>NC_000071.6:46573284-47173284 GCF_000001635.26 Mus musculus
AGGGAAAAAAAATATAAAGCTCTGTGAGCGAGGTCAAGGCTAAGAGTAGGAAGATGGGTTATTCTTTATGACTTCAGAAACTGACAAAGTGTGTTTAGTTTGGAAAGACCTGAAAAAACCTCCCATAACTCAGCCTATGCTCCATTTCCCCAGCAGCGCGGGGAATAATGAAATCTGCAGTTCCTGGTTTGTGTCTGTCGTCTACCGCCATTCCAGGGACAGTAATCCTGGGCAGTGTCTTTCAGTTGGAGACATTTCCCTTGGGAGATAGAGTTATTAACGAGACCTACAGCTGAAAGTGCATGGACTTTCTCCTGCCTGGTTTTAATTTTCCTTCTTAATGCAATTTCATGGATCCCTTTGAAAGCAGACAACGGGGAGAAGATCTTCATTGCTCATGCTTTCCGAATTCACTCCACAAATTGAATTTCTATACCATGTGTGAAACTTAGATCTAGTGGACAGAAATGTTCCCTTAGATTTCTGTGGAATATTACTTCTGAAGAACACTTATCCCTTTTAAATTTTATTTTTTTAACCTCATCATAGTGATTTATCTGCTTTCCTCTTGTCCTAAACTGCAATGTCTTCATACTCTTAATTTCAACTATCACCCTACATTTTAGTTTTTATTTCTTTCTATTTAGTATTTTCTGAGTCCCATTAAAACTTCAATCCACTGACCCTTCATCTCAGTGCCACTCATCTTGTAACCTCCTTTAATTGGCAGCACTTTCCATGTGTGTTTCTTAGGCTCATTCCTATTCCCTTGATGCCTCTGTGTTGATCACCATGCATTGTGTTAGCTTGGCTGAACACAAGCTCTGGTTAACCCCAAAGCTTCCTTTACTACACATGAGTTCGTACAGCAGACAATTTATAATGAGAACTCCCCTTTCCCTCATATTGCCCTTATAAATACACACTCAGGCCTACCCCTGTCTTCTCATCCTTCTTTAGATTTATGACCACTAACCTTTTACCTTCTCACACTGCATCAACATCCAACTGAATTCTCTAGACTAATGTTTGGCCATTGTTGTCTGTCAATAGCCAGAGAGTAATATGAACTTTGCAACTATACGTTTTCTTTTACAATTCAGTCATCATAGCAAAAGAAGTATGTGAACTCTACTCAAATGAATGATTGTAGCTTTCTTCCAACAAAATTATTCATAGAAACAGTCACTAGGCTGGATTTGAACCATAAACATGTTTGAGGGTCATGCTTTAAACAATCCAATCTTCTTCTCTCCTACACAACAAAGTGTTACCTTATCTCTGTCCTCAAGCATACATTGCTCACCCATGCCAAGATTTTCTATTAACCTTGATTTAAGTTGTTTCTAAACATTGGAAGAATTCAAAGAGAGGATTCTCATGTTCTTTGCTTCCTGGATGTTGCCTATATACTTCTACATTCCCTTCCTTTCCCTGTGGACTAAATTCTTTTTTTTTTCTCTGCAGATAAGCCGATCCTCCTCCCAGTCCCTGTAACTGAAATCTGTTTCTCTGCATCTACTGCAGGAACTGTTTGAGCAAGCTACTGTTTTTATTGCAGTGTTATTTCCTCTTTCATATATTATTAATGTCAGCATATAAATATTCTGTAGATATTCCCATTTAACAATAAGGAAAGCATAGATAAAGAAAAAAAAACCCACCCATTGACTTCATATACCTTATCTGCCCCAGTTCCAGGTGTCTGCTCTTATAATACCTGCAGTGACCTCTGTTATTATTTCATTTCACTCCTCTTCCTTGTCTTGGACTTGTGTCCATCCAGTTTCTACATTCACCATTCTACCAATGCAATCTACCAGGCTCTTGGCAATTGTTGTCTGTAAATGTCTGGAGAGGAAGTAATACGAACTTTGCAACCATACTTTTTTCCCCAGAATTCAGCCATCATAGCAAAAGAATAACATGAATTTTACAGAAATGAATCTGTGTGGATTTATTCCTACCAGGCTCTATTACTGAATCAGCCCAAAATAACTTTTGCCAGCAATTCTCATCCCTGCACCACTACTTCCAGAAACCATTGAAAGTCCCATCCATGACTTCTTAGAGATAATTGTTCACGTTCATGGGCAGTGATCTGACCTAACAGATGTGCTCGTGGAATCTCCTGAGTTGGAGATGTTCACAGATCTTAGTAGCTGTATGGATGTAGGACAGTGGCTGGCTGGAGTAGCTTTGGCAACTAGGGAAGAAACTTTCTGAGCTCAGGCACTGCCCCTTGGTACTTCACCTCAGAAAGCCAAGCTCCTAGCCCTAATGCAGGCCCCGAACCTAGCAAAAGATAAAGCTATCAATATTTCTAGAGACAGCAGATATGCCTTTGCCACCCTGCATGTACATTGGTCCAGGAGAGAGGCCTTCTAATGGCTGAGGGGAAACCAATACATAACAATTCAGAGATCTGAAAACTTCTCTCTGCTTTATGGAACTCAAAAAAAGGGTTTCTGTGATACACTACCCAAAGCTCCAAAAAGGGAACTCTAAATAAGCCAAGCTCAACAGAAGCTAACTTGGTAGCTAAAGTGGTAGCTAAGATGAAACCCTTAACAGAACTTGTAGCCCTTCTGACCTCAGGCCTTACCTGAAACACACCTATTTAGAAGAAGACAACCAAGTCTTCCCAAATCCCACCAACACCACCATCAAGAAAGGATGGAGACTACTCAATGCAGACCACACAATTGTTCTACCACAGGTCATGCGGTAGACTCTCATAAGGCAGCTTCATGAACTGCCTTGGTCATGCCAAGCTATCAACACTCCTATCCAAGAACTACCTCACTCCTTCCTCACAGTAAATTCTTCAAGATATTGTTTCCAAGTGTATGGCCTGCCAAGTGGTCAGCCCCATCCAGCAAATAGGTTCTGGAAAAACAGGGGGTGTAGGAAAGAGGAACAGCACCTGGGGTGTTTTGGGAAGTAGATGTCACAGGGGTAAAGTCTGGAACGTATGGTTACAAATATCTCTAGTTTTCATGGACACTTTTACAGGATGCCTCAAAGCCTTCCTGACTAGGCAGGAAACAGTACAAGTGGTGACAAAGAAACTTTGGATGAGATTGTACCTCAATTCAGGGTACTAACAGCCATTGGTTCAGACCATTGCCCAGAATTTATGATTCAGATTATACAAGGAGTGTCTAAAATGATGGGGATTAATTGGAAACTACATTGTGCATATATCATCCCTAAATTAGGTCAAGTAGAAAGAATGATGACCCTAAATTAACCTTAGAGACTGGTGAGGACTCGACAACACTTTTCTCCTGTGTTTTGTTCTGGTTTAGAAATACTCTGCATCTTGAAGGATTCATTCCCTGTAAAATAATGTTTGGGAGGCCATCCCCAATCTATCCAAAATCAGGTCTGAAATGTTGACAGAAATATCTAACCTTTTCCTCCTCAAATATGTTCAGGCATTACAAACTACCCAAGACAGCTTTTATCCATTCCTTTGACATCTTTATACACTGCTATCCCTGAAACTCCACACCCACCAACCAAGGGCTTAGTGTGAATTAGGTGTCACCAGAAGGAGACATTCACACCCTAATGTTAAGGCCTTCGCACTATGATTCTGACCACTCCAATGACTGTGAAGGTAGATAAAGTTTGATACTGAATTCATCACTCCCATGAAAGCCAGTCCCAGCTGGAAAAGCTGACATAGATGCCCCGAAGAAATGAAGCATTCAATGAGCCCATCGGTATCCCATAAAGGTAAGACTCATATCTGTCCAATTTGGCTGTCCCTCTTGCTCTGCCCATTCATCTTAGGGAACCACCATTTGGCAATGGAAACTCACTGAGACTAACACAGGGAGAATCATTGCAAAAGCTTCCCAACCTGACATCTACACAGCCCCAAGTTTCAAAATTGACTTATATAAACTTTGGCAAGACCTTGGGTAAAGCTACCCTCTAAAGAGCTAACCATGACATACAACCTATAGAGGTGATTAACTAGAAAATAGGCTGCCAGGCTGTCCAGATTCAAGAAGAATACCATTTCTGGTCCCAACAATTGTATAAATGTCCTACAGAAAGAGCCAGAGACTCCTACTGTCAGGAAGCCCCTTATTGGTCCTACATGACTTGGTAATGAGGATGGAATTCAGGAGACATAGACAGCTACAGAGATAGTAAAATTGAAACATAAATGAGACCTGTAGGTCATCCCAGACCTGTTATCATTACCCTTAAACGATAAGACAGGTTCCTGCATCATGAATGGAATGACAGCCATCCATGGGGCGGCTTCCTGGAATGGGCTATCAGTAAAGAACTGAGTATGCTTTTTAACCATCCATGGATTAGCCTTACCTGTTGAGTTGAAGCCCATAGGACCCCTGCTGAAACCCCCAACGAGAACTCCAACAACTGAGATGCCTTCATGGCAAACTACTCTCATGACTACCCTGAGACCCCCTGCCTTTCACTCCTCCCCAACCCGAGGACTCCCCAGTGGCTAATGCTCAAATTTTTGCCAAAGGGTCTCCTTTATTTGGGATCATGCCACCTATTTGAATGACCAAAACTCCAGCTTAATGAGGAATTGTTTGTTCTGCTTATATACAAAGCACCCATACTATATTGGGCTGGCGATGCAAGAAGATCCATTCACTCTAACCTTAATCACTGTCTTTATAGACAACTCTTCCACTCTGTGTACATGGGAGACAACTCTGACATTAGGGGACCTCAGAGGGACAGGCACCTGTTTTATGTTTGACTCAGCCATTTTTAATGGCATTTATGCACTTTTTTCCTGCATTCCCACCAAATAGAACCTCTCTCTATAAAAATACTCTCAATTGTTAAGGAGAATCTGTTAAAGAGAAAACAAGACAGAATGGATGACCAAAACTGTTTCTAGTATCTTTTCAACCTGTCCCCATGGACACCCACTTTCAGTACCAGGTTAAGTGGCCCCTTAGTCCTGCCATTTCTTCTGGTCATGCTTTATGCCCATTGTGTGATAAACTTCATTTCATATTTATCCAAGACAGCATTAAGGTTGTTAACCTTATGGCCTTCAGGACACAATACAACCCTTTATATACCAGACAAGAAGCAGAACATCAAAGTTTTCTTTTAGGTACAGGCAAGGGGGGATGTTAAGAGATAGTTTCCTGAGTTCATAAATCTCAGGAATAAAATCTACCTTGCTGGCAAGAAAACAAAACAAAACAAAACAAAACAAACAAAACAAAACAAAACAACAATGAGTTTATGTTCTCCAGCCCCAGAACTTAACTCCTATCCTGCTTCTTCAGATGTTTCATGTTTGTCTGTTAACCAGTAAAGGATGCAAAGAGGAAGTTGCCATTATTCTGTTATCTAACTAAAGCACACAAGTCATAAATGTGCTGCCTGTTTTGACTTAATTGACTATGTGCAACTTGCCCACTCCTTGGTTGCCTTATCATTTTAGTTCTGGATTTCCTGGTTCAGTTGACTGTGTGCTGCTTAGCCACTCCTTTGTTCCTTTATCAACTTTATAGTCCAGGTCAGAGTCTAGGAGAGGACCTGACTATAAAAGCTGACTTGAGGACCCTGAAACCAGGTTACCTAGATAAGTCTCAATACCAATGTTAACCTCCCTGTTTAACACCTTGTGCCAAAATATGATTGGTTAATGCAACAGCCCACCCTACTTCCCTCTGCTTTGTGCTTCTGTCCTTTAAAGATATTGTATGATCTCCCTTTGGTATGTAGTTCAGATCCTGAACTTGCTACCTCCCTGTGTGCACAGAGAATAGATCTTTCATTTCAAGCTTCTTTCTCTGAAGTGAGTTGTCCTGGCTTCTACCCCAAACCCAACAATCTGCACAGATTCTTAAAAATCATGGTAGGTAACTGACCCGTGTAAATCACAGGTATAGACATGAAACACATGAACAGCCTTTGCTTAACAATCCTAATTGGAAGTCTGATGGAGTCCCATCTCACTCTCTTATAGAGACTTCATCTACTGGAAACTTCTTGGTGATTTAGAAAAGTTTGTATTCTCTATCTCTCTCTCTCTCTCTCTGTCTCTCTCTCTCTCTCTCTCTCTCTCTCTCTCTCTCTCTCTCTCTCTCTCTCTCTGTGTGTGTGTGTGTGTGTGTGTGTGTGTGTGGTGTATACCACACATGCAGGTGCATGCCATGGTGCTCATGTGGAGGTCAGAGAACAGCTTGCAAAAGTCAATGCTCTAGGTTTGCAGGTTTGGGGGATTGTACTAAGGTCTTCAGATTTGGTGGCAACTGCCTTTAGCTGTTGAGCTTGCTTAATAGCCTTATAAATTACTAATGATATTTTCCCCATCCATGACTTCATCTGACCACACTTTTTACTGGTATCTATGTTAATCTTTAAAAATATATGTAGCTAAATTTTCACAAGCCCCCAACAATCCATGTGCTTTCCATCTTCTCAATGTAAATTATGTATTCAATGTCTAAGATAGGTTAGCATTGACCACTGCTTTTGAATGCTGCATCTCCTTACTGTGTTCTCATAGAATGTACAGTCTTCATCACAATATTTAGTACTATCATTTCTATTTGCCTGGTACAGGTTATGCTTGAATATTTTACCTACTTTAATTGTTCTAACAAAATAATGTTAATGAAATGAATTTTTAGAGAAGATATTTACTTTCTCATTGCATATATGATTTACTTAGTTGTCACATGCTAGGAGGTAAGTTCAAATCATGATAATTTTAAAGATTAAAAGGAAACAAACAAGAGAGCCTAGTAATGTTCCCATGGCAACTGCAGCTATTAAGTATCAGAGTATGGACATTCTCACACCCACGTATGCTTCATTTTGGTCGCCATGTTCTTAATTACTTATTATTAACTATTATCATTCTAATTTTCCATAGAAGATAGAAAAAATAAGCACGAGAAAATGAGTGAACCATCACAGCTAATTTCCATCATTTAATCAATCTATTCTAGCCTTCTGTCAAAACACAATTAATTGTGTTTATTTCCTTGATAATGATCTTGTCAGTCTTGGAGAGAAGCAACATGACTCACTAGGCCTCTTCTGCATCTTCTCACTGGTGTCCCTTTAAAAGGTTATGTCATTCCTTTGCCCATTAGTAGGCTCAGAGGTCACAGGTTGGTTTAGAACTTTCAGAAGTCTGAACATGAAGGACTAAGTTGATGTTGCACAAGAATGTGGGCATGATGTCTAATGATTAGGTGACAGTCAGTTGTATACAGTTACAGCAGAAGCTTCCTGCTGCTTTGTGCTGAATGAATGAGCTGCTGCAGGATTCAGTATACTCTGTAAAGCAGGGTTATTCATGTTTCTTGTGAGTCTTAGAAAACTTATCTAGTCAGTATGTGTATCATGCTTATGAAAATGCCCGGTATTGTGGTTAGTGATTTTAACCTCTCTGGAAAGGACATCATTTGAATTTTGTTTCCCTGAAGTTGTTGATTTCTTCTTGACTTGACACATCAATTAAACAAACAAACAAACCAACCAACCAACCAACCAACCAACCAACCAACCAACCAACCTAAGAAGCAAAACCAAACCAGACAAAACCCATCTACCAAATCCCTGGAATGCCTCATTAGTTCAAGTAAATATCAGCTCGGATGTTATTTTTCATGGAGGCTGGGAGGTTATTTTTGTTGTTGCTGTTGCTATTATCATTGTTGTTTCAGAGACTGGAGAACTTCACAAGTACATAATAAAAGCTGACAAATCAATTTTGAATTTGGAGAGATGGAATCTGTACTGACTGTCTTGTGTTATGACTCCTGGGTATGCAAAGGAGTCAGTTGTTAAAAAATTATTACTATGGTAGACATGAGAGCTCACACTAGTTGCCATGTCTTGTTTCTCCCCACCCTCCACTTCCTCCCCTCCTCATCTTTCTCCCGAATGAGCTTAATATTTTGCAATAAGTATGCACTGGAGTAAGATTGGAGGTTAGACGAGATCTAACTGAGAAGCATCAGTGGCTCCATTGAAAACTATTTTGTTTTGTAAACAATGTTTTTTTTAATTAGGTATTTTCCTCATTTACATTTTTCAATGCTATCCCAAAGGTCCCCCATACCCACCCCCCCAATCCCCTACCCACCCACTCCCCCTTTTTGGCCCTGGCGTTCCCCTGGCATATAAAGTTTGCAAGTCCAATGGGCCTCTCTTTGCAGTGATGGCCGACTAGGCCATCTTTTGATACATATGCAGCTAAAGACAAGAGCTCCCGGGTACTGGTTAGTTCATATTGTTGTTCCACCTATAGGGTTGCAGTTCCCTATAGCTCCTTGGGTAATTTCTCTAGCTCCTCCATTAGGGGCCGTGTGACCCATCCAATAGCTGACTGTGATCATCCACTTCTGTGTTTGCTAGGCCCCTGCATAGTCTCACAAGAGAGAGCTATAACTGGGTCCTTTCAGCAAAATCTTGCTAGTGTATGCAATGGTGTCAGCATTTGGAAGCTGATTATGGGATGGATCCCTGCATATGGCAGTCACTAGATGGTCCATCCTTTCGTCACAGCTCCAACTTTTGTCTCTGTAACTCCTTCTATGGGTGTTTTGTTCCCATTTCTAAGAAAGGGTAAAGTGTCCACACTTTGGTCTTCGTTCTTCTTGAATTTCATGTGTTTGGCAAGTTGTATCTTATATCTTGGGTATCCTAAGTTTCTGGGCTATTATCCACTTATCAATGAGTACATATTGTGCGAGTTCCTTTGTGATTGGGTTACTTCATTCAGGATGATACCCTCCAGGTCCATCCATTTGCCTAGGAATTTCATAAATTCATTTTTTTTAATAGCTGAGTAGTATTCCATTGTGTAAATGTACCACATTTTCTGTATCCATTCCTCTGTTGAGGGGCATCTGGGTTCTTTCCAGCTTCTGGCTATTATAAACAAGGCTGCAATGAACATAGTGGAGCATGTGTTCTTCTTACCGGTTGGGACATCTTCTGGATATATGCCCAGGAGAGGTATTGCAGGATCCTCCGGTAGTACTATGTCCAATTTTCTGAGGAACAGCCAGACTGATTTCCAGAGTGGTTGTACAAGCTTGCATCCCACCAACAATGGAGGAGTGTTCCCCTTTCTCCACATCCTCACCAACATCTGCTGTCACCTGAGTTTTTGATCTTAGCCATTCTGATTGGAGTGAAGTGGAGTCTCAGGGTTGTTTTGATTTGCATTTCCCTGATGATTAAGGATGTTGAACATTTTTTCAGGTGCTTCTCTGCCATTCGGTATTCCTCAGGTGAGAATTCTTTGTTCAGCTCTGAGCCCCATTTTTTAATGGGGTTATTTGATTTTTCTGGAGTCCACCTTCTTGAGTTCTTTATATATATTGGATATCAGTCCCCTATCCGATTTGGGATAGGTAAAGATCCTTTCCCAATCTGTTGGTGGCCTTTTTGTCTTATTGACGGTGTCTTTTGCTTTGCAGAAGCTTTGCAATTTTATGAGGTTCCATTTATCGATTCTTGATCTTACAGGACAAGCCATTGCTGTTCTATTCAGGAATTTCCCCCCTGTACCTATATCTTCGAGGGTTTTCCCTACTTTCTCCTCTGTAAGTTTCAGTGTCTCTGGTTTTATGTGGAGTTCCTTAATCCACTTAGATTTGACCTTAGTACAAGGAGATAGAAATGGATCAATTCGCATTCTTCTACATGATAACCGCCAGTTGTGCCAGCACCATTTGTTGAAAATGCTGTCTTTTTTCCACTGGATGGTTTTAGCTCCCTTGTCGAAGATCAAGTGACCATAGGTGTGTGGGTTCATTTCTGGGTCTTCAATTCTATTCCATTGGTCTACTTGTCTGTCTCTATACCAGTACCATGCAGTTTTGATTACAATTGCTCTGTAGTACAGTTTTAGGTCAGGCATGGTGATTCCACCAGAGGTTCTTTTATCCTTGAGAAGAGTTTTTGCTATCCTTGGTTTTTTGTTATTCCAGATGAATCTGCTGATTGCCCTTTCTAATTCGTTGAAGAATTGAGTTGGAATTTTGATGGGGATTCCATTGAATCTGTAGATTGCTTTTGGCAAGATAGCCATTTTTACAATGTTGATCCTGCCAATCCATGAGCATGGGAGATCTTTCCATCTTCTGAGATCTTTAATTTCTTTCTTTAGAGACTTGAAGTTCTTATCATACAGATCTTTTGCTTCCTTAGTTAGAGTCACACCAAGGTATTTTATATTATTTGTGAGAATCTCAGGTGTAAACAATGTTTTAAAAAGTGAGAGTTACTCTTCTTTGGAATTGTTTTTTACATAGAACCTAGTGACATTGCAACAGCTGGAGGCCCCTAGTGAATGCATCTGTCAGTTCTCAGCTAAGCATTGCTTGGCAGGTGAGGTAGGCGTTCCTTGAGAAGACGGAGTGAAATGCTTATATGTATTTCATGGTTTGAGCTTCTCATCCCCATAGTCAGCTGCCATTAATTGCTAGGGAAGAAGGGTTGATTCTTCTGTTAGTCACTCCCCACTGCAGAGGGTCTCATCTCCTCCAAACCTTCAACTAATGCTCCTTCCTACCCTGAGGGTTTTGAAACTGCAATGGTACACAAAGACTGACAGGGGGGCAGTGCTATTCTGGAGCACTGAATAGAAACAAGCATAGAAACTTCGACCATTTCTTTTCCCACTTTGCCTCACCCATGTCTTTTCAGGATCGTATCCAACCCACCAATGTTCACCTGTCCATTCTCTTGCTACTAAAAGTGTTTCACTCTGAACTCCCTTACCAGGCAGCCTCTTAAGCAAAAAACAAAAAAACAAAACAAAACCAAAAACAAAACAAAACAAAACAAAAAAAACAACAAAAAAAAACCCATGACCCACTAAAGTATACATATGGAGTGAGAGCTTCATTCTTGCAAGTGCCAGCTGATTTAACTGTACTTCAGGGATGAAGGACACTGTGCTAGAGCAGCAATTTTTACTGGTTGACAGAGTACTAGGAATCTTTTAAAGGTAGTAAGTTATTTTTGATTTTCAGGAACTAGGCTTTATATAATATTGAATAGCATGGGAATGTCAGTTCTCTTTCCTGTTTATCTTTTTTGGTTATACAATTTTACAGGGAGTTTGAGTTTAAAGATATATATATATATATATATCACTCCTGAGTCCATGTGCTTCTGGTTTTCTCATAGAGGAAGAATGGGCTCAGGATTTTTTTTTTTTTTTTTTTTTTTTTTTTTTTGTCATCAATAGCATCTAACTCTGACATTATGGCTTTTACTATGCTTTTATGTACACTTGAGTTGCAGCACATCGAGATGTTATTTCTTAAATGAAATTGGCATAAAGTCAATGCATGAGTAAATTTATCTCTAATAAAATATGAGTTAGGTTCATATGGGTATTTAAGTAAATAATAGTAAACTCTGGTATGTGACTATGGAACAACCATTGTTAGTGACATTTACATGGCTGTTTATGAGCCAGAGCAGAGGGAGTGCCATGAACAGTTAGAGAATGCTTTTAGAAGAAACTCAAAGGGTGTATACCTACTATGCACAGAACCTCTTCTATACCTTTTCCTGTTCAGACAAATTTCTTCAAGGAATTTTACTATGTCATATGCTCAGCATTCTTACTAGTAATCAAGCCATTGCCCGTTTATTTTTTCCACATCACTGTTTCTTGATTTTTAGCATGGTTTTGAAACATCTAGAGTATTTGTCAAACTATATATTACAGGTTCCATGCCCAATTCTACTTTATTAGGTCTCAAGAAGAACCTGAAGTATTACAAATCTACCAAGTGTGAGAAGATGATTATGTTGTATTGTCACATTCTGGACATTGAGAAGCATTGTTCTTTCTTCAGCTAGATTTCTTTTAAAATCGGTGGTGCTGGGAAGGAGTCTGCAGAAGAACAAGTTGCCCAGCTGTGAATCTTTTTGATTTCAACAATATAGGGGCAGTGTTGAGAATCTGTTGATCCTTCTGGGGCTCAAACCTAAACACACAGTGGAATTGGTGAGAATCACACAATTTAGGGAAAGGTATGGAAGCTGCCATACAGATCATGAAGTTCATGGTCAAACCCTACACACAGTGTTTCTGACTTGGATCACTGGAAACAAGAAAGGGGACTTATGCTGAAGAGTAAGTTAATCGTAGTCTTAGGATGAATGACTGAATGAGCTGAATGAAAGAATCAACTACAACTGAGAAGTTTCTCTGCATACATTTTCTAACTACTTGTTGTCACACTTTTGCAAATGTCACCTTCACTACTTGGAGTGGATCTGTATGTCCACTTGCCTTCCTTTTCACCTAAAGTGACACTGTGCATAATGTTCTCTGAGTATGACATTTGTGGAAGGAGGAGTTTCTCTTTATCAATCTTCTAAACCTCCTTTACATATTTTCAGCATCATTCCCAGTTGTATGCATAATTGTCTGTATACACACATTTGTGTATAGGGCTACCTAACAGGAAGGAGAAACATCCTATAACATAGAGTGAGCATAAAGTATCAAAAAGTTATAAAAATAAGAGGTAGAGTATAGGTTCTAATCTCAGAATCATCTGGTTCTGATATTTCATGAAATTTACTGAAAATATTGAAGGACAAAGAAGATGGTTTCTTCCAGTGATCTTCTAACCAGCACTCAAGATATATATTCAAGGCATTTCAAATAAACCTTGTCTAGTTATAAAATTGATACGTGTTCATTTGAAGAATAATAAGGAAAAGACAATAAAATAGTAATTTCAATGTTAGTTTCCAGTAAATCATGATTCTCAGTGTTTGGTAATAGTTCTACTGTGTCTTTTCTACAAAAGAATTATCTAGGGAATATGTTTAGTTAAAAACAAAACCATATTAAAAATTTTAACTTGAATTCTATTATTCTATATCTCCAGAATAGATTTATCCTACATATTCAGAACATGCATCCATATAATGAAATCTTATTCTTAGGCGTGTATTTTTGTTAGCAAGATAAACATCTATTATAATTAGCAAACTTTCTAAATCAGTAATATTGAAATTTAGTCTGCTTAATTATTTTTTTTCTGTCCTGTGAGTTGAGCTCACATGGGCAAATGTTCCCTAGCTTCTTTGACTCCATAGACTAGATTTTCTCATTGCTTTGATGTGATAACAAAAATTAAACATTATGAAGTTCATGTAGTTTACAAATTAAACAAAGAGAAATCAGTATAGATCTTATTCTTCTCTTGACATTTTAATTTTCACACACAGAGATGTACACACACACACACACACAGAGATACATGAGATTAAAATAATGCTCCATCCCCACTCTCTTCGCTTTTATTTCAAACAAGTATCTTGCAGACAACAGTTTCTAATTCAGTGAAAATGATGCCTAGGGTAGAGAAGAAGAGCTATGACAGAGCCAGTGTGAGCAGGAGTTTTGCACTGGTGATTATGAACATGGTTTGCTGCATCATCGTTTCACTGATTTAAGAGTGCTTGGCTTGCAAGAAACAATGGCAGCAAACCATAAGCAATGATTTCTTATTATCTCTTGCCTTCTCATAGTTTTTTGCTCTCATAATCTTTAGAAAACTTATACTTTCTGGGCCTCTGGTCTTTTTTTTTTTCAACCCTAGAAATAGTACAAAATTTGAAAACTATTGTGAAATTTAGATGGAAAAATTACTTGGAGAGTATACAATTGTAGAACTTGATGAATGAATATTAAGTCAGCTAATATATTGTAAAGATCAGAAGCACCTGTATGACTTGAGTCTGTATATATGGGGAGAGGGAGGAAGAGGGGAGATATAATACATGATGAAGATGTTAGGGGTCAGTTCATTCAGTCTTGTGGTGAAGAGCGTTTGGATTCTCATGATTCTAAGAAGAGTCAAAAGTTCCTGAAGAGTTCAGTGGACATATTACCCACTGACTTTAGCAAAAGATCTTTGTGCCTCATAGTGATATGAGAGCATAGGGCTTAAGGGCAGATGCTAGCAGTGCCCATGTGTTAGTTGCTGGTGTGACCCAGAATGCCAGCTGTGAGCGTGCTAAGACATAGAAGTAGAAACGAGCAGATTGGGTAAGAAATTTTAAAGAATTAGAAAGAAAAAATTTAAAAGGGAAGATTTGCCTCATATAAGTCAGTGTGTAAATGGAAGTGCAAATGGGGCATTTGTAAGGCATGGGGATGCTACTACCGCTGCTATTGTTCATATTTATAGAGTATGGGGTGTTAATAAAATATGGAGAAAAGGGTACTGAGAAAGTATACAGTCAGAAAGTACTTCAGAATTTTTGATTCACATTTAAGAACAAGAATTCAGACTTTACTTAATGCTCTTGAGCTATTGATGACCCCTTAAGACAAAAGTATGCACCCCTCATTGAGTACCTGATACTGGAAGGTGGATAAGAAAGTGCTGTGTGTCTAGCTGAAGAGTGGGCTTATACCCATAGATGTTAGATGCCTACAGGACACTGAGACTTATATGCAACCCGATGCTTTGGCACTAAATATATCCATTTTCTTGGCACAAACTCAAACTATGCCCTCTTCCTGTTCTTTAGACTTGAAGAATGTGCCATGAATAAGTGAAATTGTCATGAATACAAAAGGGAATGAATAGTCAATCCAACCTAAACTGCATGAAGACAATAACAAGGAAGATCCGTTTCACATGGCATGAGATTTGTGTCAAGGATGTCTAATCTGGGAGAATAAGCCTACTTCTATGACTAAATGGAGAGAGGGTACCTTTTTATCACTCTTATATTCTGAGGAAATTCTGACATTTGTCTTGTTTGCCAGTTTTGGGAGGTGATCTTGATGAGACTGATGTAAATCCTAGTGTGTTACTGAAGCACCTTGGAGGGTAATCTTCAAAGATAGACATTAGTGCATGCTAGTGAGTTAAGAAAGCATCTCTCATGTCTGGAGTCATGAACCTGACACAATTAGCATAGTGAAGTCTGCCACATCTAATCAGAGGTTGTTAATTTGATTCTCTAAAATGAAGCCGAATGTCAGTTTATCATTAGTCTTGAGAATATTGCATTCTGCATACCCCAAAAGGGTTCTATTGGATATGAATGATAACAACCTAGAAATGTATTGATGATAATGAGCATCTGATTGTTCTTGAAGAAAAAAAGTTCATGACATGCATGCATGAATGGTAACTCATGATGGCCAGAAATTTTAAAATTTATGATCATTATAACATGAAAAAATAATTATGAATAATAAAAATCTGTTACAATAATTAGCTGTAATGAATGCTCATGGTGAGTTAAATGAACTGGAACAATTTAGGGCAATAGAACATAATTTGCATTTTGTGTTATGCCAGATCATTTAATCATTACAAGGAAAAAGAGAGGAAAGAGGATGGGAAAGAAGAGACAGGGGGATAACAGAGGAACTGATGAGGAAGTATAGTCAGTTGCTAGGCTTTTTATCTTCCTATCTCGAAAAAAAAACACAAATTCTATCTGTTGCTCTCTTTCAAAAATTCCATTTTAATGCTTTTTTAAACTTTGTATGAAGGCAGCATAGTGTAAAACAATAAAAAAATCACCAATTGAGAAGATGCTCAAATCAAATACACTTTAGCTTAAGTCTGTATATATTTACTTACAATTTACAAAATCTAGGCAACTACTTTAACTGACATAAATCTCAGGCTAGCTGTAAAGTAAGATACTTATGGGTACAACCTAAATCTGTGATAAGTATAAAACAGATAATGTTAATGCAAATATGTACATGCATCTGCCATTCACATTGGTAATTTCATGAGAACAGAAACATTTGGTCTTGGCAATCCTAATCTCAAGTTGCTATCTCTTTTACAGAATATATAGCATACATGTAAGGTATATGAGTTATGAGTGAAGTAGTGAAATTCAGAGTGCAGGTGGTCATTTTTTTTCTCCAAGAAGCCTCCCCAGGGAGCATTTGCATAGTGCCTAAGCCATAGAGGTCAGCATTGCAAGCTAGACTCTGCACACTTGTATATGTGAGTATACAATTGCATACTTATTCTCATTAATTCAATACTGCAGTCTACTCATCCAAAGCATTGGGAAATAGCTTTCATACCCCCATGTTGTTAGTCCTATCTAGTAAGGATGCTTGTGATGTTTAAGATACCATGGCTCCTACAAAGTGAATACCTCAGCTGAGGGGCAGCATGCAGCTCAGGTGGGCTGTCATGCCTTCCCCATTCCTAAAAGAAGTGTTCTTTGTGCCACTGAGCAGGATTGAAGGGCAGTCAATCACCAGCTTATCCTAGGCTCCTGAGCTGACCCCCAATCACACTGTCTACTGCAGGGAATATGTCTTTGACTTAGATGTTTGAGGCTGACCTTGTGCTAGGTTTGGGTCATTCAGAGTAATGTGAGTTAGAAAAAGGTTAGGACTCACAAAGAAGATCCTATTTGCTCAGTTTCCAAGGTTTCCTTGAATTCTGTCTTCCATTCAAGCACCACATATATCTACCATCTCTATTTGTTCCAAGGATAGTAAAAAGGGCATCTCATTGTACTATTAGTGTTTAAATGGAAACATTGAGATAGAACCCTATATTCACAAACCTATTTAGAATTTCATGTGCTATGGAAAATAAACCTTGCACTGAAGTGTTCATATCTTGGGAGGGATCTATTCTGATTTATAGAAACAATAGACAGAACTGGGAACTGTCAAAGTACAGATAGGTTGACCTTCTTCATTGTGTTGGATCATAAAACAATGTAAACTCTCAACAGAATATACACAAGGTAAGAATCCTTACACTATAGATTAACCTTTATCATTGATAAGCTCTCTTTTTTCACTAAGAAAAAAATATATTAATTAGGATTCTCACCCTAGCCATGTCCAGGTCTTGCAGCTTAGCTCTTGTTTATTTTTGGTTTTGGGTTGGCTTGTTTGTTTGTTTTGTTTTTCAAGCAAGTACCCATAATTCTGCACTGGCAGCTTCTGTTTGTTCTCCAGTGCTTTGCTTGAAAAAGGGTATTCAGTATCCAGGCAAACCTGGAAGTTTATTTTCCACTCCTTTTCTCTAGACCTGGATAGTTTTTCCCCTTTCTTCTTCTGGACCCTTCCTAGGCAAAATGGTTGTTTTTCATGCCTGACTTTTCCCCCTTGAAGATACGTCTTTTCCACTGGGGAGACTCATGCTTCCAAGATGACCCTCAGGTCAAGAACCTGCTTCTGAGAAAAAAAAAAAAAGCACAGTAAAGTCAGAGAGAGGAAAGATTCCTTTAAGAGCACTAGCTTTAGGAAATGTGCTCCAGTCAGAGTTTTCAGAATAGTGCCACAGGGCTGCGGTTAAGGCTCCATTTTCATTGACCAGAGAGGAAACTTGCTGTAGATTGGAAGGTCTCATTTAATATAAGTACATATTTGTTGATCAGTCGTTTCTAAAAATCTCACATGTTGATTTTTTTTATGGATCATAAGAACAAATTGTGTGTACAACTGTTAATCTGACAGATTTTAGGAGAAAGACCACATACCCAAATCATCATGGCCAAATTAATTAAATTAAGCTGTTTTTATTCATGTACATGAGCTGTCTTTTCCTAAAAAGGGAGGGGAGGGTTCAAGAAATCTGCATTGTACAGGGGGATGATAAATTGTTTATAGTTCAGGAGTATGGGGCTTGAAATGAGGGATTTTGCAGGCAAGTAGGTGGGGTTACAGGAACAAAACTTAAACATTTCAAGTTGGTCATACCAAGTTCCTGAAACAAAGATCATTGCATGGTGGTCTTAACAAGGTGGTCATAATGAGATGATCATAATAACCTTTAAAGCAAAGGCAGGGTTGCATTTCCTGGAACAAACAGTACAGAACTATTTGTAGTTGAGTTTACAGGTGAGGCATAGCCCAATCCTTGAAAAACAGATTTAATCATAAACAGGAATGGTTGTAGTTTATCTTTGTTGTAAGATGGTTTTCAGGGCTATGACAAAAGTAGGCTAGTTTATCACGACCATTTTCACAGTTGGCGTTAGTGTCAGGTAAAAGTTAAAAGGGGGGGGAAAGCCAAGGAAATTCATAGATTGCCAATTACTGCAGTTCCCTAAACAAGATTTGTTTTGAAGTCAACTTCTAGAGAACTGTTTTGTTAAATGGAGAGGAGGTGACAAAAAAGGAAAGAGAGAGGTTGTTCACATAATTGCTTAAATTTTTACTGAAGGAAGGAGATAGTATTTATCATTGCTGATGCAACAAATTTTAGGAGACATCTAGTAACCAAAATAACACCCATAATTGAATTTCTAGGCTCACCTTTCTCAAGGGATCCAGTGAAACAATTTTATTCTTAGCTAACAAATTGGAATTTCTTAAAAAAGTAGTACCTGGTCATGTTGTTTGAACTGACTTCAATCAAAGAGTTCAAAGTCCCTTATTCTGAAGTTTAGATTTGTTGTTTTTATATTAATTGCATATGTTTGCCATTTCTGGGTCAAAGCAAAATTTTCTCCAAACCAAATACTTTCATGTAAAGACAAGGATAGTTGGACATCAAAATGTGTTTTTCCCCAGAATTGGTTTGAAACTATTTCTTTTGATAACATTCTGCCTGACATGTTCAATGCACTCATCACATCAAAGCTGATTCTGTCTTTAAGACAGAGAGGAAGCCCTTTAATTTTGTTTTCCTTAGAAAATGAATGCTTCGATTTTTTCCTCCTTGTCCATTTTTTAAAATCAGCAATACACTTTCAAAAAAGAGGTTTCAATAACCTTGACTAGAAACGGGGAATGTGCAGTTCTGATTTTGAGGCATGGAAACTGACAGCTGGAGGGAAAGATGTTAAAGGGGTCACTTGCGGGGTAGAGCTGTAAAATATTTAATCCTGATCTCAGGGGCCAAAATCAGAATGAAGGCCATCACCTTCCGTTCCCTTCTTCAATTGTGACAGGGTGACATAGTGCTTAGTGCCTATCCTTTTCATTATCATCTTCATCTTCAAACTCCTGGGTTGTGGCTTTCTGATGCAACTGAGCAATAGCTCACATATTTCTTTCTGCATTGGAGATAGATATCTGAGACCAGGAACAAATGCTTTTCTTGAAAGGATCCATAAAACACTGATTAAAATATTATTGATGAGAACATAACATGGATAGAAATTACATGGGATGACTGCTGGTTTATGGCTCATCAATACTTTGTCTAAAATGTCATATAGATTGAAGTTTTGGAAGAGGGATTTTTAAGAGCTCTCCAAATGTGTCTGTTTCTTACAACTACTGGTAGATGTAGGGTGAAGTCAATAATACTTCCAAAATTGCATGCATTTGTTATTTTGTAACTCTTCTTGAGAATGTAGACTCTACTCTGAGGACTGACTACTGTATTTATCATAAATAAGTGACTGAGTGCCATAGTTAATTATTAGGGCACAAAACTCCACTCAGAGAAACAGATAAACAAAATCCAACATTTTTCATCTATTTACATCTTCAATATATGTAGGCTAATGTAATAAACCAGTGGACAAGGAAGGACTCCCCAAAAGACACAGAGAATCACTGAGTTCACTTTTGCTTGTGAAACATTTTTGGGGAGAAGTAAAATGCTGGAACAAGGTAAATATGGCTCTTAACCAAATCATGTATGTGTGGTTGTCACTTGTAGGGAGGTAAGTCTGCTTTGACTGTCACATGACACTTTAGAAGGAGACTGTTTTCCACTGATTCCACTACCAGTGAACCTGTATGGGTACATGGTATACAACACCTCACTATTAGAAATTTCCTCAGTTTTACTCAAGACTAATTTCTTGCTCATTTTCTGGTTTCTACACAGTTGGCTCCTTTATAAAAGTGTCAGTCATAGGCTACGGGCAGATAAGGTAAGAATTCTAGCCTTGCCCAAATGCCAGACAGCTTTCTAGCTTGGAGGCTAATACAGCTTGCTGTCTTGAAGTTCCTTGAAGAATCTCAAAATTTGTTTTGATGAGTGCTAAGTCTGCTTAAGCAAAATCTCCCTGCTTAACACATTCTTCCCTAAATTCCCTCCACATGAAGTCCATCACCAAATTCTGCCTATGTGCTTAAATGTTTCTACAATCTAGCAGCTCCCCTGCATCTCTCTCATGAAATATCTTATTCAAATGATAAACTCTTCCTGGTTTGACTACAAACTTTTATATTTATCTACATATAAAGTGATTTATTTTAAGGATTTGGGTCATAGGATTACGGTGGATGAAAGTCTAAAATTTATGGGGATGGTCAGGGGGCAGTTTCCAGCTGGAAACTCAAGATAGAGTTTATGTTGAAATCTTAAGTTGGAAGTCTATGGGAAGATCAATGGGGTTGAAACCTAAGCAGCATTTCTGAGTAATAGTCTTGAATCAGGACTGATTATTCTTCAGAAAGTGATGTGTCTTGCTCTAAAGGCCTTCAACATATGGCATAAGACTCAACCTTTTTACTAAGTGTTACATAGTTTATACTAGTATTATTAAATGCAACTATAAAATATGTTTGTTGAAATATCTCAACTATTGTTTGCTGTAGCGACCATAACTTAACCACATGGACACAGGGAATGCAACCATCATCACCCCCTTTCTCCCTAATCCATTTTTGATAGTGCAACTAGAATTTTGTTTTCTAAACAGGAAACCTGATGGTATTTTTCTTTATTTACATCTTCAAAATACTGTCTTCCAGTTTTGTGTCTGTTCCATGATACTGGGAGGACTGGGTAAACTATGATAATTATGATACTGTTGTAACTTCATTATCACACTTTTTATATTCTGTTGACAAACATCAGCATGCTGTTCTTTAGTTGAACCCCTTTTCTTCCATTATGGTGATTTTCCCTTTTACATCAATATTCTTTCTTTTCATCTCAGAATGCTTCCCATTTCAATTTCACTGCCCTTCCTTTAAAACAGTGCACAATTACATGATAAAATTCATGTGAGTGTTAGATGCTCTTCTGTAATATGAATTTCACATGTCCAGTATCAGTTCATGTTTGTGTGACCACGTGATCAAAGTATGAGACCCATTTCTCAATGGCTCCATTCCCTTATGAGCATGTTTCCATTTGTATTCTAGGTTCAACACTGCATGGTTTACATTGGATCCACAGAAAGGTTTGAAGAAAGAAAGGTTTGTTAAGTAAATGGATGATTTATTAGGTGGTATCACTCAGATAAACCTGAGTGCTGTGTGGGATTGCTCTTCAATTCCAAAGACATTATTGGGGATATAGAATATTGTAACTTAAAGATACAGAGGTACTAATCATTATATAGATAGGCCTATAACTGCACATTCAAGAAAATATTGTAGCATCCTTGCTGGCACTCCCTTGCAGAGAACTTATCTTCCTTTTGCCAGTGAGTGTCAACTGCTAAGGGCTTAAATATTCTTACTGAAAAAAAGACACAAGAGAGGCTAGAAATGGTTATCCTCACTTTCATTTCTTCTAGTATTAGTTAGGTTATATAGTAATCACGTTTTTCTTTCAGAATTAGATTTCTATTTTTCTATCATGATATTTTTATTGGTTTTTATTGAAATTTGGGAATTTCATACATTGTACCTGTATTAGTCGGGGTTCCCTAGAGTCACAGAACTTATGGGTAAGTCTATACAGTAAGGGGATTTGTTGACAACTTACAGTGTGTAGTCCAACTCCCAACAATGGCCAACAGTAGCTGTGAATGGAAGTCCAAGGATCTAGGAGTTGTTCAGTCCCACAAGGCAAGCAGGTGACGAAGAGAGTAAATCTTCCTTTTTCCAATGTTCTTATGTAGGTCTCCAGCAGAAGGTGTGACTGAGATTAAAGGTGTGTGCAACCATGCCTTTAATCCCAGATGACCTTGAACTCAGAGATCTCCCTGTTTTATTCTTCTGGGATTCATAGCCACTATGCCCCAAGATTTCCATGCCAAGATTCCGGTCAGAAACTTGTATCTCCTAGCCTCCACATTAGAATCACAAGTGATCCTTCCAACTTTTGATTGTAATTCATTTCAGATATTATAAAGTTGACAACCAGGGATAGCCACTACAGAACCTAATCCTACTCACTTCCCATTCCTCCTGGTTCCACTCTCCCACCACTGTAGGAGATTACTCCAAAATATTTTAAGAAAAAAAGTACATTAAGTACAATTTGTGTTGCTCATATACTCATTGGAGTGTGGTTAGACTCCCAGTAGATAGCCCCTTAAATATACCTGCATCATCATTGTATCCTCCCAACAGGTTTGAAAAGCTACACTTCAACATCTTTATCACAATTTTAAAGGACTCTTCTCAATGGCTTCCTACTTAGACTCTTTCCTTTTGTTGAGTTGGGGGAAAGTTGTTGTAGAATCCTTCTATGTCTTTCTTTCTTAACTACACATCTGGTGACATTGATATCACTGCAACAGAGACTGCCCTGCACACTATAGACAGCAGCAGCAAGGGTAATAAACTTCAACAGGATTTCACCTGGCTGCAGGGACCTCATCATGGCTTCCATTGGCAGCTTGTTTTTAAGATGAGTAGTATGTACCCTGTATTATTGAATGACATTGAGGGAGGATCATAATAAAGTATATATATGCCGATTATTTAACATGATGCATGGGAAATATGGGGTGTTCACAGCATCCACTTTGTTTTCTGACCAATATAAGTTCATAAAATATCTGGAATACTCTAACTATGGGCTAGAAAGGTGAGGGTATACCCATATATTCCGACTATCATTTAGATAGGAGCCTCAGTTATATTCTGAATACTTATACCCATTTTCAATATTTGTTACCTACTTTCAATATGTCATTCTTATCAGCACACATGATCAGTTTCATAGTCAATGTATTGGATCTTCAGCTCCTATTTATTGAACATATACTAGCTTTTCTCACACATTTTACTCGACTTTACAATGAATCTTTCCATTTTTATGTATTTTATCATAGGTTTAGAAGACACCAAAATCCTTACAATCACTCAATGTATGTATAATTAAATCAATTCTATCAATAAAAACAATCTATAGTGCTTCAAGTTAAGCCACATACCTTTGTATTTAACCATAAAGTGTCTGGTAGCATTGGTAAAATAAAATGGAAGAACAATCAAGAAAAGGGAAAAAAGTAAACTAGAATATTTAAAGTTGAAACATTACTATGAAAGAATTAACTGTGAAATGACCTAAGGAACTGCACAACCTTTCATTCCTTCAGAATTTTTATACTGAATAAACATCCATTACTAATCTGGCTTTCATTACAGTATATTCTAATAGTTTGGAACACTTTTATGATAGAATTAACTATATCAAGATTCTTCTCTAACGATCATTATAATCAGTGTCTGGTTGGTGTCTGCCAATTGATTTTAAATTCTTGGAGAGCATGAGGCTTGCTGTTTATGTTTCTTTATCCCTAGGGCTCCGCATCTGGTGGGTCATCAGTAAATGATAATTGCTTCTAATTAAGTTAAAATCGATGGAATTTATACAAAATCAAATAATTTTCAAAGTGGACAACAAACTTAAAGGCAGGTCAGTTTCTATTTTCTAGTGTGAAAACAGATATTGTTTCTAAGTTTTCTGATAAAAGATGTAGGTTAAGTCAAGGTTATCAATATTTCTATTTCTGACTTTTAAGCAAGCAATAATAATTTGAAGTCTTCTAAACATAAGCACATGTTTGTGTAGGCTGGACAATTTACCATGTCTGGCATTGACCAGTAATTTGAATGACCTTTGCATTCTTCAAACATCTGCTACATCTCTCATAAATAGGGCAGAATAACAAGTAACGCAGAGGAAAACCTGGCTTCGGGCTTTAGAATGTAAGTCTTCTGGGCCTGGGGATTATGGATGTATATGCTTTTAATCATGGAAGATTATAAACATTCAATCAGATTTCTTATTGGAAAAAAAAATAGCTTCTGAACAAGCCCTGGAATTTGCAATTGAAGCAGGCATCTCCCAGAGTAGTGAGGCGTCTTAACAATAGCAGTGTCCATTGAGGAAGAATTTTTAATTTTTTCAAGAATATTGGCAACAAACTGAAATAAAGAACTTGCATTCCTTTAACAATCTTAGAGACACAGGTACAGGCTCCAAACTCATTATGAAGAAATTGAAGTTCAAAAAGTCTGACACCAGTCACAAAACAGAAACTGAAAGAACAACATTCGAAATCCATTCCTTCAATGTGTACAGATGCATGTCCTTTCGGTGTCTATCTCTTAGAGGTGGTACCAGATGAAGGTAGAGAAGATAATAGCTTGATCAGTGGTTTCCATGCACTGGGTTATGTTCCTCAACCTTTACATACACCAACTTACTTTGTCTTCAAAGAAACTGTATGTGCTAATTGACAGTGAAGAAAGTTAAATGACTTGGTCAAAGGCACACAGCTAACATATGAGGCCAGGTTTGGGGGAAAACTAGTCTTTTCAAATCTAATTTTGGTATTAATTTTAAATTCTAAGAAAGAAAACACATTTACTAAGTGCATTGCAAAGAGAGCTCTGGACATGGTAGTAATAGAAGTACTGGCTGCCTATATTCTCTATTAAATAAGGCAAGTCATGGATAATTATTAATTCAAAATACAGTAAATTAAGCACCATGTGTGTAAGCTCTTTCTTCCAAATGTTCCCCCAATCTAATAGTTTGTTAAATGACTAATGAAAATAGCATAAACTATTATATAGTTATATAAATGTATATATATGTATATACATATTATATTATATTTAGTTTTGTAGGAATTTCTGACACAGCTATTACTTTTGGGTTTTATCTGTTTCATACACTCTTGCAGTTTGAACCTTTCCATCTAAATGCTATGCAATTTGCAATTACATTTTGTTTTATGACCTTTCAGTTCCTATCCAATCTACTTGACAGTGCTCATCTGACACCTGTGGCAATTTTGCCTAAAATGGGAATGTGTTTTCCTGAGACACCAACTTGTGCTGAATAAATCAAATCAAACTAAAAACTTCTGCAATGTCTATATTATCAATTTATCTCCAAATGGAATGA
The DNA here is from genome assembly GCF_000001635.26 of Mus musculus. NCBI lineage: Eukaryota > Metazoa > Chordata > Mammalia > Rodentia > Muridae > Mus > Mus musculus. The sequence continues at coordinate 46,598,325 of NC_000071.6, forward strand.
CATAAAGAGTCGTGTTTTCTGGCATGATTTGTTTCTTTAACATCTATGCTGATTCCTGTTCATGCATGGATGGGTGCTTTTTAAAATGAAACTGGTTATTTTTATGAATAAGCAGTTCATCATTCTAGAGAGAGTAGGAATAATTGGGTTGGACAGAAAGTGGAGATGATATATGGAGATCCCAAAGAAGATATTTGAACTTTATCATTTGTCTCATGAATTTAGACAAAGTAGGTAGAGTGACTGTGTAGCTGATATGTGTTTGATATTTAATAATTTTCCACTCTTATACCACAACCAAATATTCATGTGTATATTTTTTTATCCTTTAAAATAGAACATTCACTTTGAGGGGCAGAGTTGATGACTTGGGCTGCTTTCTCTGCTCAGCAGAATACAACACCTGTAGAAAGCACTCAAAATTCTTAGTTTGTTTTCTCTGTAAATTGAAGAGTTGTGTAAACAGTAACTGGGTGGCCACCAGAAACCCTCGCTTCCATTGTTCTTTCAATTCCTACTTGTGTATGGTCATGAATAAATTATTCATACCTCAGCTTTTATCTGTGCATTTAGGCTAATAATAATTGTTCTTACAGCATAGACTCAACTGAGATAGTTATGCCTTGGGATGGTACATTATAAAAATGTAAATACTAGTGATTTAATCATTTAGATTAAAATTCTTATTGAACAGCAAATATAAGAAAATAAGTTGTTTTTCCTTAAAGAAAATAGATGACAAGCTAGGTAATGTGTGCTATAAATTATTAATTGAAATTGTGATTCAACAAGTATCTAAATATTTTCTAGACTCAAGGAATAATTCAAAGTGAAAGCAATCTTCAAACAGGTACCCATAGATGCACCTGGCCAAACATAGAGTAGGGAAAGTTTTGGTTTTAAAATATATTGTCAGAACATTGTCATAAAGTTTAAACTTCATATCTATACATACATTTGTTATTATTACTATTTTATTTACTTTAAGAGATGAGACCCTTGTTTCAAGCTATATTGTTGACAATTTCCAATTTGCTCTCCAGAATTGGACACATTTTAAACACGTTCATGTGTGTGTGTGTGTGTGTGTGTGTGTGTGTGTGTGTGTGTGTGTGTGTATGTGTGTGTGTGTATGTGTGTGTACAATCTCACAGAGAACTTTCAAGATTTGAGAAGTGTCATGGTGGCAGGTTCCTCTATAAGGAATACCTCTATAAGGCTCAAGAAAAATCTTCATGAAAATAGGAAGACACAATAAGGTAAGATACTCTGTTCTGACCTGCTGTGGACTCTACTGCATGCTTTATTCACTGACTTCCTGGGGGTTTTAGCTTGACTAAATTGATTCAGATATATTTGTGTTATATGAAATTTCACTAAAATGGGTAATTCAGATCTACACTTTATGAGTTTTGGTGACACCTAAAGCCTTTCTGTCCTTTCTATTACTTTCCAAAGAAGTTAACAAAATTGTTAGCCACCAATATATACATGCACGTACCCGTGGGGGAGAATAAAGAGAGGATGACATCTTTCCTCTTAATGGCTCAGCCATTAAAAACTTGAACATGCCATTCCTACCATACTGGGAAATTTATCATGGGGTCTGAAATACTTTTTGCAAGGCTTGCTGAGAGAAGTAGTTCATATCCAGCAAGCTCTTTGCTTTCCATCAATGAGGCTTAGTAATCAAAACAAATAAAGGTGATGACTGGTAAGCTCACTCAGTCAGCGTTGCCTTGAAAGCCTGAGAATGTGAGTTTGTTCTTCAGAACCCACATAAAAATGCTGGGTATGATGACATGAACTTATAATCTTAGTATTGGCAAGGCAGAAAGGAGGATTTGTGTGGTTTCTGCCCAGCCAGTCTAGGCTGCTCTGTAAGTTCCAGGCTGGTGAGAGACTCTGAACAATCCTCAGCATGGATGGCATTTGATGTCTTTAGACTTCCACATGACTGTGTACACACATCTGCTTACACTAATTTGTTCACCTATACACGTACACAGAAAAATCCCACACATAAGCATACACATAAACAGGAAGGATAGATATGGAAGAATCATTGCCAATTGGTGCCGTGCAGATTATTGCCCCAAATTTCTAAGGATGATCCTACTGACCCTATCCTATAGATTTGATAGTTGAAATTTATAGATAGGTGCTTACTTCTTTAAAATCACTTTCTTTTGAAGATAACAGCAGGATCATTACAGTCAAAGTTCTACCCTACTAAGCTTTCAGCATGGAAGAGAAGTAGCTACTTCATGTGCCTTTGCAGGGCAGCCACAGTGTCCTCTGTTATTGGAATCCTGTGTTATGGAGGCAACTTGGTGGGAGGTAGATTTAAAGTAGAAAGATTAAATCACTGAAAATACTGGCTAGAGTTAAACCCTTTGAAAAAGCACAATTTGTTTTCAATTATTTGATAACATGTACTTCAAAAAGCTTTGAGTAGTTGACACCTCTGAGGGTTTGTGTGTGTGCACACTGTGGTGGGGGGAGGGGGAGGGAGAGGAGGTGAGAGAGATTGAGTGTGAGAGAGAGTGTGTGTATTTTCATCAGCTTTATTTGAGTTTTCTTTTTAAAACTTTTTTGGATATTTTATTTATTTAGATTTCAAATGTTATCCTCTTTACCAGTTTTCCCTCAGCAAACTCCCTATCCCACCCTCTTCCTTCTCCTTCTATGAGAGTGCTCACCCACCCACCCACCCACTCCTATCTCACTGCCCTGACACTCCCCTACACTGTGGCATCAAACGTTCACAAGACCAAGGGCCTCTCCTCCCATTGATGCCAGACAAGGCTGTTCTCTACTACATATGCAGCTGGAGACATTGTTCCCTCCATGTATACTCTTTGGTTGATGGTTTAGTCCCTGAGAACTCTGGGGGTTCTGGTTGTTTTACATTGTTGTTCTTCCTATGGGGATGCAAATCCCTTCAGCTCCTTCAGTCCTTCCCCTAACTCCTCCATTGGGATCCCTATGTTCAGTCCAATGATTGACTGTGAGCATCTTCATCTGTATTTGTCAGGCTCTGGCAGAGCCTCTCAGGAGACAAAATTTTTGAATTGAGAGAACAAACTAGGAACACAAGTAATATACATGTGCACCCAGAACAAATTCAATCTTGAAACTGTATAGCTGACAAGATCATTAAAACAAGTATCGATAAAAGATTAGTAAAGGCTTAGTGGTTTGCCCAAATTTTGATACCAAATACTCATGAGTCATGAAATAGATTAAAAATTACTTGGGCTAAATAACTTTATGTTCAAAAGAATTGCTTAAACAACTTTTCAAAATTTTTTCCCTAGGAAACTAGTAACAAAAGTTAGGTAGGAAAGAAAGTTCTGTGACATGTCAGCACTGGTGTTATGGAACACATAGATGTATAAGACATAAACACATCATATTTGGCAGTTCATAATCTTTGTCCTTTCTTTTCCCATGGGACATGGGTGCAGTGCCCCAGTGGCCACTAGTAAAGTCAATTCTAAGTCTGTCTTTCTTTCTTTCTTTCTTTCTTTCTTTCTTTCTTTCTTTCTTTCTTTCTTTCTTTCTTTCTTTCTTTCTTCCTTCCTTCCTTCCTTCCTTCCTTCCTTCCTTCCTTCCTTCCTCCCTCCCTCCCTCCCTTTCTCTCTCTCTCTCTCTCTCTCTCTCTCTCTCTCTCTCTTTCTTTCTTTCGTTCTTTCTCTCTCTTTCTTTCTTTCTCTCCTTTTCTTTTTCTCTCTCTCCCTTTCTTTCTTCCTTTCTTCCTTTCTTTCTTTCTTTCTTTCTTTCTTTCTTTCTCTCTTTCTTTCTTTCTTTTTCTCTCTCTCTCCCTTTCTTTCTTCCTTCCTTTCTTTCTTTCTTTCTTTCTTTCTTTCTTTCTTTCTCTCTTTCTTTCTTTCTTTCTCTCTTTCCTTCTCTCTCCTTCTTCCTTTCTTTCTTTCTTTCTTTCTTTCTTTCTTTCTTTCTTTCTTTTTCTCTCTCTCCCTTTCTTTCTTCCTTCCTTCCTTCCTTCCTTTCTTTCTTTCTTTCTTTCTTTCTTTCTCTCTCTCTCTCTCTCTCTCTCTCTCTCTCTCTCTCTCTCTCTCTCTCTCTTCTTTTTTTAGTTTTCTCTTCTTTCTTTCTTCCTTCCTTTCTAGGTAATTCTTTTAACCATAATATCATTTCAGTAGAAATCAAAATTTAATTTAGCACTTTGTATTTAAATTTCTTGTTGTGTAAACCAGAACAAGATTCTGTTTGTTGCCTACTACACCACACTTCCCTGAAGAAGAGTTGCCTGCAGGGTTTGGGGACATGTGATTTTGGAGGATGGTGGTTGTGCTAACATAAATGATGATTCCACAAGTGCAAACCTAGTCTGAAAATGTTCCTACATAGTAAGCACCATGACTTTAAAAAGATTATCAAACTGTACAATAGTTTGAAATTATTCCCTCTGTCTTGCTAAGGCTTTGTGTCCATTGGTTCACTTCATTGCAATGAGCCATATCCCTCACTCAGTCCAGATGACCAACATACTACTCTGAACTTCTATGAGCTCAACTTGTTAAGTTGCACTTCTTTATATACCTGTGTTTATGTGTATATTCAGGGGTACACACACACACACACACACACACACACACACACACTTGTTGATGTACAAATGTGCAGGTCAGAGGACAACTCAGAGTAGGCAGTTCTCTGTTTCCATCGTGTTGATTCTATGGCTCAAAGACAGGTCACCGGATTTGGTGGTGAACACTAAGCCAAACCACCGAGCCAACTTGTGACCCTGAGATCAATTTTTTTAAAGTGCCATGTTTAGTTGAGATCATATGATATTCATCCTGTGACTTTCTCACCTCATACCATGTTATCTATGGTTATTAGTTACATATTACATTTTCATTATTGCCAAGGCAGTAAGTTTTATGTATTCTAACATATAGAAAGATAGCATTTTAGGTAACATATGCTAGCTGGTTCAACTTGTCCATTCACATTTCATAATATATAGAAATTTGAGGAAATATTGTATACACACGTGCATACATGATCACTTAACAAAAAGAAATGATATCAATTATCTTCTTCAATAAAGTAAATATACTAATATCAAAAGAATGATCAGATCTTGATGCTAGAGATGAGGTTCAGCAGTTAAGAGTGGGTGGGTTGGGGAGCAGTGGAGGGGGAAGGGTATAGGGGATTTTCTGAGAGGAAACTAGGAAAGGGGATAACACTTGAAATATAAATGAAGAAAACATCTAATAAAAGAAACACTATACTGGCTAGCACATTTTCCATTTTCCATTTTATATGAACACAACAACTCATTCACAAACAATTCCTTCACAAACAATTATCAGCACACACAATTGGAACATTAGGATATGATCTAATAAAACTGCAGTATATTTACAAAAAAAAAAAAAAGAGTGCACACTGCTGTTTCATGGACCCTGAATTTGGTTTCCAAAATCTTTCTCAGGTAATTCACAACCACCAGGACCACCAGCTCCAGAGAATTCAGTGCTCTCTTCCTGCCTCTATCAGGACCTGAAATCCTAATAGTTCCATCCTCAATTTTCTTTATAATCTTCCAGCATTAATCACGGATCCCTGTCATTTACCCAATGTACATTACCAATGTATTGTGTTTGCAATTCATGATAATAGACTGTATGCATCTTCTAGAGTGTATCCAAAATATGAAATTTCAGACTGCCTGTTGTAGAAGCTGGATATTTTTCACTCTACTGACTCGTAGTACTGCAAGGCAAAAGGCACCTGAGACTGTTGGCACACATATCATCTTCCCAAAGCTCATCTCCCAGCTGCTGTGTGGTATGCGCTTCATTGTTATTGTAGCTTTACTTTAAATTATTTCCCCAAGGACATGAGAATTTTGTTGTGAAACATACAATGGAATGAAAGATTATATTAGCCTATAATTGCTCTTAGATTCTTTATCTCTTGAATCTACCTCATTACTCATTTGATGAGGCTTGAATAAGATCATCTTAACATTTACTGGTCTAAGTGTAATCTATAAATCATTGGAAGCAGCCACAGGCTGAGAATTCCTTATCTGCAATGATTGGGTGCAGCCTTGTTTTGATTTCATAGGTTGTTGTTATGATTTTTGGGATATTGGCACAGAATTTGCCCTATGAGCATTTCTAATCTGAAACTGCACCATATGAAGTGATGCAAAATCCTGAACCCCTGGAGAGTCAGGTTGTTGTTCTAAAGTTATGGATTTTAGAGCATGCTTCACTTTACACTTTTAAGATGGGGATGTCCAGCCTGTGATATCATATATCATATATCAATCATATATCATATATCATATAATCATATGTCATCATATATCATATATCAATCATATATCATATATCAAATATATCAATCATATATCATATATCAATCATATATCAATCATATATCATATCATATATCATATATATCATATATCATATGTATCATATCATATATCATATATCATTCATCATTCATCATATATCATATATCGTATATCGTATATCGTATATCATATATCATATATCATATATCATATATCATATATCATATATCATATATCATCATATATCATTCATCATTCGTCATATATCATATATCATCATATATGGTATATCATATATAGTATATCGTATATCATGTATCATGTATCATATATCATATATCATATCATATTATTTTATGTGTAATATCTATGTTGAGTGAATTCTAAGTGCTTCTTGGTACTATGTGTAAAGGACAAAATATACATCTGTAATCAAAATCTGATGTAAACCATTGTTTCATTCACTGAAGGATGCATTATTTAGTCACAGAGAGGGTTGATATGTCTTCCAGTGGGGCAGAACTCAGAGCAAGTAGACCAGAAGTCACACCTGATGGCTATAGTTCTGACATGGTTTACTTGTTAGTTTGTTATTTCTCAAGCGATTTGGACTTTTCTCAACGATAAAAACAGTCAAAAGTAATTGTTAATACAGTTTGCTTCTATGTTGATTGGGTAGAAAAGGTTGACTGGTATCTTTCACTATCCCTCAATATTCTGATATCTAAATGCCATATTTTTACATATGAGATTTCTTTGTTTGAATATAGTACTATCAAATATAACTAAATTGTACTTTTCCAGACACTTTTCAATGACAAAAAGTTGTTTCCTGTGCTGAGTTAAAAACAGGTCATCATTTTGAGGGTTAGAAATGGATCTATCCTGTATACAGTCATCAAAACCAAACACTATTGTGGGTGCCAATAAGTACTTGCTGACAGGAGCCTGATAGAGCTGTCTCCTAAGAGGATCTGCCAGTGCCTGACACATTCAGAGGTGGATGTTCTCATCCAACCATTGGACTGAGCACAAGGTACCCAATGAAGGAGCTAGAGAAAGGAACAAAGGAGCTGAAAGAGCTTGCAGCCCCATAGGAGGAGCAACAATATAAACCAACCAGTACCCCCAGAACTCCTAGGGACTAAACCATGAACCACAGTATACACATGGAGGAACCCATAGCTCCAGCTGCATATGTAACAGAGGATGGCCTTGTTGAACATCAATGGGAGGAGAGGCCCTTGGTCCTGAGAAAGCTAGATGCCCCAGTGTAGGTGAATGCCAGGACATGGAAGCAGTAGTGTGTGGGTTGGTGAGCAGGGAGAGGGGGGAGGGGATAGCGGGTTTTTGGAGGGGAAACCAGGAAAGGGGATAAAATTTGAAATAAAGAAAATATCTAATAAATTAAAAATAGAAATTTACCTGAAACCTGGGATTCTGAAACTTAGGTTTATGTATGACCTCAAAAATCACTGTACAAACATTGTGAATGTGTGGGTTTTGTGTGTGTGTGTGTGTGTGTGTGTGTGTGTGTGTGTGTGTGTGTGAGTGTTTGTGTGTGTATTTGTGGCCGTGTTTCCCCTGCCCCCTGCAAATGTACATGGAGAACGAGTGTGTGATTCTGTTTTCTTTTTTCTTTCTATAGAGATGATGTCCTTCTCAATGTCTTTAATAAGTTAGGATGGCTCCTGACATACAAAAGAATTAAAGTCCTGCTTTACAGAATTAAACATTACCTCTACTTTTTATGCACTATTCCATCATCCACAGATCATTTTGCCTACCTGCTTTTCAGACTCAAACCATAAGTATGCTCAGAGCCAATTAAAAAAAAAAAAGCCAAAAAACTTTTTTACTTTGAAAATTTTATTTGATCAACAGTCTCCAGTCTGAAGGGGATTACATTTTCCCTCTTTCTTATTTCTTGAACTAGCATAAATAATCCTCTTTGTGATAATACCCTGTCTCCCAGAGTGCTTGTTTATCATAAGAGGACCCTTGTTTCCCTAGACTAATACATTCTAGAAGCTGGCTGACTTTCTATTGCAAATGTCAGACAGGAACCCTGTTTGCTTTTCTAGCCAAATCACTTGGTTTTTACAACACTATAGTTGATTTATAAGTCTTTTGAAATATTGAAACTTCCCCTTATACTGAAAGAAATGCAACATGTAGACATTTTAGTGTAAAACATTTAAAAGAGTAATTTATAGGGGAAATAGATTTCAGGGATTTGGAAAATACTAAACTCTGAGCCAACTAAGCACCGTCAATGAGAAGTGCATATATTGGCGTGTAGCTGAAGCCAATCCCTAGGGAAGATTATAATATGCAATTTTGGATTTAAATAAGTTTTATAGGAATATTCAAATGAAGGAAAAATAGAATCCAAATCAACTGTTCCAATTCATAACTCTTTCTTTATTTTCTTTTTTGATTGTCAAAGTATCTTTTAACCATGTGTGTAATGAAAAATAGAGTCTCTATCAGAGTTAGACATTTGACTGGGGCCATAGCACTATTTATCTAAAAACTAAGGAGAATTTGGAGAGGGCCTAAATTATTATACATACTTAATGTACTAGCAGCACTGATGAGCATCTTAGGTGTTTCTATAAACTGCATTCCCGCCCTTCCTGTGAAAATTGTTAAGTTTCATGTATCATTACTTTGGAAATGGAAGTCAGAGAGGGCAAGTATCATCTCACCATCTCAGTTATTAAACATTTGAACAAATATGCAGTCTAGAAGTTCTGATGAGAAGGTAAAAAGAGAGTAAAATTCATATATTTCTTAAAAAGAAACAATTCTGTTATATGTCATTTTAGAATCATGAAGGAGAGACTAATTAACTATATTTTACAACCACAGTTGGTATGTTGGTAGTATAGGAATGTGAAGTAGTTCCTGAGAGTGGATGATAAAATCTCAGAGTTCTTCCCTCAATCGTGGGAACTGCTGTAAAGAGGGACACAAAACACATTCTCCAAGACCATGCTCAACATGGTCTTACATTAAGACATGTGGCATAAAACCCAAAATGGATTATGGAAGTGAGAGAATAGGAACAAAATGAGGAACAGGAAAATACTGATTAAACCCAAGTGTCTAAGAGTATGCAATCATTCCTGTTGATTTAGGCATCTTAGGGGGTCTGAAATTTGTATACATTGCTCAGAACAGTAAAGAAACAGAAGCCTGTGGCTTTAAACTGAGCCTGATGATGGAGGCCAATAACCCCACCTACTCTGGAGGCTGAGGCAGTGGGATCATAGGTTCAAGGTGTACCTGAGTTATAGGCTTTGTTCAGTGCTACCTGGAGGAAGAGGAGGGGAATGAAATATAGCTGACTTTGACTTCAAAGGGATCTCAGTCCAGTAAACATGACAATAAAAATAGTGGTAACGCCAAGATGAGGGTGGTCTGCAATGGTCATGGGTGAATGCAGGGATCTAATTCATATATCAATCATCAGGAGAGGTTTCACTATAGAAGAGATGATTAAACTGGGCTAAGTCCAGAAAAACATGGATTTAGATAAGGGTGGCACGTGCTTTGATGAGGTGTCAGGTACAAGGGGTAGAAAGTACAGTCTAGATACATAAATGATTTGGATTTTCTGAAAGTCAGATTGCAAAGATTCAGGAAGGGGATGACTGGTAACAAGAATTAACACGACCATCTCTTCAGTAAGACACACTTTAATTGTCAACACTGTCAGAATTCTGTTCACCCATTCATTGTCGTTCCAACATCTATTACGTGTCACAGGCTCTGGCATTCAGTAGAATGTAGTTTTTCAATGTAAAATATTGTATTTGCAGTTGCTAGAAGGTGAGAATGTTTTATCTTTATGATCTTTGTGACAGCTTGAATATTTCATTGTGTAAAATTAAGACTATCTGAGGCTTGTTACTTTAATACTATAATTGAGTTTAAATAGTAGCTGAGCATCACAAAGGGTTTTAAGAATCATAAAAATTAAAATAAAATATCTCAGTTCATAATAGATCCATGAAGAGTAAATAGAAACAGGCTCAAGAAAGCATGTCAAAGATTTGTATATTAAATATACAGAAAGCTCACTGAAAGAAAAAAGTGGCTTAATTAAGTGCAACAACAGTTCATACTGATTAGAAGGTTAAATATTGTTAAGATGGAAATGATGCCAAAACCAGTCTCCAGATTCAGAGCGATTTCTGGCAGACTCTACCTCTGTTTTCTCAGAAGTAAACTAGTTGTTTCTAAAGTTCACATGCACATGTTAGGTACCCAGAATGACAACAGCTTCATCAAAGGGAAAATAAATTTCAAGTCTAATAGCTCTCTCTCACTACCTGTTATATATATATAAATGTAAATAAAAGGGCCCATTGGTTATGTTTCTCAGTTCTGAGACAAAACACCAGACAGAAACAAGTTACATAGTATGTATATATAGTTTGTATCACTTGTGTTTGTATCTCATGTAGCCCAAAAGTAAATGTGCATTCATTTAATCAACTAAATATAACAATTCACAGCTTAAGAATAAAAACTAAAGCCGGGTGTGGTTGTGCATGCTTTTAATCCCAGCACTGGGTAGGCAAGATTTCTGAGTTCAGGGCCAGCCTGGTCTACAAAGTGATTTTCAGGCCAGCCAGGGCTATACAGAGAAACCCTGTCTCAACAAACAAACAAACAAACACCAAAAACCAAAACAACAAAACAAAACAAAAAAGCAAAAAAACTCCCAAACAAACAAACAAAAAACCCCCAAAACAAACAAAGAAAAAAAGAATAAAAACTAAATACGAATGTTATTTTCATCAGTTGCCAGCTCGACAACGTTCAAAATCTACTTTAGGTATGTATCAATTCTAGGAAACTGATACAAATGTTTTTCCCTTTTTGAGTTTTCGTTTTGTGTAATAAGAACAAAGTCCACTACATTTAGTTTTATAGGACTGAATTATGTGGACAATTTGAGAGAAAAACAGTTCCTGAATTTCACACATAGCTCCACTCCTTACACCAGAGACTCATCTATGAGCTAGAGCCACACATTAAATCTTCACACTGTTTTAAGTAGACTAATAGAGGCTCAGCATGTATACACAAAGGGAAATAGAGAGCAAAGATATTCTATGGTTTATATTAAGGGAAAATTGTGGGGTTCTCTGAAAAAAATCAAGCAGGTTGGTGTTTATGGAAGCAGCTCTAGAAATAGAATGTCCTAACAGAGTCCTGAAAAATGAACTGGAGTTTATGGTATTGATGAATTGGAATGGGTGACAGAACCCATAAGGTTCGAGAACTGAAGGCTGGGTGAATTGTTCTTTATGGCTTGACTAAGTGCATCAAGAGTGTATCCTTGGACTTAGTTATGGGAAGATAAGTTTGGAAAATGCAGGAAATAGTTTGAAGGTGATAAGGAGTCAAACTTTCAACGTGGAAAGAGAAATTAAATTTCAGATATTAGTCTGGATACACTCAAAATAATACTTTAATAATAGTCTTGGAAAGAGATAAAAATATCCTGTGAGAGTCTCCATCCCTTGCACATCTGCCTTGCAGCCTCTTCTTCTGCTGTGTGATGCAGTCCTCTGTTCTTTATGACAATCTTCCTTCTCAATTACACATTCTTCTCAGAACTATTCATGATTTTTACACATTGCATAAGTTGATAGTTTTCATAAATTATAAATCCAGATGCATAAAACATTTGGATCTTATCTGCCCCTCTTTTTTTTTTTTTCCTAAAGCTCTGAGGAAAGTAGTATGTTCCATTAATACAACATGGTCATGGCTATAGTTCAGTCTCACTTGTAGCTCAAAGCCTTAACCCTTCCCCTTTCCAGGGTATGAATATGGGGAAGTTCTTAGAAACACAGGAAGAAATGATTAATTTTAACACATTTGCACACCTACAAATTACCGTAGCAAATAATAGGAGGGCTCACTGTCTTATGGTCAAAATGTGTGTAGCTCTCCTCAACCAAGTCATGGTTTGAGATCTAGTTGCCAGTGAGATGATGTTGGAAGATGGACCTTGGAAGCCATCAGGTCTTGAGGCAGAAAGCTTCTGTATGTGATTCATGTACTTGTAAAAGAGGTGACAGAGATGGCCTAGTCGGCCATCAGTGGAAAGAGAGACCCATTGGTCCTGCAAACTTTATCTGCCTCAGTGCAGAGGAACGCCAGGGCCAAGAAGTGCGAGTGGGTGGGTGGGGGAGTGGGTAGGGGAGCGTGTGGGGGACTTTTGAGATAGCATTGGAAATGTAAATGAAATAAATACCTAATAAAAAAAGAAATTAAAAAAAAAAAGAAGAGGTGACAGAGAACTGTTAGAGGTCAAAATGAGAAGGACCCTCATCAAGCATGAGAATATTCCAGCCCTTTGATTTGGAATTCTCTCCCTTCAGAATGGTAAGATAGAGATTTCCATTCCCTTTAAGCTCTCCATTTTGTAGATTTGTATAAACAACATTCCAAAGACACTATGTGGAAAAGAAAGAAAGGTTGAAATAAACCAGAAAAGAGAGGTGGGGAGATAAGAGAATCATGAGTAGAATGTTGACTGTGGCTTGTCACGTTACAGTAATATGAAATACGACAATAAATCTTAACATTGAATTTTTACACAAGGTCTCTATGTCAGCAGTATTTACAGTTGACAATAGTTTTTCTATAACTTTGGATTCTGTCTACACATCTGGGTCTCAGGGTACTAGAGTTTTTTTGCTCCTTCCTCTCTGCCTCTTGTTTGGATTCATCTCTCAACATTCTTAGGTTTATATTCTAAGCCTGGCACCATTCTTTGAAGTTACACAGACCTTGCTTGTGAGTTTTCAATTTTGAGTTTTCATGCTTTTCTTCTAGTCAAAAATATTACCTTCTGAACTTCCTCTACTTATATACTAGACATGTCCTCATCCTTACAGGCAAAGCACATAAGTATCATATTGAAGGCTATTGACAGTCCCAATGGGACATGCTCCACACTGTTCTCAGATCATTTTCCTATTGCAATAGCAAATACATAGCTTTATATAACTATCTCATGAGGATAATAATTAATTTAAGGATCATGACTGATTCATCTTTAATTCTATAAGGCTATCATAATGCTGTATATTTACTAAATAATTTTGGAATGAACTCAATTATAGAATAATTATAGTCAAAGATATTAATGAGGACTAGAGTAAAGAAATTAATTGTCATTATAGCTTCCTGTGACTTCTGGAAGTAAAAATACAAATAGAAGGCATTTGGTAAGCATGCCATTTAGGACAGAGTGTTCCAAGGTACATTGTCCAGCTGTGGATCTCTGTATTTGTTCCCACATATTGCAGGAGGAAGCTTGTCTGATGGCTGAGCAAGACATGGATCTCAACCAATCCCTGCCCTCAGGCTCAGAGAACCCTACAAAAGAGGAGGCAGAAAAAGTTTAAGCAAAACAGGGGATGGAAGATCATAAAGCAACAAGACCTTCTAAGCAGAGCAGGGTAGATACACATATGAACTCAGAGAGTCTGTGTCTACTCAGCAGTAAATAGTCAACACAAAATGACCACATTGACATTTCCAGAGGTACTTTGTCTCATAATTCTGTCAGGGCTTTTCGTCTATTTGTTTGTTCTTAGAAACAATCCTTATAGGTCTTTTGTGTATATTTTGTTTTCTGTTTTTATGGGAGTTTGTGTGTGTGTGTGTGTGTGTGAACATGTGTGTCTCTGTGTCTATTTATATCTCTTGATTTTTTTCTTGTTGTTAAGTTTTTCTTAATCTGCTTTGTATTTATTTCATGTTATTATTATTATTGTTGTTGTTTAAAATGTCTGTGTTTTAAGGAGAGAAAGAAAGAGTGTAGATTTCAGTGGATGGGGAAGTTGGGAGGATCTCAAGGAGTTATGGGAAGGGGAATAATAAAAATGCATTGTATGAAAACATTTATTAAAAATTCTAAAAGGCTGCAGGTCAGATGACACTATGGGTCTTCCTGTGGAGTTCCTATACCCTTAGAGGCCACAATCCTTCCTTTTGTTCTTCCATAAGAATCCCCAAGCTCTTAGAATTAGGAACAAAACACCCATGGAAGGAGTTACAGAGACAAAGTTTGGAGCTGAGACAAAAGGATGGACCATCTAGAGACTGCCATATCTGGGGATCCATTCCATAATCAGCTTCCAAACGCTGACACCATTGCATACACTAGCAAGATTTTGCTGAAAGGACCCAAAATTAGCTGTCTCTTGTGAGACTAGGCCGGGCCTAGCAAACACATAAGTGGATGCTCACAGTCAGCTATTGGATGGATCACAGGGCCCCCAATGGAGGAGCTAGAGAAAAGTAACCAAGGAGCTAAAGGGGTCTGCAACCCTATAGGTGGAATAACAATATGAACTACCCAGTACCCCCCAGAGCTCGTGTCTCTAGCTGCATATGTATCAGAAGATGGCCTAGTCGGCCATCAGTGAAAAGAGAGGCCCATTGGTCTTGCAAACTTTATCTGCCTCAGTACAGGTGAATGCCAGGGCCAAGAAGTGGGAGTGGGTGGGTGGGGGAGTGGTTGGGGGAGCGGGTGGGGGACTTTTGGGATAACATTGGAAATATAAATGAAATAAATACCTAAAAAAAAAAAAAGAATCCCCAAGCTCCATCCACTGTGAGTATCTGCATTTCTTGAGTCAGCTGCTGGGTGGAGCTTCTCCTAGCACAGTCATGCTAGATTCCATCTGCAAGCACAACAGAGTATCAGTAATAGTGTCAGGGATTGGTGCGTGACCATGAGATGAGTCTCAATTTGGGCCAGGTATTGGCTATTACCTCAGCCTCTGCTCTATCCTCTCTCCCTGGAGATGGAATCACAAACCAAAGAACATACACGAGCAGGAACTAGGCCTCTCCACACATACGTAGCAGATGTGCAACTTGGTCTTCATATGGGTCCAAAAACAAATACTGGAGCAAGGGCTATCCTCAAAGCTGTTGCTTGTCTATGAGACATGTTCTTCTGTCTTAGCTACCTTGTCTGCCCTCAGTGGGATAGGATGGGTCTAGCCTCACAGAGACTTGAGATGCCAGGGTGAGGGGATTAAGATGCCAGGGTGAAGGGATACGAGGGGGGCATGCACGCTGGCCTGAACCTGCTCAGAGGAGAAGATTCGGGAAGATGGGGTGGGAGGAGGTGATCAGGAAGAGGGCAGTAAGTGGGATATGAAGTGATTAAGTAGAAATAAATAAAAAGAAATGTATTACCAAAAAATTTCTAAAAGGCAACATTTATACTCTAACAAAGTAATGAAGAAAAAGTACACGACCAACTATCTCCTAAAAACAAGCTGACCAAAATAAGGAAGGGAAAACCCCACAGAACAAGAAAGACAAATTAACATCAAAAAAACTAATAAAATTAATTTAAATCTATATGTAATAAAAATAAGTGGCACATGAGTTAATATAAACTGTCACTGAATAAAGATGAAAAGAAACAAATCAAAGAAACAAAGGCATCCTTGAAAGACTGGCAAAGAGGAGCCTGGAGCTGACGTGTGTGAGAATGACACTGGGGAAGGATGCTTAAGACTGTAAGAACTATTAATCCTTTGGCTTGGAACTGTTTGCAGTAATACAAACTTTGGGGAATACTTTCCTGGAAAACAAAGTGAATAAATAGCATAGTAAAATAGGGAAATTCAACTCACTTTAAGATTAAAATCAAATATAACTTTGGCATACATAGCCACTTCGGGGAATCTCAAGAGCAGGATGTAAATCTGAGAACTATCACAGGTTAAAATTGCATAAAGATGGAAACATGGAAATCTTATCAGTCTATCTTTTGGTAACATAAATGGTAAAAGTACTGTAAAGCCAAGGAAAGAGATAATAACTCTCTTCACAGATGAGAAAGAATAGGCTTAAAATCCCTGGGATGTCAGACACAGTCGAAGTCACTGTACTTTGTGAGCTACCTCGTAGTCTACTCAATATTATTGTTTATACCAACCTATTGTGTGTTCTATTTCCAACGTGTGTATGCTATGCTCACAGGGTTTGATGTATAGTATTGTATGGAAATAGTATTTCTGTAATACTAACTTTCAACATTAAAAGTTCTGTGTAGAATCTGTTTCTTTTGCAACAAAAGGTGAATAATCACATAATGTTAGAAATTTGACCATAGCTTTCATATATCCTCATTAATGAGATAACAGCATTAATAACTTATAAGTAAGACTCATTTCAGGCAATAGGAAAACACCTTTATAATGTATGAGTTGCTTTAAAATGTCAGTGAATCGAAATTATATGAAAATAATACACTTCCTACTATAAACAGTTACTCAAGATTAGAAAGTAATATAAATGTATCACAGTAGTGTCCATCTAAGTGTCATAACACAGTGGGGATGTTTCTTCATCTTGTTTCACGTATTCCTAAAGCTTTCAGATACTGGAAGACTGTGATCTCATATTTGTAAACTGAGAAATCATGACCAATATTGAAATGACTGAAAGAGAAGATACAAGAAAATGATTGTGAATCTTCTATTCTACAAGCTCTTAAATATCTGAGACTCTTGTTTAGTTTCCTTGCAACTCTGATAACAATAAATTGCTACTATTTAGAGCATCAGCTTTCAGCCTCTGAACCGTGACTTCATTGTGGTTGAATGATCCTTTCAGAAGGGTCTTCGAAGACCACTGGAAAACACAGAGATTTATATTATGATTCATAACAGTAGCAAAATTACAGTTATGGAGTAACAACAAAAATAATTTTGTGGTTGGGGAGGGGGTAACCACAACATGAGGAACTGTATTAAAGGGTCATAGCATTAGAAAGGTTGGGAACCACTGGTTTAGAATAAAGACAATGTCTGATTGTTACATGTCAGGGATCTTTGTGCATTGTAAATATATGGTGGAAGCCATTCTTTAGACTGAATATACAGGATCCCACCTGTGGAAACATCTTAAGCAAGACCCTTTTTTTGTAGTAAACAATGCCAGTTCTTTTGAAAAAAAAAAGAGGCAATTTTTGACAAGGTGAATTTCACAGGTATACAGAGCAGATGCTTTCTACTCACATGTTAGCTTTTCCTTGAAGGGCATGAAGAAAACTGGCTCCTAGCTCCCTTACAGTACTGTAGACTGCTTCCTGCTCAATTAGGAGGAAGATCTAACTGCTTGAAGGAAGGATGGGTTTCACATCTTCATTCATACAGGAAGGTGTGCTACTGTGTGTTAACACTGAGTTAACATACAGTAAAATATTTACATATATTTACAATTCAAGATGCAGAATTCCCACCCAATGAAAATATAATAGTAATATTTCAAATGTCTAATTATGTTTTGGAACAATTGCTTGTGGGTTGATTCTCATCTTGCTTAATGAAGGATTAACTAATATTTTTCCCTTTCTTAGGCTTTTATCTAAGGCACAGATGTTGAATAGGTGATATCAATATTTGAATCCTTAAGTAACAGCTTCTTGCAAATATCTTTTATTCTTGGCATTCATCTGCTCCCACATGTCACATATTTTTTTTCTTTGAAGGATAATAACATTGTAATCTCAAAATTACACATCATTTTGTAATGAACATTAGCCCTTATTTCTTATTGTGAAAAATGACCTCTGTCCTAGGGTTTTACTGCTGTGAACACACACCATGACCAAGGCAATTCTTACAAGGACAACTTGCAGCTTGTGTCAAATTTAATTGGGTCTGGCTTACGTGTTATCATCAAGGTGGGAGCATGGCAGCATTTGGGCAGGCATGGTGTAGGAAGAGCTTAGAGTTCTGCATCCAAAGGTAAACAGGAGATGGCTGACAGTGACACACCTATTCCAACATGGTCACATCTACTCCATCCAGGCCTCACTCCCTGAGGCAAGCATATGCAAACAATCACACACTCCATTCCTTACTCCCCCCTTCTCTTTTTCTCTTCCTTCCTAAGGATCCCCATCCCTTCTTCCTCATATCTGATTTTACTATCCTTCCATCCTTTCATTCTTCTCCTGCAGGGTGTTAGAGGACTCTTTAGGAAAGGTATTTGAGCATGAAAATGGATTCCTGAATCACAGCTGAATCATAATTAGAATTTCTACTTTCTGCTGAATAATCAATGCTTATTATCATCAATATACTACTACCTATTATATCAATATTTCCTTGGGAGAAATGTCATCACTCACTACTTAAAAGTTTCAAAAATACTTTCACAAAAACTTAGTTGTTTCTGGTTGCTGCAGTCATATTAAGTTCTGAGCATTGTTTTCATGTGACATGAAGAAGAATCAAAATTAATTAATGGCTATAAGCTTGTTGCCTTCGTTTGGTTCTTTATTACTGTGATAGAACAGCATGATAAAATGCAACTTAAGGAGGAACAAATTTATTTCATTTTAAAGCTTGTAATCCATTGTTCAAGGAAATCAGGGAAGGAAACTGGAGGCAGGAGCTGATGTAGAGGCCGTGGACAGGTGCTGCTTACTAGCTTGTTGTCCATGGTTTGTTCAGCGTGCTTTCTGTTCTTTCTTCCTTTCTTCCTTTCTTCCTTTCTTCCTTTCTTCCTTTCTTCCTTTCTTCCTTCCTTCCTTCCTTCCTTCCTTCCTTCCTTTCTTTCTGTCTGTCTGTCTGTCTGTCTGTCTGTCTGTCTGTCTGTCTGTCTGTCTTTCCTTCCTTCCTTCCTTCCTTCCTTCCTTCCTTCCTTCCTTCCTTCCTTCCTTTTCCTTCCTTCCTTTCTTTCCTTCCTTCCTTCCTTCCTTCCTTCCTTCCTTCCTTCCTTCCTTCCTTCCTTTCTTTCTTTTTTTCTTTCTTTCTTTCTTTCTTCTTTCTTTTTTTGTCTTTTTGAAACAGGGTTTCTCTGTGTAGTTCTGGCTGTCCTGGAACTCACTTTGTAGACCAGGCTGGCCTCAAACTCAGAAATCTGCCTGCCTTTGCCTCATGAGTGCTGGGATTAAAGATGTGTGCCACCACGCCCAGCCAGCTTGCTTTCTTATATCACCCAAGGTGCTATAAGGTGGCATTGCCTATAGTGAGCTGGGCCCACCCATATCAATCATCAATCAAAAAAAATGTGCCACAAGCTGGTCTGGTAGGGGCATACTCTCAACCCCCCTCTTCCCAAATGACTGTAGCTTGTGTCAAATTGACATGAAATTAGCCAGCAGTGATTTTCCTCCAGAGACCATTGAAAGGACATTTTCCTTAGTAAGATTTCTGAGCTGAGCTCCAAAAGAAAGACTAAGCACCACTTTAAATTGATACTTTTTCTTCCCTTTAGAGGTCTTGCTAATCTTGCCTGGCAGTGGTGGCCCATGCCTTTCATACCAACACTCAGGAGGCAAAGGCTAGTAGATTTCTGTGAATTTGAGGCCAATCTGGTCTTCAGAATGAGTTAGAAGATAGACAGGGCTGTACAGAAAAATCATGTTTTGAAAAACAAAACAAACAAAACAAAACAAAACAAAACAAAACAAAACAAATACCTCAGAATGAATAAGCTTACAAAATATGTACAGACATATTAATTTCTTATTTATTTTTTTTTTTACAAAAGACATGAGCAGATAGGTGACTTCTTTCTAAATTTGGGTGGTTTGAAAGAATGGATTTAATAAATTTATTCACTGGTTAAAACACAATTCTCTTATGACTGTTATTATAATCAAGAAAATATATGTAAAAGAACCACTTATAAGAGAAACATCTCAGTTAAAGTTATCAAATGATGTGTTTCTTTTCTACTTTGATTTTCTGAGGATAAACTCTGCTATCTGGCTTCAGAAATACAAAACAGCAGTGGGGCTTTAGGCAAGATGACCTTCAGTTCCCATAAGTGTTGTGATATAAAATATGTTTCTCAAAGGAAAAGAAACATTGTATTGTAGTACCAAAAACCAGCATGTTTTTAATATTGAGGTCATACTCTTTTCCCCAAGAAAAATGTTTCTAAGAAGGTCATAAAATGAAACTGAATTGCTTTAAAGATAATTAAAGTTTATATATCTCAGTATTGCTATATATGGGTATATATTTGCATAGAGAGCAGCGAAGTTGCTTATAATAAATTATATGCTCAAAATTTAGTTGGGAGGGGGTGGTGAGATGGATGAATCCATGCCTGGTGTTTTTAATTTATTACCAGTAGAAAAGAAACAAGTTTCCCCAGCCGCATCAATTTGTCACTTTTGTTGACAGACACTATGTACAATAAATTTTCCTGCAGAGTGAATTGCTCAGATTTATATGGAATCTGTGCCATGACTGGAAGAAAAGACTTTGGGCGTAGCTGCGTGTTCCACTGAAGTCAATTTTCCGTTGCCTTCCTTCTGAATGAGAGAACAGTTCTAGTGCTCCTGGAGCCATTTGCTTGAACGGAAGTAGATTAGGTATCTAACTTGGCCAGCAGATACCTAAACTTACAAAACGTGCCTGACAATAATCTTCGAGATTAAAATCCCTGTCAGAGACAATTGTCAAAACTATTACATAGCCTTGCTTATATTGACTACTACTGGCCTGGGATATGAACAATAAGCTTATCTGTTTATAATAATGTGTATGGAATGCTGTAGATGTATAAAATAAGCTCATCACTCACAGAGCTGGGGTTGTCAAACGTAGTTGAACAGTGTAGATGAATAAAATAATTTACCCATTGCCTCTACCCTAGTGTTTGCTTCACTCTGCCTTGTTTCTGAACTGAGACTATGGCTTATCTCTTGTTTTTCACACTGTACACACTGACAAGTATGACACAAGTTCCCAAACTGCCAATTAGATGCCAGCTGAGTTCTCAGGTGAACTTTGAGTCCAGGTTGATAACTATGTCTCCAGTTTTTAGAATGTACAATACCTGTATTTCTCTATGTAAATATTTCTTTAACTCATTTAGAAGAAAATCTTAATGCTAGAAGGCCATGTACAGGTCCATCTCACCAAGGGAAGACACACACACACATACGCTGGAATCCAATCACCAAAATTCTGATGAATAATCTGAACATCAGACTGACTTATGAGACCTCATCCCCTTTTGGTTTTCTTTTGTAGAGGAAAGTACTTTGTTAAAGTTTATTTGTGTTTACTGAGAATCAGATGGGAGCATGTTAGAAGATTTATCTTAGACCTTCACTTGGGGTCTTGTTCTGTCCTTTTCTCCTGTGTAACTCTGCATTGTGCTTCTCCTCCATGGTGTTTCTCTGCCTCTCTGTATAGCTGATTCTATCTTTCTCTCTATTTCTCATTCTCACCCTTCCCTCTCTCCTTCTCTCCCAGTCTCTCTATCTCAGTCTCTCTAAATTAATGATTATATTCTTCTGTGTGTTTTCTGGAACGTAAAGAATGATTTCCATGCTAATTGTTGTGCTCAATGGTGTTTCTTTGGTTGATTTTGTGCAATAAGCATGCGATGGCCAGGAAGGAATTAAGTCTTCCCAATCAATTAAAGCCAAGTTTTTGGATATTATTTCCACTGTATAGAGGGAGAATATGCTCTCTTTGGAAATGTATGATATTTTAGGTTTACAGATAATAGTAGAAGGGGTTACACTCAGACCAGTATATTTATTCTAATAACTTTCAGGGTAACTTCTCACTTTGCTAAGTTCCCTCCAACATTAGAGTCCATGAGGCAGATATGTAATAATCAAAGTGAACTTTAGAAATGAACCCCAATCTGAGAACTCTGATATGTCTACGGAAGATGGAAAGGCTTCATCATGCAATCTATCCTCGTCATTTTGTATTTATATGCTATTTCACACAAATTATCTGTGGCTTGCATTTATTTGGCATTGTTTCTATATCAAGATCCAGTGTAATATGGGAAAATAAAAACTTAACATAGATATATATGTATATGTACATATTATTGTGTTTGTATGAATTGCTAGTTTATAATCTCATCAGCCTTACAATGTTTTAGTTAATTTAAGCACTCAATCATTGCAATAGTTTACATAAAAGAAGAGAAACACTGCTTATATAATTTAGTCAGAATGAAGTTTGTTTCTCATGACTTGTATTTTTATTTCATGTGGAAAATTCACTTCAGTAGCTTTAGCAATAACAATCTTCAGAAAATAAAGCTCCTGGAGATCAAATATATTCAAGTTTGATTTAAAGTGTAAGATGTCAAAAATACAGGTGAATTAGTCAGTTAGCAGCTCTTCTAGAGACTTATACATAGGACCTCAGATCCTATAAATACATAATTTCTTTAAATGAAACTTGCATAACATCACCATCATATATTAAAAAAACTCCAGGATTCTATTATATAATTAATAAAACACATTTAAGATTAATTAATGTATTAATTATAGTAGTTACAAATACTGTATCACTTTAGCCAAAACCCTTGTGCTGGCAACTGTGGAACTCACAGTATGGGGAAGGCTGAAACAGGGGTATCATGAGTGCATGGTCAGCTTATGAAAGCATATCAGACAAGAGAGAGAGAGAGAGAGAGAGAGAGAGAGAGAGAGACAGAGAGAGAGAGAGAGAGACAGAGAGAGAGACAGAGACAGAGACAGAGACAGAGAGAGACAGAGAGAGACAGAGAGAGAGAGAGACAGAGAGAGACAGAGACAGAGACAGAGAGAATGAATGGGGGAGTATAGATCTGATTTTTCTATAATCTCTATGAACAAAGTAGAAAATCCAAGTGATAATAATAAACCCATTGACATGTTTAGATCCCATGTGTGAAAACATATACATCATTATGGTCTTAGTAATCTATTATTACATGAAAGTTTGTCTTACTTTCTTTAATAATTATTAATTTAAAATTCATTTTAATACATAAAATATATGAACTTATATGTATTTACATGGTATTTTATGATGCTTTGATATATGTATACACTTTACTATATTTATATTATGGTATTCATATATATATATGAATATATGCAAATATTTACCAATATTTTGGTTTTACAAGACAGAGTTTCTCTGTGTAACAGCCTTGACTGTCCTGGAACTCACTCTGTGGACCAAGCTGGCTTCTAACTCTTAGAGATCCATCTGCCTCTGTCTCATGTAATTAAAGGCATTCACCACCACAATCCAGCTGCATTCATCAGTTAATTTAAAATGAACAACTTTCAGCATTATTTTTTTATAAATTATTATTTATATTTTATAAAATATGTGTGTGTATATACATATATTGTGTGTATGTTTGTATGTTTGCATGTTTGTATGTATGTATGTATGTATGTATGTATGTATGTATGTATCTATGTATGTATTTGCTCAAAGCTAGACTCAGACAAACAAGTAGTAGATATTGAATATAGAAAGATACTTTAAATTTACAGTTTCCGTACAGCATGATCCAAGACAGTGTCATAGGTCTCATCTTACCACAAAACAGGTCTATAAATGTGACAAGTACATGAACTTTATCAAACTTCATCTGAATGGTTGATGGACTCTAATTTTTCTACTTTATAGTAAGTTGAATAGTTCTCTCCATATATACATATAAACATATATCCTAATTCCCTACTTATGTGATTATATTACCTTACTACACTCAGGATTTTGAAATGGAGGTTATCCCAGACTCAGATCCTGTAAGTTAGTCCAAGGTCATCACAAATATCCTTCTGTAGTGGGAATTTTGGTTTCTTTAGAACACACAGAATATATATATATATATATATATATATATATATATATATATATATTCATTTAATATAAGGTGTGAAATATGGTGTTACTTCAGATTGTTCACAGCAGCTGACTCATGCTCTAGTAGAGGTGTGATTTTGCCAGCTGCAGTTAGCTTTTGAAATAGTGTGGCATTTAGAATTCTAGGGACTTTTCAGAGGGTATATAAGTGCTAGGGCCATTAGAGAGTCCTATGTTGTGAATTCTCAGTTAGCTCTCTACCACATTCTTAAATAGAGTTATTTGGTTTGTTGTTGTCTAACTTCTTGAGTTCTCTCTATATTTTGTATATTAGTCCTTTGTTGAATGTAGGGTCAATGATCATCTTTCCCCCTTGTTTTAGGCTGCATTTTGTCCTATTGATGGTGTTTTTTGCCTTACAGAAGTTTTTCAACATGAGGTCCCATTTATTAACTTTTGCTATCTTACTGCCTTAGCTATTGGCCTTCTGTTCAGGAAGTTGTTTCCTGTATTAATGTATTTAAGGCTATTCTCCACATTCCCATCTATACCATTTAGTACGTCTAGTTTTATGATGAGGTCTTTGAGCCACTTGGACTTTTTTGTGCAGAGTGGTAAGTATGGATATATTTATATTCTTCTCCAGTTAGGCCAGCACCTTATATTGAAGATTCTTTTCCCTATTGGATCGTCTACTTAGTCAAAACTCAAGTGTTCACATAGTTGTGTGAGTTTATTTCTGGATCTTGGATTTGATTCCATTGATCAACCTGTCTGTTTCTATATTAAGACCATGCAGGTTTTTTAAACTATTGCTCTGAAGTACAGCTTGGGGTCAGGGATAATGATACCTCCAGAAGTTCTTTTATTGTACAGTATTGGTTTAGCTATCCTGTTTTTTTTTATTTTTCCATATGAAGTTGAAAATTTTTTTTTCAAGTTCTGCAAAGAATTGTGTTAGAATTTTGATGGGAACAGTTACCTGCAGTGAGACTGTCCTCATAGAGGAGCTATCCAATGCTTCACATCAATGAACTGACTAATCTCTATGGCTGCCACGAGTGAATGGCACATGCAATAGTACTGGGCTTTGCTTTTCTGTGTCTTTCCCAGTCTTCACATCCCCCATATTCCCATCTTTCCACTTGTTTGTGAACACCACCTTATTCATCAGAATATTGCATGTAGTTGTTATCTGGTTCTCCACACAAACTTTAAAATAAAGGAGTGATCAGAAAGTAGGAAGATTATAGTAGAAAGAATGGCCTTCTGTGAATTGCCTTGAAAGAGCTAGGCATGATTCCAGGATAGACAGGCACACTTTCAGTGGGTTCTGACTCTCTCCTTCAGCAGCAGTTTAAAGGTCTTTCTCAGTACATTAACTATGCATGCCAATGGTGACTCTTTTTTTTTTTCAAGAATTTTGCATTAAAGCCATACTTTCTTAATACTTTGAGATTTTAATATTTTAAGGGCAATGACATCTAAATTTAATCATTATTAACAGAAGAAGCCTGACAATTTTTTTTTTCTGGAAGTCATGTAACTAAAATTTTAAATTCTTTCTTGAGAAAAAGAAATATGTAGTTCTTTTTATGAGTAAAACATGTGCTCTCAACACTCTTATTCTGTAAGAAAATAAATATCCCTAACAGCTAAAGAGTGATAGCAATTTTGACATGAGAGACAAAACATTTCATATATCTTATCCATTATTGCAACTTAAAATTGAACAACATGGATCATGGAAGCATACTAAAGAGTGCGAAATAAAGAAAAATGTGAGTATACAGCTAAAATGGACATCATATATATCACAGTCATTAATGACTTATTGAAGCAGATACAGATTTAAAGCTTGTGTTCTGGTTCAGTTTTTCATCGTTTAATCAATGAGCCATTTCTTTTGCAATCAAGTTTAAACTATTGTAATTTTCATATTCACCGTTAACTGTGAGTGCAGGGGTGCTACCCATACCATTTATAACACCAGTTTATAAACTGGAGCACCCAGAATTCCTGATTTGAATGTTCTATTTATCACAAAAGATGGTGACATTATATTTTTCCTAAATAAGGATTATTCTGAAAACTGAAATTCAAAATAGAAAAGAGATTAACTAAGTGGAAATTCACATTTTGGAACTAATATAGAAAGTGTTATTTTAAGAAATGTTGAATTATTGCATGCTTTGTGCATGTGCATAGGTATGTGGGTGTCTCTGTGTATATATCTAGATGTGTATGTGTATGTCTGTGTGTGAATGTGTGTGAGAGAGTATGTGTATGCATATATATAAACACATGTCTTTTTTTTCACAATGTCCTATGCAAAGAGGAAGGAATTACAATGGACCTGCAGACATAGAAAATTAGTCCATTGCTTGGCATCCTAATATTTACAAATATATAACTGAAAAGTAAACTACATGTACATTGTTTCTGTATTTCATGTCTGATACTTTCTGAAAGATATTTTATGTAATTATTATTTTGTAATATATAAAAATGCTATCATCTTACAAAATATTATGGCATCTTGTATTTTAAACCCTGAAAATTTGATGTGTCAGATATATACCTAAGATATTTTTACATTCATGGTGACACCTTCTTTTATGAGTTCAAAACTATTTTTATATATTCAAATCTTATAGATTTGGTCACCGAAGAACACATAGATAGCTTCAGCAACATATAAAGCAATTTGTACAACATGAAACAAATACTAACAATGTTACGAGTCCAGATGAATTGACTCCAAGTCTCATAGGTTGAGGATATTTTCAAACTTGCTATTGTTATAATAGACCTTTAGTAGATTTTTAAAAGACACTCATAAATAAGTAGGAAATGGTAGAGGGATGGACAGAAACAACATTCCTGAGCTCTCTCATACTGGATGCTTCAGAATAACAAAGTTCAAGGACTGAGCAGAATAAAAGGAACTTCCCTACTTAGGTACCTCCCTGCCGACATTTTAGAACATGAAAGATGTAAACAGGATTACTAAATCACCAGAGAAGTGCAAACTAGTTAGTTACAAAAAGAAAAAGAAGACCTGGAATGGTTTCTGACTTTTTATCATCAAACCTGAATGTGACAGTGGAAAGAAATTCATTTTTCTAAGTTGTAAATGAAAATGTTATTCTGTGCCAAACTTTCAAGGGCAAGTTCTAGCTAGACATACATTAGAGATGCATAGACCCAAAAACTGTACCACTTACCTCCTATAGTTATTGCTCTAGAATGCAATTCAGCAAATTCAAGTTTATTAAAGTGTAAAAAGATGATGCAGGTTTAAGAAATGATGCAAAGCTGGTAAAAAATTAAAATACAGATTTCGAGTGTTCAGGCATAAACACTAATGAAACAGAGTTTACAGAAGGAAGTAAAAATGAACACATATCCAATATTTATAGAATAGGAATGATAAATTAGATGCAGACAAAAATGTGGCTTTGCATTTCTTAGCTTATATCATGAAAACTGGAGATATACTGTTTTAGTTTGATGACTATATATTAATTATAAACTATATCTAATATACAACTAAGTTATATTTTATAATTATGTATAGCTATAAATATATTATTTGCATAAATATAAATTAATATAATTTATATGAAAGTATAAAATATATTTTATTACATTATTTTAATTCTTATTTATATGTTAATAATGTATTAAGAATATATATGCTTTATTAAGTACTAATAGGGATAATTTTCAAGATTATTAAAATTTACTAAATAGAGTTTAAATTGGAGATCTCCATCAAATCCCACATCTCAGAGCTCATGGAATTCTCTGGAAGAGGAAGTAGAAAAATTGTAATAGTCAGAAGGGATGAAGGACAAGGCCCTCTAAATCAACCAAGCAAGACACATAAGAACTCACAGAGACTGAAGCAAAAATAATAGGGCTTATATCTACACCAGGCCTTTGCTCTATACATTAGCCTAGCATTTTTGTGGGATCTCTGACTGTGAGAATGAGTGGGTCTCTGTCTCTTTTGCCTGCTCTTGATACTCTTCTCCTTCTGTTGTATTACCATGTCCAACTTCAATATGAGCTTTTTTTTTTTCAATATGCTTCATCTTATTATATTTTTGTCGTGTTCAATTGTTGTCTCTTAGAAACCTGTTTGCGAAAGGCAGGAGCCACAGAGCTTCTGAGGCAGCCCTCTTTTCGGGCTCCAGACATTCAGGCACCTTCCCTGCCAGAGGATAGGTGTCTGCTTGGCCCGGGAGGGCTTTGCCTGAGCATCTGCAGGAGACATCTTGGATCCCAGACTCCACGGAGACTAGTCTGCACAGGTGAAAGTATGGACTACAGAAGCTAACAGCTTCTGGGACAGGTCCTGTTTCAGGCCTTCATCATCTGCCAGGAGGCAAGTCTGAATGCCAGATATCTATGCACCTTCCCTGAAAGA
Source organism: Mus musculus (assembly GCF_000001635.26). NCBI lineage: Eukaryota > Metazoa > Chordata > Mammalia > Rodentia > Muridae > Mus > Mus musculus. The sequence goes on from NC_000071.6 coordinate 46,626,760, forward strand.
GAAGAGCCTGCCTGCAGAGAGTGTTCTGACCACTGAAACTCAGGAGAGAGCTAGTCTCCCCAGTCTGCTGTTAGAGAATAACAGAATCACTAGAGGAACAAACTCTAACCAGAGACAACTATAACAACTGACTCCAGAGTTTATCAGATGGTGAAAGGCAGACATAAGAATCTTACTAACAAAAACCAAGACCATTCACCATCATCAGAACCCAGTACTCCCACCTCAGCGAGTCCAGGGCACCCCAACACACCTGAAAACCTAGACCCAGATTTAAAGGCATATCTCATGATGATGGTAGAAGACATCAAGAAGGTCTTTAATAACTCACTTAAAGAAATACAGGAGAACACTGCTAAAGAGGTAGAAGTCCTTAAAGAAAAACAGGAAAACACATCCAAACAGGTGATGGAAATGAACAAAACCATAATAGACATAAAAAGGGAAGTAGACACAATAAAGAAAACCCAAAGTGAGGCAACGCTGGAGATAGAAAACATAGGAAAGAAATCTGGAACCATAGATAAGAGCATCAGCAACAGAATACAAGAGATGGAAGAGAGACTCTCAGGTGCAGAAGATTCCATAGAGAGCATTGGCACAACAATCAAAGAAAATACAAAATGAAAAAAGATCCTAACTCAAAACATCCAGGAAATCCAGGACACAATGAGAAGACCAAACCTATGGATAATAGGAGTATATGAGAATGAAGATTTTCAACTCAAAGGACTGGCAAATATCTTCAACAAAATTATAGAAGAAAACTTCCCAAACCTAAAGAATGGCATGCCCATGAACAAACAAGAAGCCTACAGAACTCCAAATAGACTGGACCAGAAAAGAAATTCCTCCCTACACATAATAATCAGAACAAGAAAGTAATCCTTCAACAAACATAAAAGAAGACAGCCACAAAACAGAATGCCAACTCTAAAAACAAAAATAATAAAAAGCAACAATTACTTTTCCTTAATATCTCTTAATATCAATGGACTCAATTCCCCAATAAAAAGACATAGACTAACAGACAGGCTATACAAACAGGACACAACATTTTGCTACTTACAGGAAACCCATCTCAGGGAAAAAGACAGGCACTACCTCAGAATGAAAGACTGGAAAAAATTTTTCCAAGCAAATGGTCTGAAGAAACAAGCTGGAGTAGCCATTCTAATATCTAATAAAATGGACTTCCAAACAAAACTCATCAAAAAAGAAAAGGAGGGGCATTTCATACTCATCAAAGATAAAATCTTCCAAGAGGAACTCTCAATTCTGAATATCTATGCTTCAAATACAAGGGCAGCCACATTCATTAAAGATACTTTAATAAAGCTCAAAGCACATATTGCACCTCACACAATAATAGTGGGAGACTTAAACACATCACTTTCACCAATGGACAGATCCTGGAAACAGAAACTAAACAGGGACACAGTGAAACTAAAAGAAGTTATGAAACAAATGGATCTAACAGATATCTACAGAACATTTTATCCTAAAACAAAAGGATATACCTTCTTTTCAGCTTCTCATGGTATGTTCTCCAAAACTGACCACATAATTGGTCACAAAACAAGCCTCAACAGATACAAAAATATTGAAATTATCCCATGCATCCTATCAGATCACCATGGATTAAGGTTGATCTTTAATAACAAAATAAATAATAGAAAGCCAACATTCACGTGGAAACTGAACAACACTTTTCTCAATGATTCCTTGGTCAAGGAAGGAATAAAGAAAGAAATTAAGGACTTTTTAAGAGTTTAATGAACATGAAGCCACAACATACCCAAACTTATGGAACACAATGAAAGCATTTCTAAGAGGAAAACTCATAGCTCCGAGTGCCTCCAAAAAGAAACTAGAGAGAGCACACACTAGCAGCTTGTCAACACACCTAAAAGCTCTACAACAAAAGGAAGCAAATTCACCCAAGAGGAGTAGATGGCAGGAAATAATCAAACTCAGGGGCGAAATCAACCAAGTGGAAACAAGAAGAACTATTCAAAGAATCAACCAATCAAGGAGCTGGTTCTTTGAGAAAATCAACAAGATAGATAAACCCTTAGCCAGATGTACTAGAGCACACAAGAAAAGCATCCTAATTAACAAAATCAGAAATGAAAAGGGAGACATAACAACAGATCCTGAAGAAATTCAAAACATCATCAGATCCTTCTACAAAAGGCTACACTTAACAAAATTGGAGAACCTGGATAAATGGACAAGTTTCTAGACAGATACCAGGTACCACAGTTAAATCAAGATCAGGTTAATGATATAAACAGTCCTATATCCCCTAAAGAAATAGAAGCGGTCATTAATAGTCTCCCAACCAAAAAACAATCACAGGACCAGATGGGTTTAGTGCAGAGTTCTATGATACCTTCAAAGAAGATCTAATCCCAGTTCTTCAGAAACTATTCAACAAAATAGAAGCAGAAGGTACTCTACCCAACTCATTCTATGAAGCCACAATTACTCTGATACCTAAACCACAAAAAGACCCAACAAAGATATAGAATTTCAGACCAATTTCCCTTATGAATATTGGTGCAAAAATCCTCAATAAAGTTCTAGCTAACATAATCCAAGAACACATCAAAACAATCATCCATCCTGACCAAGTAGGTTTCACCCCAGGGATTCAGGGATGGTTCAATATACGGAATTCCATCAATGTAATCCACTATATAAACAAACTCAAAGACAAAAACCACATTAAAGAAACTTTAGTAAAGCTCAAAGCACATATTGCACCTCACACAATAATAGTGGGAGACTTCAACACACCACTTTCACCAATGATCATCTCCTTAGATGCGGAGAATGCATTTGACAAAATCCAACACCCATTTATGGTAAGAGTCTTGGAAAGATCAAGAATTCAAGGCCCATACCTAAACATGATAAAAGCAATCTACAGCAAACCAGTAGCCAACATCAAAGTAAATGGTGAGAAGCTGGAAGCAATCCCACTAAAATCAGGGACTAGAAAAGGCTGTCCACTCTCTCCCTACCTATTCAACATTGTACTTGAAGTTCTAACCAGAGCAATTCGACAACAAAAGGAGATCAAGGGGATACAAATTGGAAAAAAGAAGTCAAAATATCACTTTTTGCATATGATATGATATTATATATAAGTGACCCCAAAAAATTCCACCAGAGAACACCTAAGCCTGATTAACTCAAACAAGTCAATGGCCTTTCTGTACACAAAGGATAAAGAGGATGAGAAAGAAATTAGGGAAACAACACCATTTTCAATAGTCACAAATAATATAAAATACCTTGGCATGACTCTAACTAAGGAAGTGAAAGATCTGTATGATAAGAACTTCAAGTTTCTGAAGAAAGAAATTAAAGAAGATCTCAGAAGATGGAAAGATCTCCCATGCTCATGGATTGGCAGGATCAACATTGTAAAAATGGCTATCTTTCCAAAAGCAATCTACAGATTCAATGCAATCCCCATCAAAATTCCAACTCAATTCTTCAACAAATTAGAAAGGGCAATCTGCAAATTCATCTGGAATAAAAAAAAAAAAAAAAACCTAGGATAGCAACAACTCTTCTCATGGATAAAAGAACCTCTGGTAGAATCACCATGTCTGACCCAAAGCTGTACTACAGAACAATTGTGATAAAAACTGCATGGTACTGGTATAGAGACAGACAAGTAGACCAATGGAATAGAATTCAAGACTCAGAAATGAACCCACACACCTATGGTCACTTGATCCTTGACAAAGGAGCAAAAACCATCCAGTGGAAAAAAGACAGCATTTTCAACAAATTGTGCTGGCACAATTGGAGGTTATCATATAGAAAAATGGGAATTGGTCCATTCCTATCTCCTTGTACTAAGGTCAAATCTAAGTGGATTAAGAAACTCCACAGAAAACCAGAGACACTGAAACTTATAGAGGAGAAAGTAGGGAAAAGCCTCGAAGATATGGGTACAGGGGAAAAATTCCTGAATAAAACAGCAATGGCTTGTGCCGTAAGATGGAGCATCGACAAATGGGACCTCATAAAATTGCAAAGCTTCTGCAAGGCAAAAGACACTGTCAATAAGACAAAAAGATCAACAGTTTGGGAAAGGATCTTTACCTATCCTAAATCAGATAGGGGACTAATATCCAATATATATAAAGAACTCAAGAAGGTAGACTCCAGAAAATCAAATATCCCCATTAAAAAAATGGGGCTCAGAGCTGAACAAAGAATTCTCACCTGAGGAATACCAAATGGCTGAGAAGCACCTGAAAAAATGTTCAACATCTTTAGTCATCATGGAAATGCAAATCTAAACAACCCTGAGATTCCATCTCATTCCAGTCAGAATGGCTAAGATCAAAAATTCAGGTGACGGCAGATGCTGGCGAGGATGTGGAGAAAGAGGAACACTCCTCCTTTTTTGGTGGGATTGCAAGCTTGTACAACCACTCTGGAAATCAGTCTTGTGTCAGAAAATTGGACATAGTAGTACTGGAGGCTCCCACAATACCTCTCCTGGGCATATATCTAGAAGATGTTCCAACCGGTAAGAAGGACACATGCTCCACTAAGTTCATAGCAGCCTTATTTATAATAGCCAGAAACTGGAAAGGACCCAGGTGCCCCTCAACAGAGGAATGGATACAGAAAATGTGGTACATTTACACAGTGGAGTACTACTCAGTGATTAAAAAGAATGAATTTATGAAATTCCTAGGCAAATGGATGGACCTGGAGGGCATCATCCTGAGTGAGGTAACCCAATCACCAAAGAACTCAAACAATATGTACTGACTGATAAGTGGATATTAGCCCAGAAAATTAGAATACCCAAGATATAAGATACAATTTGCTAAACACATGAAACTCAAGAACAAAGACCAAAGTGTGGACACTTTGCCCTTTCTTAGAATTGGGAACAAAACACCCATGGAAGGAGTTACAGAGACACAGTTTGGAGCTGAGACGAAAGGATGGACCATCTAGAGACTGCCATATCCGGGGATCCATCCCATAATCAGCTTCCAAATGCTGACACCATTGTATACACTAGCAAGATTTTGCTGAAAGATATAGCTGTTTCTTGTGAGACTAGGCTGGGCCCTAGCAAACACAGAAGTGGATACTCACAGTCAGCTATTGGATAGATCACAGGGCCCCTAATGGAGGAGCTAGAGAAAGTAGCCAAGGAGCTAAAGTGATCTGTAACCCTATAGGTGGAACAATATGAAGTAACCAGTTCCCCTGGAGCTTGTGTCCCTAGCTGCATATGTATCAGAAGATGGCCTAGTGGGCCATCAGCGGAAAGAGAGGCCCATTGGTCGTGCAAACATTATCTGCCTGAGTACAGGGGAACACCAGGGCCAAGAAGTGGGAGTGGGTGGGTGGGGAAGCAGGTGGGAGACTTTTGGGATAGCATTGGAAATGTAAATGAAATAAATACCTAATAAAGAAAACAAAATTAAAAAAAAAGAAACCTCTTTGCTCCTTATGAGATATAAAAGGGGAGTGGATCTAGGAGGGAGGGCATGGAGGGAAGAAATAGGAGGTGTAGAGGAATGAAAAACTATAATCAGAATGTACATTAGCAAAAGAATCTAGTTTCAAAATAAATAAAATTTCACACACAAAGTTCATTTAATATTTGTCCTTTTCAACTGAGCCTCTTCACTTAATAATGACCTTTTATTCTGTCTACATTGTAACAAATGACAGAATTTAATTGTTTTATATCAGTGAATAAGATTCCATACATGCCATAGTTTGTTACCCACTTATATGTCCTTAAGTTCTGTGGTGGTTTGAATGAGAAATGGCCCCTATAGGCTGAGGTATGTATGTATGTATGTATGTATGTATGTACGTATGTATGTATTTTCACCTTGACTACTGTTCTTCCTTCACATCCTCCTCCCAACATTCCCTTCCCCCATTCTTCCTCCCCTTCTCTTTGAGAAAGTAGAGGTGCCCCCGCCCTGATATTTAAATGTTTGGTCTCCAATTGATGATGCTCTTTGGGAAGGTATAGAAAATACAGCCTGTCTGGAGAAAGTATGTCACCAGGGGTGGGCTTTGAGCTTCTATAGCCTTGCCCTCCTTGTTGGCTGACCCTGCTCTATTCTTGAAGTTGAGGATATGAGCTTTCAGTTTCCTGCTCCTGCTGCTGTCCTTCACGCCATGAGGAGTCTTACTCCTCTGGAACTGTATGCCCAAATAAACCCTTCTTTCTTAAAAAATAAAATTTACTAAATAGAAATCAAATGATAAAAAATACACAAATAAATTTCAACAAATGAATCTGATGAAGAGTGGTTACACAGGCTATTTTATTATCTTTTATATATTTATTTTGTTTAATTTACCTATTATATGTATTTAGAAACAAAACATAGGCTTTGTACAACATGATTATCTGGCTTTAAATTAGGCTACTTTTTTGTGAATATTCTCTTCAGGAATTTTTAATGTATTTTGTGATTTTTTTTAAAAAATTTTATTAAAAGTAGTTTTTCCCCTCACATAATATATCCATGGAATACATAATTTAAATATGTCTTAATGGTTAGTTTTGTGCTAAAAGGACATTTAAGAAGGATATTAAAAAGGAACATTTAAAGGACATTATAAAAGGGCATTTAAAAGTCTTTAACAAACAAACATCATTTGCTCTCCTCCCAAGATTAAGCATCTAAGTAGAAACAAAACAAATGAAGGAACTAACACTTGAGCTGTGATACTCTTGAAATTCTAAGAAGCTTTGTTCTTTGGTTATGTACAATACTGAGTTTGATTTTATATTATTTTGAATTACTAATGTCTCAATGTTTTGGTTTGACATACATATATTATTTATTTGCAAATAAGAGGTTTACGTAATATTTGGGGAAAACATCTTTAAAATGTGACTTCTGATGTTCCACAACAGAAGAATGGATACAGAAAATGTGGTTCATTTGCATAATGGACTACTACTATTCAACTATTAAGAATGAGGGTATCATGCAGGCAAATGGATGGAACTAGAAAATATCAGACCCAAAGGACATGCATGGTATGTACTCACTAAATAAGTGGATATTAGGCCAAAAATTGTAGAATATCTAAGATACAATCCACAGAACTCAAGAAGACTAACAAGCCGAAGCACCCAAGTGAGGAGGATGCCTCAATCCCAATTGGAAAGGAGAAGAGAGCAATCATGGGGCAGAAGGAAGCGGGAACATGGTGGGAGAGAGGACAGTGAGGGGAAAAGGGGGAACATGATCAGGTATTGTGGAGGAAACAGGAGTGAAGCCCTGAAGGACAGCAGAAAGAATGGAATCAAGCAACCTCGGGAGGTAGGAGGTGGGAGGACCCTCTAAAATATACCAGAGATCTGGGAGGTGAGAGACACTCAGAGGGAAGGACCTTAGATGAAATGCAGAACAGTGGTGAGCAGGAACTTGTATAGTGTACCTACAAGAGATCTCTCAGACACTGATCCACCAACCAGGCAGCATCCACCAGTGGATATGAAGGCCCCTGACACATAGACAGCAGAGGACTGCCTGCCTGATCTTCCTCAGTGAAAGAAGATGCACCTAACCCTTGAGAGACTTGAGGCCCCAGGAAGTGGGGAGGTCTGGTAGGGTGGGGGTGGAGGTATGTGTACATCCTCTTGGAAGCAGGAGAGGAGGAATGGGATGAGGAACTGTTGGAGGGTGGACAGGGAGGGGGATAACAACTGGACTATAAGAGAGATTAAAGAATAACAACAATTTAAAAATAAAAAAGGAATATTTAAAGGATATTTTAAGGGAGCATTTAAAGGACTTAAACAAAGAAACAAACAAACATCATTCTCCTCACCAAGATTAAGCATCTAAGAAGAAAACAAAACAACTGAAGGAACCTGCACTTGAGCTGTGATACTCTTGAAATTCTAGGAAGCTTCATTCTTTGGCTATGTGCAAAACTGAGTTTGAGTTTTATATGTTTTTGAGTTACTAACGTCTCAATGTTTAGGTGTGATATACATATATTATTTATTTGCAAATAAAAGGTTTATAATTTATTTGGGAAAAGAGTCTTCAAAATGTGACTTTCTTTGTTGAATTATGATAGCTCAAAGAGGTATGAGAAACAAGAATTTAATTAAGAAGTTATTTTGATAATTTTTTGAGAAGTGAGGCAAACTTGAACTTTGGAGCGGATATGAGCTCGAAAACAAGGCTGATGAACTGATGAGAAATTTGGGGACTAACCAGCTCTGTGCTCTTCCATGGGAAGGCTGGATAGGTGGTGACATCAGCTGACAGAGAATACTTAGAAGAGTTTTACTTTAGGAGAAAGAACAAATTATTTTCTTTTTGGAAATTCACATATGATGACCTGTTTTACTTTGGAGTGCTATAAAAAGTCAGCACCAACTGAGCAGTGAAAACACAGAAGAATTTCTGTTTCTCAAAGTCCAGGAGGCATGTCCAACCTGGAAACACCAGCAGACTCAGTGGCATTGGAGGACTATTTATTGCTTCATAGAAAGGTTCTTGCTGTGCTCTCTCATGAAGGAAGTGTACAACTCTACTCTTTCAACATCTTGAGTGGAGATTAACCATTTATATATTGTTCAAAGAAAAAAACATTTTATGTGTACTTTGTACTTTTCACTGTGGATAAAATATCCCTGCTCTTATGTAACTGACAATCTAAAGTAATAAATAGTACATGCCTTCAATCACAGCACTTAGAAGGCTAGGTCTACAGAGTGAGTTTCAGGACTACACAGAGATAGCCTATCTAGAATCAAACCAAAATGGAATTTCAACCAATAATTTTAGAGATTTGTTTTACAGATCTCTATTTAAAGATTTATTTTATTTGGACATAACTTTACAGGACACTCAAACATCTAGACAGTCAAGGGCTGCAGTCCAGTAAGGCAGGTTTTAGAAGTACAAGGCTGGGTTAAAGAGTGAGTTGAATAGCAATTCATTATAAATATTCAGTCTGGTGCTACATTAAGGAAATTATCACAGATGTGGGGATGTGGGTGATATTTGGGGCTTAGGTTGTTAAAAGTGTATGTTTTATAATACAAAATGTTGGTGTCATTACCATTTTGAGATCCTGAGAAAGTTTTTAATGCTCTTGATTGAAGTTAGCCAAATATTGACTTTTGCATTAGATATGTAGATTCAGTTTTTAGATATAATCAGTATATATTTTCATCACTTCCCACTCAATTTTGTCACATTATTGTCCCTATAAAATAGACTTCCCATTGCAATGTTATAAATGGTCCTAACTTTAATCAAAGATTCATTTTATTTATGTGTGGGCTATTTGCAACAGTCAATGTATTATTTATTTTAAAATGACTCTTAGAAAATCTACTTGAATTTGGTGATTGTAACTCTAGGATTCTAAGAGATCTTTCAAAGATAAATTACGAGTTTATGGGCAGATAAATGGAATTTTTGCTTGAGCGAATTTGGTGGGTGGGGTGGGAATTGTGTTGATGAGATATTGTCCCGACTTTATCATTATTACACAAACATAGATCTTTCTCTCCTTGCTTTTCTTCTATATTTCTCTGGCTATGATTGCAAATATATCTTCTCTAAACATTTAGGAAACAGCCTGAACTGAAATTCCTCTTTCAGGTCACAACTTTAAGCGTTTACTTCTAGAAAATGCCAAACTGAGCACTAACACCAGATAGGGAAACCACAGCAGTCTGTCCAAATTTAAACATAAAGATTCCTCCAAGAAGGGTCTTTGAGAGCAAGGCTACATGAGGTTTGCATGTTTTGATTTATAGAACCCAAATTGAAATCTGATTCCCTTGGCTTTTCTTTAAGTACCAGGAAGAGAATAATCTAGGCTTTTCCTAGAATTCAACATAATCTCTTTCCAGCTGTATTCTGTGAATCTAAAAACGTTTCAAATGATTAAAATGTAATCTTGCATCTTTAATTCAGCCACAGGACACATGATCAGAGTGCAGCTGAGCTAAATCATATGTGTTATCTTCCAGATAAATGGCCTTTCTGCAAACTGGGGAGGAGATTTCTGTAACTGAAGATTAAAAAGCAAAATGTCCAGCTTCTATTTTCAAGTTGATGTTTTTGTTAAACCTTTTTGTTTTTATAAACTTGGCTTTTATTGGCTTATACAGAATGGCACATACTAAACAATTTTAACAGTTGAAATGTGATGACAGTCTTGTACTGTAGCTACACTGCAGAGTATGTAACTTCAGGTAATAAATCCACATTATTAAAGTTAAGATCCAATAAGCTGGTCTTTTATAACTTATATCAAATTTTTGACTATTACCTGACATAAAAACTGGTGCATTGAGAAAATGGGACAATAAGGGAATGCTTCATGTTATAAATGGTGTGTGTTTTCATCTTTGGAGTATCAGAGAAGCTACTTTAGTGAAGTTTTCAAAATCAAACAAGGAACGGAATTAACCAATAATTTAATTTGAGTTAATATAAGAATAAACTTTAAATCTTTGTGGTTTCGGGGAATATGAAACATTCAACTCTTGAGCAGATTTAACCTAATGTAGCTCAATTATAGGAGTTTGTTTTTAAACACTTTAGTGAAATTAACATTTTGAACTTGAGTAAATACTACTTAGGGACATACAAATAGAATAAAACTTTAAAAATCTTGATGTATACCTATAAAAATGTTTAAGTTGCGTTTATCTTTAAAATGTCTATAGACAAACAATTCCAAATATTATTTCATGTGTATACCTACAACCTTGTGGATAAGGAAAGATTTTTATTTTACTTTACTTTTAATTAAATTTTGTATGTGGTAGTGGTGGTAGTAACAAATATATTATTTTTTGCATAAAAGATGTTGGCATGCTATTTAGAATAGTCCAGAATCTCCTTATCAAATAGATATATTCACAAAAATAAACAATAGCTAATATCACAGACTATATCTTCAATAAATTTACATGAATAAGCCATTACCAGATGCTTGGGTCTAACTAAAACAACATTAAGGTTTATGTGATTTCAGGTCCGGCTGCATTGCTCCCTGAATAAAAGCACTTCTTTTCAAGCCTGATGGTTGGAGTTGGATCCCCAGGACCTACATGGTAGGAGCAGAGAACTGATTCCTGAAACGAGTTCTCTTATCTTCACATGTATCATGTATACTGTGGCACTCCCCTGCCTTGGCACATACGCACATACGCAGGCACACACACAGACACACACCACAAATGTGTAAGTATTTTAGACATAATTGCATGCTTTTAAGTAGTCTACAAGAAATAGCTGGACAGTAAGTTAAGTAACATTCAAAAGGCCTGCAGAGCTCTGGAACACATCACCACCCTTCATTGTAAGAGTCTGGTTGCAAATCTTGAGTTATCCTACTGCGAGAAGACCTACAAAGGCTTAGCGTTGTAAAAAAATAAAACAAAACAAAAAACAAAAAAACTAATGAGTATCCATAAAATTTTAACAGATATTAAATTGATCTATTCCCAGTGAATTCTTGTGATTAATTAATATGAACTCATTTTTCAGACAAAGCATGAAGTAAAATTATTGTTTGTACAGTTTGCACTGAGAGATATGATGCAACCCAGATGGCATTACTCAGTACATTATATTACGAGAGGACCATCCTTAGTTTCAAAACCCCAAATGTAAAGTTCTCAGCTAAAACATACCACTTTGAGAAACAGGTCAGGAAGGGTTTAATGAGAAGGTAGGTAGATGCACAAATATGGAAAGGGCTAACTAATATTAAAGCTATTAGAAAACATTTATATGGAAAGCTACTACTCTAGAAGATTCTAAAACCATATATATATACACATACATAGAAAGAGTTTAGTTGAATTTATGACATAACAGTGCAACAATGCCCCTACTGGTTATCACAGGACAAGTACAAAGCCTAGTGCCAGGAAAGGGTTATCTCTTTTGATAGCACACACTTGAGTCCTAAAGCATCAAGCTGATACTCACCAAGATGGTTTATCCCTACTCACTAGCTTATAGAGTGTTGAAAGATGCTATGTATGCTACTGGAGGAAAAGGGGAATCACTGGTCTTACTCAAAAGTGTATTCTTCAAGATACATGAGTGATCAACCTCACAAAACATACTCAATAATACTATAGTGGCACTAATGTCATGGGAGCCTACAACCACTTTCTGATCAAATTCAAGGCCCCATTATATATTTCCAAACTTAAACTCATACATGGCACTATTATTAGTGTCAAGAACCTGTGGCTAAATGTATTGTTCATTAAAGGAGAGAAACTACTATTGTTTCTATGCTAAATGGACTTATTGTTATACACATACATTAGTTAACTCGCACCAGGGAAGCTTCTTTATGCAATAAATGTCTCTTAATACAGAAATCCACACTGGTCATGTTGTAGAGAATAAGACACTACATAAGGCTGACACCCTAAATGTGACTCATGCAAATTGTTCTCTGACATGCACATGTGTCTTGGTGCCTACTAGCATGTATACACACATGTATTCACACACATACACACACTAAATGTTTAAGTAAATAAAATAAAATAATTGTAAAAAGAAAAGTACACTACAGATTTGTGAGAAACGATTCAGAAAGAATAAGTTCTTGAGTGATCTTTAAATAATCAAGAATCCTTCAAATGTCTTCACAAAAACATGGAGTCATATTACAAAATACAAAGAATACCAAATTGTCAAAAATATCAGAGTAAGACTTTATTCATAAGACACTATAGTAATATCCCCACTTGGGGATCCTTCCCATATACAACCACCAAACCCAGTCACTATTGTGGATGCCAACAAGAGCTTGTTGACAGGAGCCTGATATAGCTGTCTCCTGAGAGGCTCTACCAGTGCCTGACAAATACAGAAGTGAATGCTCACACTCATCCATTTGTCAGAGCACAAGGTCCCCAATGAAGGAGCTAGAGAAAGGACCCAAGGAACTGGAAGGGTTTGCAGCCCCATAAGAGGAACAACAATATGAATCAACCAGTAACCTCAGAGCTCCCTGGGACTAAACCACCAACCAAAGAAAACACATGGTGGGACTCATGGCTCTCGCTGCATATGTAGCAGAGGATGGCCTAGTAGATCATCAATGGGAGGAGAAGATCTTGGTCCTATGAAGGTTCTATGCCCCAGTACAGGGGAATGCCAGGGCCAGGATGTGGGAGTGGGTGGATTGGTAAGCAGTGGCATGAGGAGGTGATGGAGTTTTCAGAGGGGAAACCAGGAAAGGGGATAACATTTGAAATGTAAGAAAATATCTAATGTAAAAAAAAAAAAAGAAAGAAAAAGAAAATCAGGACAGCAATTGCAATATAGTAAGGACCATCCAGAGACTGCCCCACCCGGGGACCCATCCCATATACAACCACCAAACCCAGACACTATTGCATATGCCAGAAAGATTTTGCTGACAGCATCCTGATGTAGCTCTCTCTTGTGAGGCTATGCCAGTGCCTGGAAAATACAGAAGTGGATGCTCACAGTCATCTATTGGAAGGATCACAGGGACCCTAATGAAGGAGCTAGAGAAAGTACCCAAGGAGCTAAATGGGGTCTGCAACCCTATAGAAGGAACAACAATATGAACTACCCAGTATCCCCCCAGAGCTGTGTCTCTAGTTGCTTATGTAGCAGAGGATGGCCTGGTAGGCCATCAATGGGAGGAGAGGCCCTTGATATTGCAAAAATCATATGCCCCAGTACAGGGGAATGCCAGGGCCAGGAAGCAAGAGTTGAGGAGCAGGGCTGGGGGAGTGTATAGGGGACTTTGGGGATAGCATTTGAAATGTAAATGAAAATATCTAATAAAAAGATATATCTATATTATTATACAATAAATGAATTTATTGTATATTAAATATAAGACTTTTATATGCATCTTAGTTATTTTTGTAACTTTTTCATAAGAAATGTACTAAAAATGATTATAATATGAATGACTACAAAGGAACATTCCAGTGATTATTAGATTTTTTTCTTTACAATTAAATCAATTTGGAGAGATGGAAGTTATAAAATAGAAGCTGAATGAGTTTACATATACCCTTATGGAAAGTAAATGGGAGTTAAACTCTATATCATTAGAATCCTTGTCCAGTGGAAATTCCCTGGAATCTATGAGAGTTACCCTAGTAAAGTCTCCTAGTAAAGAGGGATATGGAGCCTGAACTAGTCATCTTTTATAATTAGGTAAAGCTCCTAGCACAGGGATCTGGGACATCAATCCAACCATAAAACTTTCTACCTACAAGGAGCAGCCCAGCCTACAAGCATGCTGGAGCAATGATGGAAGAGAACTTGTGGGAGTGGCCAACTCATGACTGATCCCAAGACAGAGCCCATGCCTGACACTGCCTGGAAGACTAGGAATCAGAGGCTGGATAGCCCAGAGATCCAGGATAGAACTAATCCTACTGAAATTCTGCTGTACTCATAGGGCAGTGCCTAGCTCAGTTGTTGTCAGAGGGGTTTCACAGCACAACCAGTGGGAAGAGATACAGAGACCCACAGCCAAAGCGTATGTGAAAACAGGGGAACCCTGTAGAAGAGAGAGCAGAAGGATTGTTGGAGACCAAAAGCAAAAATACTGGGGATTTTAATTTTGTAATAAGTGGTAATGGCTAACATGTGCATCCAAATCACATAATGGTAACTCATGAAAATATATTACAAGATACACCAGGAAAAGACAATACAAAAAATAATACAAACAAATTTTTCCCCTCCTATGCCTTGCACTAACAAAGACATTAGAGGAATGCTATATTTTTGAATTTTTATTGCTGTAGAAAAATTATTTGTATTATTTGATGTATAAAATTAAAGGTAGTCTATTTTCAATATCTAAATCTATTGTCTATTGCTCTTTCTGTAATTTTCATCTATGTTTTCTTTCTGAATATTATATTCACTTTTAAAGCTTTTGCCATTACACATAATAATCACAAAATATTTGAGCCCTTCATTCATTCATCATGGCTTGTTTACAGCTCAACTAAACATTCATTTGAACTCAGACTTCTCTCAATGTTCAGTTACTAAGATGTATATTTCCCTTGCCATAATTCCCTCATATGAAGGCCATCCACTCATCATTTCTGGATTGCAGTATGTTACAGGGTTAAAGACAGCCGGACATTTTCCTTGAATAGTGTTGTCGGAAATAGGATTGGGACAAACTGATTTTTAGAGTTTTTAAATACAGTGAGATTGGGAAGGAGCATAGCATAGTGTAAGCAATAGTACCTCTGGTAGCAAATAAATAACTGTGTTTATACCACTGCTTACTAATGTTAAGACCTGTCTTACTCTCTGAGACCAACTGGTGTGAAGGGATCTGTGCATGTTTTATAGGATGACTCATAATTAGTGTTTGGCATCAATGTTTAGAACACTCTTAATCTCCTTGACTTTCCATCAAATGTGCCTTTGCATAAACCGAAGTTCAACTTTCCTTCTCTAAAACTGTCTTGTTTCTCATTCTGTTACCTGATTTTGATCATATTTATCATTATGTTTATGCTGATATATAAAACACATTCATTCACAAAGCTGGTGGTGATGTGAATAAGGGTTATATTAATTCACAGTTTTCCATACAAGTTTTCTATGCCAAGGTAAAAAACACAGAATTGTCCTTTAACTATACATATTTTAAGCTACTTTTTATTAATAAATGTTTAGTAAGGGCCATATTAGATCTCACAAGAAAAAGTTTTGAGGTTAGTTTCTTCTAGACCTCAAGGGGGTTAAGAGCTAAGAGCAAGAAAGAGATAGACTTGGAGGGTGCATATTGAGGTGTACAGCAAGGTGCAGGCATGCTTGGTCAGTGTGTTTTGTCTTGCAGCTTCACTGAATTTTCTCCTATCTTTTACTTACTTTGCATCACCCCTTTGCCTGATGTCTACTTCTCCAAGTCACCAGTAATAGCTCTTGGCACTTAAGAGCTTTGTCCTGGCAATGCCTTGAGAAAAGGAAATAGATAGATACTTTGTTTATTTACAGGCACAACAGGGAAGTTGCACATTTGAATCCACAGTGGCTATGACAGCATGCACAAGATTTACATAAGATCAAACCAAACAACATAATACCATAGAGGGTAGAGGTTCTGTGAGGTCCTTGTTCCACTGCCAGGAATGGAGGATGATCTTGGGAACCTGGGAGGTTAAAGGGATTGGGAGGTACCCTATTCAGATGAGACGTATTTTTTTATTTATTCCACACAAAAGACAATAGGTAAAATAATGCTGGTGGATATTCAGGCAGATGCCCACACATGCCAGCACATATGGGCCACACACAGGCATCCAAAGGCACACACAGAGAGATCAAGGTACAGGCCACATGAGGGTAGGCACATAGGCTTATAATAAGATATATACAGGCTGGCTGTAATAATATCTACAGAATCATCTAAACATGACACTTGGGTTATGTAATAGATGATATCACTATTTACTTTGCACTGACTCATATTGGAGATCCGTATTGGTGCTATGCTCTCTGACCCTTATAGCTATTTTCAACAACTGAGGAGCTATTGGCAATCTCCAGTTGCTGGAAGACTGAGAGTGAGGGTTTTAAAGTATGTAGTCCCTAGTAGGTTACCCACATTCCAGGCCGTGGCCACACCTGCTGGACTCAATAGCTTATTAACCACAGCAGTAAGGGAGCTGGGGGAGATCTAGGGGAGGTTAAGTGAGGAGCTGAGATGACCATGGTAAAAAATACATTGTGGGGCATTCTCAAAGAATTAATAAAAATATTTTTTAAAAAGGAATTAAGCAAATGGCACTAAAACGGTGATTTGGATGAAAAGCTATTTACCTTCTGAATCTTCTATTTAATGAGGTACAAACTCTTGGGTTTTTATCTCTATAAAATTCTCTTGTATAAATAAGAAAAGATTATTCACTGACAAAATATCTCCCTGCACTTGCTACCTCTGTCTGTCTCTGTCTCTGTCTCTCTGTCTCTCTCTGTGTCTGTCTCTTTCTCTCTCTCCTTTTCGCTGTCTCTGTCTCTGTAGATTTTTTTTTCTTTTGTTAAGACAGAATCTGGGTATTTGGCCCAGGTTGGTCTCAAACTGGAACATTTCCTACTTAAGTCTCCTCAGTGCTAGGACTACAGAGATTTACTACCATGGCCAATTTGATGGACATGGCCATATTGAGACACAAATATTGATATGAGTCTTCCTAAGCAAGAAATAATGGCCCCTTTCCTAACATTCAATTTGCTGTTCTAAAAGTGAATATACCATTTTCACTCTGCCTTGATGAAACTAATTTTACAACCAAATGCATTGTATTTCCCTTTTAGGTGTCTTAGGTTTATCACCATTACTAAACATTTGTGACCAGGGCTGTAAGCTAATTTCACTTAATCTCTTAATTTGATTCATCCTGTTTTTGACACTTCACTGAATTCTTTATTGTTTTCGGATTTTTATATCTGGCTCTAGACCTCAATTTTTATAGTCATTATATTGGCTCTGGTTAGTTTACTTCAGAATGTTTTCTACACTGGCAAAAATATATTTTTCAAAGTAAAAATTTCAGTGTCCAGAAATATTTTATTAGGTGAATCTTATTCTTCATGAACAGTAGAAAAGGAGATCCAAAAGATAGGTGATCTGGAGTGATAAGATTTCTGTGTATGTCTCTTACAGGTAAGAGAATCAGTGCAAACCTAGACTGTGAGCCTCTGTAAACCTAGTAAATTAGCATATTGTCATGACTGTTCAGATCTCAGAGTCCTCCTCTCCTTTAAGACTTATTTCTTAGTTTATCGGAAAAGGCATTTTAAAACTAGTCTTTCTCTCTTTTAGTCTTCCTCTGCAGGGATCAGTGTCTTGTCACAGAGCTTGGTCAAACACTTTGTGCTATGTTGGACACAAATCTCCTGAGCAGCAAGCTGTCTGGTGGATTCAGGACTCATTCTCGAACAAGTGAGGTTTGTTAAGAAGTAAGAACATTGAGGTTATCTGGACACGGTTCCATGTTGACCTAAATTTTATTTCCTGGCCACCTTGTTCACTTGAGTTAAATATAATTCATGTCAGATATGATTTCTAATTTTCATTCAGTCTCACCAATGTTTCAAGTGACAGTTTGTGAGTAATGTGTATTTGTCCTAGAGTTGATACATTAGGTCACTGTAAAATTTTTACCCTAGGATCTAAAAAAAAAAAAAAAAAAAAAAAAAAAAAATCAATTTTCAAGGTATCAAGGGTATATTGGAGGTTAGGAAGAGCTTAGCCTTAGAGGAAAATGGGGGGAAATAATATCCACAGAGATTTAAAAGTGTTAAATGTGTGTGCTTATATGTGAAAAAAATAAATAAAATCAGTATTTTAATTATTGAATTTCCCTTTCTATTTTTCTTAGGATACAATTTAAATATTTTGCACATGTTATAAATTTCTACCATGTTCCATGAAGAGCTTCTGTGTATTGGTTTACTGACTTAGGGTTCATGATGGAGTTTTCTCTTTCCGTTGTATAAATGCTGTTAATCAGGAGTCAATGGTATCTGGAGTCAGGTTGTCTGAGTCTGGGTGGAAGCTCTGCTGCTTCCTTACGGGATATCTGCTTCTTTCTACCTTTCTTTCATTTAGCCCATTTATAATCATCAAAACTCCTGTCTCTTTCAGAGACCTTAAATTGTTTTCTATAGGTTAGCAGCTTTGAGACTGGCTTGGCATGACAATAAAGTGAATTAGCCTGAAGAAACATGGGCTGGAGTCTTCAGGACCCTGCACAAAGGACATTGAGTAGCTAGTAATGGGTTACTTCCATTTTCACTTTAGTCTGACATCTTACAGCTGAGGTTGTTTATGCCAGAAAACTACATCGAAATCTTATACTATAAACTGAAAGATAATATTTTCAAATCTAAACAGGTCTTTTACCCTGGAATTCTATAGTTCAAGGGCATCTGCTGTATAATTTTGTTTAAGAGTCTACAGATCCTTCCTTCAAAACAACCTTCAAGAGTGTAATCAATGATTCTAATAACCCCCTGCTCTATACAATGTAAGATATTTCAGACAGATTGCATTAGCCTAGCAAAGAAGAGATTAAAGGGGAGAATTCTTACTTTTTATTAGTAACTCAAGAAAAGATTTGTATAAACTGGTTTAAAATACTCCATTTATTTTCACCAAGCTGGATTTATTATCTAAAACTTTTCAAATATTTAAGAAGAGTATTTGGAATTGGATATCAAGCACTTATACCAGCAATTTTAATATTAATATTTATCTTTGTTGAAAGCTGTATTTGTATATAACAAACTTTATAGAGATTAAAATGACTTATCATGTCTTTTAGGACCCTACACTATGTAACCAAGCCAAGAGAACATTAAGCAGGACTGTGAGTGCCAAAGGGAACTGTGGCTCAATGAAAATGCTTCTGTTATCTCTACCTCTGGGCTCCTCATGTGATTTAAAGTACTGAAGTTAATGTTGATATAAATGAAAGACCTGACACACACACATCAATGCAACAGAACAGACATTCCCAGGATAGACCCACAGAAACACCACCAACTGATTTTTGACAAAACTACAGAGACTACTGAAAAAAGAAAGAATTATTTTTCAATAAATTGTGTTGACTCAATTGTTCATTCATATGCAGAAACAGAAGGCAAAGTCATCCACCTTATATGTCCATTATATACCAACATGGATCCTAATCTAAATATAAAAATTGAATAGTTTTAGAAGAAAATGTAAGAGAAAAATCTTCTCTGGTCTGGGTTTAGCCGAGTTATAGCATTATGAGACTAGGTATACAAAATAATAGAAATCCTATTTTAATTTCACCAAAATTGAAAACTCTCATAGGCTACACAGAGGTGGGCTGTAAATATAATATCAACAGGTGGGAGGCTGAATCAAGGGATTGTGCATTTAAGGCTAGACTGGACTACACAATGAGCTTCTACATTCACAGCAAGCAAAACAACAGCAGCAACAAAAAAGAAATAAAATAAAAACAAACTATAAACAAGAACATTTGTAGTCTCATACCCCACACAAAAAAACTTACAAACAGAATATGTAAGTTTATGAACTCATAACGTTTAACAATAAAGTAAAAATGTGGGTAGACTATTTTAACAGAGTCATACCAAAGAAGACATATATTTACTGATACCTGTATGAACAGGCTTGTCTGTGGTTATCCACTCGGGAATACACAACTTTCCAGTGGTAACAACTCTATATAAAATCGACTCTTCTTTACCTAGTAGCCACCAACTGCTAGTGGTGCTTCAGCCAGGGGTTAAGCCTCAGGAGCCCCTCTCTTCTTGATTGTGAAATGAACTCACATAATCCTTTTTAGGTTTGCAGTGTTCACTGAGTTTTAATGGGGATATTTACATAGGAATTCTCTCTGTAGGTAAACACTCAAAAATAAGAATAAATAAATTGTAAAAATAAAGACATGAAGTTGGGGAAAATATAATGAGAGGGAGTTCTGGATACACTACAATAGTGGAGATGAGATGTATATATGACCAGGAAACATTGTTCAGGCTCTAGAGAAGAGGCTATAAGATTAAGAGCACTGGCTGTTCTTCCAGAGGATTAAGGTTTAGTGGCTAGCACCTAATTGGCAACTCACCACTGTCTTGTAACTCCAGTCTCTGAGGATCCAATGTTCTCTTCTGGTCTTCAGTATACCAGGCATATATATGGTTTACATACGTGCATGAGGAAAAAAAACCTCATACATACAAAATTAATTAATTAATTAATTAGTTAGTTAATATGCACAAGAAAAATTCAAATGTAATGTGTATATATTACATTATATATACACATGGAAATTTCAAAGAATAAATGAGAGAAAAGGAGATACAGGTGGCAAGCATGCAGATAGAATGTTATTTGGCCTTAATACTAAAAAGATAATGTAAGAAATATCTAAAGAATATATTTACATGTAGTATCCCTAGAAAAAGCATTGCATAAATGCTTGCAACTGCTTTATTTTTAGTTTGTATGCACATGCCATTTACTTAGTAAAAATATACACTGTCAGCAGCATGCCCAATCCATGCAATGGGATACCTTTCCACAATATAAAGAAACAAACATTTGATATATAACATGTGAATGTATCTTAGAGACATGTGCGAGACAAATGAGAGTGGTATCATACTTTCCAGACTTGGAGGTTCCATTTATATGGCTTCTCTTAAGAACATCCATAGAGATTTAAGGTATTCTGTTCATTAATGAAAGTGTAGTAGAAAGGAATGACCAGGGTAATTAAAATATTTTGTTTCTGGACCATGGCAGTAGTTACATCATTATGTATGGTTCTTGGAATGATTAGAACAGTATACTATATCTTAAGATAATTTTATTATATGCCATCTTAATATTATTCTATTCATTTATATGATTAATTTATTATTTATTATATTTTGAGATAGAATCTCCCTATGGAGCCCTAGCTATCCTGGAAATAGTTATGTACATGAGGATGGCCTGAAATTTACAGAGATTTGTGTGATTCTGTCTCCAGAAGTCTTGTATTAAAGATGTAAGCTGCCACACTCACCTAAAGTTCTTTTATATGAAAAAGCATGTAAAATTTTACTTGTGTTTTCAAGTCTGACCATTTGGTATTGATAACTAGTTGCTATACATTTCCTTAGGGAGTACTAGTACTCCTGCTTTCAGCATTCCTCAGTTGTCTGTAGTTCTTTGTGTATGATGGAGGTCATCCACTGTCTATTTTAGCGTATCTATTGTAGTTGTCCTTATTCAGCTTCTGTTTACACAATCATGTTGGCGATACTCTATGGTTGTAGCTTCTGATATTCCCAGGAGACAATCTGATAGCAAATTTTCGATCCTCTGGCTCCTACAGTCTTGGCTTTTTTTTTTTTTTTTTCTGAAATGATCCCTGAGTCTTATTTAGGAAAACACACACACACACACACACACACACACACACACACACACACACACACACATAACAATTAATGAAAAAAGGAAACCATGAATTTCAATAGTAGTTAAAACTGGAAACAAATTTTAGAGATATCTTTCTAAAGTGGTTGAAGAAAGCACTTGTAGATTTCAGGCTACAAAACACACCTGTTTCCTGAATTAAGGCAAGAGGCATTTTATATACCTCCACAATCTATATCCCACTGTGTGTGTGTGTGTGTGTGTGTGTGTGTGTGTGTGTGTGAGAGAGAGAGAGAGAGAGAGAGAGAGAGAGAGAGAGAGAGAGAGACAGACAGACAGACAGACAGAGACAGACAGAGAGACAGAGAGAGACAGAGAGACAGAGAGAGAGAGAGACAGACAGAGAGAGAGAGAGAGAGAGAGAGAGAGAGAGACCAAGACAGAGAGAGAGACAGAGAGAATATATGTGTGCATGTGTGTGTACATGTACATGAGTATTCATTGTCCAGACTTGAAACTTCAAGAATCTTGGAAATATAGTTGCTTTATTGTAGGTTCTGCTTCAAGAGGCCCAAGGATCTTAACTATAACAGTGGGTGTAAATTGAAAACCACTTATCTCTGGAGCCAGATGCAGGAGTGATGGACAGTTCAAATTCTGAAAGCCACTTGTTCTCAAGAGAATCTTGGGAATGCTTGCCAATATGTCATTTCAGAGCCTGGTTCCAGGTCTTTATTAAATATGTCTTCCATCAAAAATATCTTCAAATTCCAGAAGTGCCTATTAATACATCCATGATGACCATCTTCATTAGTCAGCTTTCTCTAGAGGAAAAGAATGGAAAGAATTAATATATTAAAGGTGTATTTATTACATTGGTTTACATGGTAAGGCCTGGGTAATTCAGTCCCAAATAGATAGCAACACTAAAGAGAAATCTGAGTGGTGTGTGTGTCCATGAGTGTGTGTGTGTGTACACACGTGCACACACGTGTACATGCATATGTGCATGCCCATTCAAAGCAATAATCTTTAAACTAGAAGAATGTGGTCATGAATTAATAGGGAGTATAGATTAAATAAGGGTTAGAGGGTAGAAATTATGAAAATACAGTACTTATACATGAAATTCTCAAAAACGATTTAAACTGCAAGGGAAGAAGAATGAATGAATAAATGAATGAATCCAGTTGGGTTAATAGTCAAAAGAGAATCTTGATGGTTTTTAAGTTGAGAGTTATTATAAGATGCTTATAAACTAATGAGTGTAATTCAGTAAAGTATAAATGGTGAGGATGCCAGGATTCCAGAACAAGCATGACTTTGTGTAATTAAAAAAGATTATTTCTACCATTCCTTAGTTGATATTGGTATTAAATAGGAGTGCAAGAGTGTAGAATGAACGCATACACTGTGAGGGCAAAAGTAGCAGCACTGTGAATACAGTTTTGGTCAGAGCATAATGACTATATTGTGCAATTTAACTGTCAACTCTCTGGCACCCACACTCATCCAGGTAGAGAGTCTCATTAAGAGCTTGTCTGAGTGGGGTTGACCTGTGGTATTGTCTTAATAAAGTTAGTTGATGTAAGAAGATGCAGCTTAGTGTGGGAGGCACTGGTCAGAAAGCTCTGTGCATGTGAGTGGAGCAAGCAAGCTGAGCACAAGCAAGCAAATGCATCATGCATTCATTTATCTTTGCTCTTGACTGCAGATATGATGGGGCCAGGGTTTTGAAGTTCTTACCTTGGTTTTCCGAAAATGATGGGGTGATAAGCTGTAACTGTAAAGTCAAATACAGCTCTTCTGATTATTTCATCACAGACCCAGACATGAATCTTGGGCAGGGACTTCTGGCAGTTTCTAGTTTGTCAGTGAAATAGAATTCTGTACCATCAAGTGAGAATGAATGAAGATAGAAGTGTGGGAGTGTGAAGTGACAGATGTCAAAGACTTGTGCAGAAAACGAGAACAGGCAGTGAACTTTACAAGGATTTTGGAGTAGCCATAAAAACCTGTGGGGATTAGATTTAAAGCATTAGAAAAAGACCAGTTAGCACATCCTCAGTGTATCTTTGGAAGTTCATTAGTTACACTAGACACAATAAAAGTAGGGAGTTAGAGCTCTGACAGTGTAGTAACCGGGAGACAATGACAATGATGGTACATAACTGAGGATTATTAAAATCATAATTATTATTTGGCTACTATAGTAGTTAATGCTCATTGTCAACCAGACTGCATTTAGAATCATCTGAGTAATAGACCTCTGGGGATATCATTGAGAGTGATTCTAGAGAGGCTGTTTTAAGGGAGAGCATAGCTTAAATGTGGATGGCACCATCTTGTGGTTTGGTTCATAGAATGAATAAAAAGGAGGAAAGGAAGAAGCTACATGGCACCAGAAATTCATTTCATTCTCTGCTTCCTGACTATGGTTGCAATGTGACCAGCAACATCCCTCCCCACTGTGGTGCCTTCCAACTATGATGGACTTTGTTACTACTTACACTGTGAGCCAAAGTAAACAGTTTCATTAAGTTGTTTCTGCAAGGGATTTGTGTTATTCAGTTTGTGTATGTGTGTGTGTGTGTGTGTGTATGAGTATGCAGCAATAAGAGAAATAATTAATATAAAATACTGGTACCAGCCGGGCGGTGGTGGTGCACACCTTTAATCCCAGCACTTGGGAGGCAGAGGCAGGTGGATTTCTGAGTTTGAGACCAGTATGGTCTACAAAGTGAGTTTCAGGACAGCCAGGGCTATACAGAGAAACCCTGTCTCGAAAAAAACACAAAATAAATAAATAAATAAATAAATAAATAAATAAATAAATAAATAAATAAATAAAAATACTGGTACCGAGAAGACAAGCTCTTCATGTAAATATATAATTGTGTGATATAAATGTTTGGAGTTGCTTTATGAGAAGAATTCAGAAGAATTTAGACTTACTGACCAGAGACATCCTTAGTTATTGTTCTAATGAGAATTTAATAAATCAAAAGGCTGGTAGAAATGCAGAGGCTGTAATCCCAGGTCAGGAGGATTCAGTCAGGAATGGGAACTCAACAGGCCATCAGAGTTACATTATTGCCAAATCTCCTGCTGTATATGCTAGGAAAATACTGGTGAGGTTACATTCAAAATTGACAGACTAAATTATTGAGAGGTATATAGATCATACCTCATATTTGAGATTGTCAAAGAGATTAATGATATGAAAGAGGAACCTGGAGCCCCTCACTAGAACAATAGGAAGGGTGACTTGAAGGCAAGACACTATCCAGAAAGACTCTAGATTGTAAAAGTGCAGTTTGTTAGAAAGAAAAAAAAGAATGAACTAAGAATGCTAGCAAATGGGATTTCCTACTTAAAAACAAACATCTGGGGAATATTTTCATGTTCAGCCGCCAAAGCACTGGGAGCCTACTAGCATAGGTAGGGCCAACTACGACTTCAGCTCAGAGCAACTCAGTAGCCTTATCTATATGATCCTTGTCTTGTTGGCACAAAAACCAAGCCACTGACAGTGGGAGATGTGTGGCTTCTCAGTAAAGAGGCTCTAAGAAGTCACTACACAAGCAGATGAAGTCTAAGTTGCATTGGAGAATGCAGGATGTTGGAGATGGCAGGACATTAAGGGCATCTGCCAAGAACAGCTACAAGCATGAACTGAAATCCACTGAGTAGAGAGATTATGTATCTTGTGTGTGTGTGTGTGTATGTGTGTGTGTGTGTGTGTGTGTGTGTGTGTGTGTGTGTGTGTATGTGTGCATGCCTGTATATGTGTCTTAGTACATTTATTGCAGCACATGCATGTAGGAGCCCTCAGAATTCAGAAAATGTCATTGAATCCATTGGAACAAGTAGTTGTGAGCCACAGTGTGGTTACTTGGAGCTGAACCTAGCTAGACCTTCTGCAAGAACAGCATGTCTGTTTAACCATTGAGACCTGTCTCAGCCCTGAGCTGTTGTACATTTGAAATTCATCAGTTATTATTATTTTTTTAAAATTTTAGATGGACTCACAGATTAGAGGGCATCTCGAATATCATAAGAGGATTTCTTTCTTTCTTCCTTTCTTTCTTCCTTTCTTCCTTCCTTCCTTCCTTCCTTCCTTCCTTCCTTCCTTTCTTTCTTTCTTTCTTTCTTTCTTTCTTTCTTTCTTAAAGTGTCGAAACAAAAATAGCACAGTGTCTTTTGAAGGTGAGCATTGCCTCATGAAGGTTCCTTGGGAGAACCAGAGGGAGAATACTGTCATATTGTCTAGAACTTGACTTGTAATGTTTAATATTTAATGTCAATTGTTTGAATTGGGAATCACTTAAAAGATGCATCACTGAGTTTATCTTTGAATATGTTTACAGCAAAGTTTGAATGAGTAAGGAAATCCTCCCCTCATCCTATTGGCTTCTGTTCTAGATTGAATGGAAAGTAAATCTAATGAGAAGGAGACTGAAGACTGGCCCTCATCTCTTGGTATTTCAAAATTCAAGGATACTATAACCAGCTGTCTCATGTGTTCAGCACTGTGCCTTCCTGTCATAATACAATATACCCTTTCTTACACAGTTAGCTTAAAGACATCATTTTCCTTTTACATGCTTACATAAAGTATTTTGTCACAGAATTAAAGAACTGTCTAAGTAATGCAGTAACAGACTGTCAGGCACACCTTTGCATAGTCCTTAAGCTTTAGGACAGCCTCTCAAATACAAAAACATGAGTTATGCTGTGCATGAATGTGCATCAAAATGCACTTGCATTTGTAGTTGATAGCTACTGGTATAAGCAGTCATTGATTCTTGCGATTCTCATTTCTCAGGAACATCTAGTTATACATGTTGGTATTAGTAATTTCAAAAACAAAACAAATCAAAAGACTATGGTGTTGATGAGAGAGAAGCGCTTCCCCTAGGCTCACCGAGAACTGCTACCCTGGATAAGACCTCCCGTATCCCTTTACAAGAACCCTGCTATGCCTGCTCTGCCACGCCCTGTTATCCTGTGCCTTGGGTCATAACTTAATTACACATGTTAGTTTTAGTTCTGTTTAGAACAACTGTTATCTGACTTGCAATTTCCTCTGTACCCATTACTGAAAAGGTCAAGAGTTTGACTCTAGTCAAAACTCACCCCTAATAAGTGACAGGCCTTCTTTTTTCCCCCTTGCTTCTTTCTCCAAGCTGTAGGGTGCAGAACCACTTCAGCCCCTATTCATGCAGTATAGATTACACATGGTGTTACACAACCAGGAATGTTTTGGAACTAAACCTGAAAGGCAAATGTGGGGTAATTAAATAATGTATTTTAGGATCAGTGTTTATGTTTTCACAAAATGCAGATCATTCAAGGAGATACAAATTAAGAAGATATCTTTGTATCAAAACATTATGTGGAAATTTAGGTTTAGAGGAGAAAAAGGCTCTGCTCTTTAGAATGGAAGTTGATCCTTAGGGCATTTCTCTGCTGAATGTGTGATGTGTTCCTTAAAGTGCTTTTCATGCAAATATAGGAAAGGGAAATTTTCTTTACCACTCTTATTTGATTGGGATCTAATATGCTGTTGGCTGTATATTACGCCAGCACCTAAACTTCCTCATTAGCTCACATGGTATTTTGACTTACAAATAATGATAAATGTCCTCCTCCCCAATGTCATATCTGCCATGCAACTGAATCTCTTGCAAGCATCTAAACCACAATAGATTTCTTTTCTTATTAGATATTTTCTTTATTTACATTTCAAATGTTACCCCCTTTCCTAGTTTCCTCCATGAAAATCCCCTATCCCTTCCCCCTCTCCCTTATAAGTGACAACTCTGCTCCCCAACCCACCCACTCCTGCTTCCTGGCCCTGGCATTCCCCTATACTAGGGCACAGAACCTTCACAGGACCTAGGGCCTCTCCTCCCATTGGTAACCAACTAGGCCATCCTTTGGTACATATGCAGCTAGAGCCATGAGTCCACCATGTGTTTTCTTTGGTTGGTGGTTTAGTCCCAGGGAGCTCTGGGGGTACTGGTTAGTTCATATTGTTGTTCCTCCTATGAGACTGCAAATCCCTTCAGCTCCTTGGTTCCTTTCTCTAGCTCCTTCATTGGGGGCCCTGTGCTCCATGCAATGGATGACTGTGAGCATATACTTCTGTTTATGACACTGGCAGAGCCTCACAGGAGACAGCTATATCAGGATCCTGTCAGCAAAATCTTGTTGGCGTCTGCAATAGTGTCTGGGTTTGGTGGTTGTTTATGGGCTGGATCCCCTAAGTGGATATTAGCCCAGATACTTAGAATACCCAAGATACAATTTGCAAAACACATGAAACTCAAGAAGGAAGACGAAAGTGTGAATACTTCGATCCTTCTTAGAAGGGGGAACAAAATACCCATAGAAGGAGTTATAGAGACAAAGTTTGGAGCAGAGACTGAAGGAATGACCATCCAGAAACACAATAGATTTCAATACTGGTCATTTGTTTTCCTACAAAATAGCAATGTGGGTATTTCTGTTACCTACTAGAGGGTGTGAGATAATATCTAGAATTCAATAGACTTCATAACACATTGGCTAATAATTCAGGTTCAGTGAAGCCAGACATACATGCACTGAAGTCTTGTTCTTTATAAAGGCTGCTGTAGGACATGGTATTTCCATTCTTCAGCGCTTTGACCTTAGCACAGTTAAAAGTAGGAGAATGATGGTGCCTAACACAGATAATTATTTTTGAGACTAAATAATAGTAATACATTTAATGAACAGTTACTGACACTTCTATTATCCAGTATTAGGCAGATACCACAATAAAGTGGATCTATTAAACCTTTTAATTTTGGGCAAAGATATATAATATCAGCAAATCCCTGTTTATCCTATAGAATGCTCAGTATCCCTTTGAAAATATGAGGACATGTTTCTTGATTTATATTTTAGATTGATCATGTCACTGTTCATCATATTTCATATGCACTTATTTACTTATTCCATGCCTCAGTTTAATAAAACATAAAAGGAAAAGATATTAGTTTTTTTTTAAAAAGATATCAGTTTGCCCCATATTGTATCTTATCAGAATCTCAGTAAAGATAACATTATGAGTCAAACAAATAATGCATACACTCATAAGTTACAGCAAGGTAAAACATACAAAGATCTTAGTAGCTTAAACATTTAAGGTAGATACTGTCAATAAATGGGGTATAATGTAGGCAGCTGAAGCAGTCAAGAGTTAAAACCAAAGCTTCATTTCTGTAGATCAGGAGGTCAAGCAAATCTTATAAACTGATCAGGAGTTCAGTTGCAACAGAGCTTGTCTGGAATTGGGTTTCTACCAACAGCTTACTGAGGAAATATTTGCTTTCACTATCCCTTATGAATGGGACAAAATCCATTTTCTTGTATATTGGAAATCATGTGAGTTTGCTCCTAAAGTCAGCAAAAGAAATAAAATTTCTAGAGAAATGAGTTAAAATTTCCTGTAGTCATATAATTATAACTATGTAATTCTAATTGCTGGTGATTTGCATTTGCTTTAAAAAGTTACAGGGCCTCTAAAGAAGGAGCTAGAGAAAGTAACCAAGGAACTACAGAAGTTTGTAACCCTATAGGAGAACCAACAATATGAACTAACCAGTACCGCACCCCCCCCCCCCCAAGAACTGTGTCTCTAGCTGTATTTGTATCAGAAGATGGCCTAGTTCGCCATCATTGGGAGGAGAGGCCCTTGGTCTTCTGAAGATTATATGCCCCAGTATAGGGGAATGTCAGGGCCAGGAAGCATGAGTAGGTGGGTTGGGGAGCAGGGCAGGGGGAGGGTATAGGGAACTTTCGGGATAGCACTTCAAATGTAAATGAAGAAAATATCTAATTAAAAAAAAAGACACATGGGAAAAAAGTTACAAAATCTAGCTATTATCAGGGAGATAGAAAGTTATATGCAGTCGTTATTATGGAGTCAGAGATTGGCAGGCATTCTCAGTTTCTGCCTGCCATACATTCTGAAGAAAAAAAAAAGCTGCTATAAAAGTGCTGAAGTAAATGGTATAGAATAAACAAGAAAATAAAATCAAATTAAAAATAAAAGAGATGAAATTAAATAGAAATTTACAACTCTACCATAATAGTCATGTCATAATGCAGTTAACTAGTTTGTATGAATGTAGTAGAAGTATCAAATCTTGTGAAATAACAAACATGATTAAAAAGCTGGTAAGCTCAACAAACATACTAGGAGCTATTGGTCTGTATATGTGTGTGTACAGTATATGCATGTGTACATTTTTATACTTGTGTGTGTACACATATGTGAAGAGGGCACACATGCATATGTGTGTGTAAGTGTATGGATGCCATAGGTCTGTGTCAAGTATCTTTCTCTATTGCTCTGTGTGGTGATCTGAATTAGAAGTGCCTCCCACTTATTTGAGCAGTTGGTTTTGAGTGTTTATTTGAGTGTTTGGGTGATGATAAGGAAATATTAAGAGGTGCAGCCTCACTAGAGGAAGCATGTTACTAGAGGATGGGATATAGAACTTTGTAGCCTTGCCCCACTACCAGTTGACTTTCTCTGCCTTGTGTTTTCAGTTGAAGATGTAATCAAGCAGCTTCCTGCTCCTGCTACTATGCCCCTCCCACCATTATGGACTTTCCTGCAACTTTAAGAGCAAATGGATTCTTCCTTCTTTAAATTGACTTGACATGGTATTTAATCATAGCAACAGAAAGTGACCAATATAATCTGCACCTTATTTTTTGAGACAAGTTCTCTGATTAAACCAGGAGCTCACTGAGTCAGCCCCACTGGTTATCCAGCAGTTCCCAAAGATCTTTCTCTCTCTACCCTCCCGCATTGCTAATATCACAGGCACATCCTACCACATGGCTACTGGGGATCTGTACTTGGCTTTCCCAGAAAGGACTTTACTGATGGAGCCATCTCTCCAGCACCACTGAAAGAGTTTAAACATCTAATTTGACAATCACATTCAACACGTGAAGGAAAAAATTAAACAAAAACCATAAAAAATAGAAGATATAACATCAAGTATTGCTTAATAAGGTGGGCATTGGTGATCAAGAATTGCTTGATATATTTGACATTAACATCATGATATATCTCCAACAACAAAGATTACAAATTCATTTCAAATGGACACAAAATATTCACTGGTGTATCTTGTACAGGATGATATAAAATAATGAGGAGTAGTTATTGTCCTGATTTAAAGTTCTAACAACAAACACTCTGATTGAAAAACCTTTTCCTTGGTGTGGTTAGAGTGCCTTATAGAAACAACATAAATAACAGAACATTCATTTTAAATCATGGCCTTAAGGGATTTTAGTCCATCAGGATGGAGAAAGCACTAGGGATAAGCTCTGTGTTGCTGAGGCCAAATTGCAGCAGGAAAGAGTGTGGGACTGTAACCAGAAGCTAGACTTTAATTTTGAAGACATGATCCTAGTGACCTAGTTCTGCCAACAAGGTCTTGTATCCTAAACATTCCAAAACTTCTCCAAAGTGTGAAATCAACTGGAGAACAAGTGTCCACACATGAGACTCTATGGATTTATATCTTAAATTCATAACAAGGAGACACAGAAGTGATAAGGATTTAGGGCATTTAGTGGGTCCCACAGGTGTCATAAAGGGAAGCAAAACCACACAAAGAGATAAGAGTAAAATCCCAGAACAGATTGACTTTGTCAACCTGGATCAGACTTGGGGAATTTAATAACAGATAAACTTTATTCCCAATGTACTTAACCCCAGCATAATTTGTTGAAAAAAAAAAAAAGTCCTGTCTTGATATAATCCTCATTGCACAAGGAAGCGTGATTACATTGAAACTCAACTCTGGGTACATGTCATTTCTTCCAAGAAGATAAATTCTAAAGATAGGATACCTCTACTAGCTTAAGGGCCTTACAGTCTGGCCTGACCTCAGGCATGTAGATAACATAGAGGTTATTTGGACTGTTAGCTACCTCTGATCCTGGTTGTGCAAGATTTGAGGAGCCTCTGACTCTAAGAGTCATTTAAATTACCACCCATCTCTGGTCCTGGTTGTAGGAGCTTTAAATAGCCTGGCTCAACCAATAATATAGATCACCTAGATATTAATCACTTCCAATTCTTAGCTTTCTGGATGGAAGAGAAGGATTTTTTATCTTTCCCATTGGAAAGACAATACTGTGTGCTTAACATTCCTTATTTCTCTGGAGATCTGTGGGTGCACGGACCTTCGGGCTATGCTCCAAACAGAGTATGTTAACTGAATCTTAGATTTACTGTAAAATATCAAAAAAATCATAAAACACTGGTATTGAAGAACAGATAAAAGTCTACATATTTCGCCGGGCATGGTGGCGCACGACTTTAATCCCAGCACTCGGGAGGCAGAGGCAGGTGGATTTCTGAGTTCGAGGCCAGCCTGGTCTACAAAGTGAGTTCCAGGACAGCCAGGGCTATACAGAGAAACCTTGTCTCGAAAAACCAAAAAAAAAAAAAAAAAAAAAAAAAAAAAATTTACATATTTCAATACAACACATCACAAATTTCAGAAGCTTATATACACATCTGAGAAAATGCTTTGCAGGTAAAAATTGAGGCAGGTTGATCATGGTGCAAACATTTTAATAGCAATTTTAGTGTTTAATATCACAACTACACAATATGCATTCTAGCATGTATATATGGATATATATCCATATATATGTATATGTGTGTATACATATAGACACATATTTTATGTGCATGTATATATACATAATAACAAGAACATGCATTTTTTAAATATTTCAAATAACTAGTGCTTCCTTTGTAAGTCCATATATTATGGATTTAAAATCATTATTTTCACATGGGTCAAATAAGCTTCTTAAAAACATAATAGGTAAATACCAAATAGTCTAGTATTAGTAGCCTATAGCACATGAGTACCAGATCCTACATAAACATTAGTACATCTGCTCTAGGAGGATAAAAGAGCCACAGTGAAGCAAGTGTTAGCTTCTGTCAGGAGAGACACAGAAGCAAAGGTAGGTGAGTGAGAGGCATGAGACCATACAGGGATATGGCATTCTTGGGGTCAACCCAGAAATGAATTTTTACCCTTATAAGTTTTTCTCCATGGATATCTGATATTTTCTTACTTTTCTTATCAATCTAATCAGCAGGTGGTTTGGTTCAGGATCTTGAAATAACTTCGGAGCATATTAACATATCACAAAAGAAGAAGAAGGCAAAGACGAGGGAGAGGGCGAGGGCAAGGTTGAGGGGGAGGAGGAGGGGGAGAAGGAGGAGAGGGAGAGGGAGAGAGGGAGAGAGGGAGGGGGGAGAGAGGGAGAGAGGGAGAGAGGGAGAAAGGAGAGAGGGAGAGAGGGAAAGAGGGAGAGGGGGAGAGAGGGAGAGAGGGGGGAGAGAGGGAGAGAGGGAGAGAGGGAGGGGGGAAGAGAGGGAGAGTGGGAGAGAGGGAGAGAGGGAGGGGGGGAGAGGGGGAGAGAGGGAGAGAGGGAGAGGGGGAGAGAGGGAGAGAGGGAGGAGAGGGAGAGAGGGAGAAAGGGAGAGAGGGAGAGGGGGAGAGAGGGAGAGAGGGAGGAGAGGGAGAGAGGGAGAGGGGGAGAGAGGGAGAGAGGGAGGAGAGGGAGAGAGGGAGAGAGGGAGAGAGGGAGAGAGGGAGAGAGAGGGAAGGAGAAGGAGAATGAGAATAGAGAAGAGAGACTAGAGAAAAGAGGAGAGAGAGAAAAAAAAGCTCTCAGATTCTATCCTCTGTGTCCAGCACAGGCAAAAGCTATTTTCAGAATTTCCATGTGAACTCAGTTTTTAAAAATAAATCCTTATCTTATTCATTAATAGTGAGGCCACTAAAGTGCCCATGGATCCAGAATTAACGTGCTTAGGACATATGTTTCTATGGCTACTACCATTCAAAGAGAAAATTAAAAACCTAGACAAATACTGTAATTTGTCTAAGTACATAGAGTCATTGTGTTCAAATCCAGCTTTACTTAAAACTGACACACCAAAGTCAATACAAAACTCTATCACCCTTGGAGCTCAAGGGGAAATGGGATGTATCTTCTTATCCACTGCAAGGGCCCAGAAGCCAAATACTCCCCATTTGAAGGCATCCATCTTTGAATCCTGAGATATGACTATTTTAGTTGGTACTTTGGATGCTGTCACATCAGCTTTGTGCTCTCTAAGTATCAGTGCTCTCTTCATTATCTATGATATCTATATTTAAAGTCCATTAGGTTGTCACTGTGGTTTGAATTGTACCTCCACACAGCTATGCTATGCTATTAGGTAGACTGAGTGGCTAAGAACCCTCTTACTCCTCTTCTCTGTATTCATTTTCCTCATGGTTTCTGGACCATGGGTTGTGAAAAACCTATTTTATAGGCCCCCTTAAAAACATATACTTAATTTAATTTAAACAATATTTTGCTTCAATTGTTAGCACACTCATTACCATAGTACAGTGTTTCTCCTTAATTTAACTGTGTAATGTTTTTCAATAATCTTTTCCTTTGTACAGTAAGAGCATAGCTACTTTAAATTCACCTTCATATATTGAATTTTGACCTTGCTGTAGAAAAATCACAAAGTATGGTCCCAAACAATCTCACAGTGGTATTACCTACCACCCAACAGTTCTGTGCTGGAATGTTCACAAAAATAAATTTAATTACAAAAATGTAATGCTGGTTTTTATTTTTTTACTACTATTATAAAAGATATGGAAGAGAAAGGCATTTTTGTGTTAATATTAAACAGTTATAATTTTTGCAAAAAGTTATATCTCTCATTGGTTTGGATTGTTTGGTTCCTGATATAGAACTCTATGATTAAAATAAGCATGAAGAACATCTTTATGAAGTGGTAGAATTAAGTTTTTGAAGACAATTAATCAAGACTCCACTTTTTCTTTTCTGTTACCCATAGCATGCAATCTATTGCTCAACTTTGAATAGATTTGCTTTTGATAGATTTGTAGAGATAGCAGCGGGGCAGGGAGTATTTCCTGTGCCATCCCAGGCTTACATCTTTCTGTATCATGGCTCTGTATCCTGAGGGAGTTTTAAGCTTTGTAATTCTGACTAAACTGCTTGAGTAGGCACTGATTTCATCACTCCTGGAACAGTAAGATTCTCAAGACTACTGTTTCCAACGTGCTTTTCAAAACCATTGTTAGAAGACTTAATATGTATAAGATGGAGGCAAGATAGCCTTAGCTCTTTCTTGGCCATTACATAAACCAGCTAAGCCACAACTTCAGCTCTGTCCATCACATCACATATACCATATTTTAGTGTATTCATTGGATGATAACCTTTTCAACAAGACAGTTAGTGGGATGCTCTTTGATATCTAAAACTGTCTTAAAACTGTGATGCTTTCAAATCCATGTATTCTCTTTATTTTATAAAATATTTATTTTATTATATCTTAGAAAATCTGACATTCAAGTAAAAGGATTCTAGTATAAAATCAATAGGCAGTGACTTTTCTTCAACACATTGCATTAAAATTAAATGCCAACTGGTAGTTTAGTCTCAGGACTGCTCATAACTTTACCATCACTACAAGTAGCTTTGAATAATGTTTTGGGTTTTCCTTTTCCAGCTAGGACTGGATCTAATGGATTGTTGAAAGAGTTTAAATCTGTTCAGTATTAGTAAACTGGTTAAGGAAGTTCCCAGTCCATGTAATATTAATTCAGATAAGCTTGAGATTTGTTAGCATAATAATGAGGTAATAGTTTCTCTAATTTAATTTTGACACCATGATACATGACACTTTAATAATAGTGACCTTAAAGGTTAATGATGGCTTCACTCATCTGAAGTGACAGGCTACTTCAAGTTCCATAGTTGATCTTACTTCTTCCTTTTAACTTTTTTTTATTTAAATTAGGTTGCTGTCACGTTAATGAAGCTACAGTGAACTGTTATCTGGAATTGCAAACTTGACCAAAGTGGTTCCAGAGTTTGCTCAATGAGTCTCTCCAGTGTGAAGGGAAGCAACAGTTACAGTTGTGATGATGGATGTTAAAAGGTAGAAATTTTTCTACACAAATATTAATAGGCAGAAACGCTTTTTGAGGCATTCTGATATGGAACGTTTCGGCTATCAAGATAAAGTTCTCTCAGGATATTTTACTATCATCTTGCCATCTCACATTTCATCATAGCCTTCTACAGAACTTGTTAAAAGCATGATGTTCAGCTCTGTGTAAAGAAGAGAAATAAGCTAGAATATCATCCAAGATGTCAACTAAGGGAATGACACCTGCTAAGAGAAAAGACATTAGATAGACAAATCAATGACATGGAATATAATGAGCAGAGTTTCCTTAGAAGGACAAAGGGTGGTTTTGGATTCATTGAAGACTGAGAATAATTTCTCTCATTTTGTTGTTGTTGTTTTTTGTTTTTTCGAGACAGGTAGCCCCTGGCTGTCCTGGAACTCACTCTGTAGACCAGGGTGACCTAGATCTCAGAAATCTGCCTGCTTCTGCCTCCCAAGTGCTGGGATTAAAGAAGATAATTTCCTGTCTCAGCTTCAGAAGCAGAATTATTTTAATTAAAATACTCCTCCTCCTCCTCCTCCTTCATTCTCTCCCACTTTCTAAACTATGTTAATATGTTTCAGAAGAGACATCTATCACTATGGATGTGTTATGAATGGTGGTAGACTGTGAGGAAAAGTAGTTTTTGACATATAGTTACACACATACACACACACACACACACACACACACACATATGAATGAATGATGTGGCCAGTGGAAAGTTGCTGTGGACAGTTGCTAGGACAACTTGGCAAAGAAACCCTAGGCAAATTACCTGGAAGGGATAGGCCTGCCTGTAGATCTGATAATCTACATATCGTGGCTGTGAGAAGAATCAGGAAGGTCAAATCTTTTCAGTGTTATGAACTTAAAATTCCTGGGAGAGTCACGGTCATCATGCTTCAGATCTATGCTGAGATCTTCATAGACCCTTTCCCATTTTCTACACTTTTTTGTTTTATTATCTCCCTAGTGATTCTATTTGAGAATTTCAGCTGTCTCTTCAAATGTTAAGCTCATAAAGGTAGGGTTAGCATTTAGGCTGAAAAAGCATATAAATCTCTCACTCTGTGATTTGTCAAAGTTGTGAAGCCCCTGCCTAGAGGACAAAGACCAGAGCCTCCCCATTTTATGACACTCATCCTTGTGGTATAGATAACTGAAAGTATTTAATAATATGCTTGTTAAGAATGACTAGTTTGGGCCAGGCATGGTGGCACATGTCTTTAATCCCAGCACTTAGGAGGCAGAGTCAAGTGAATTTCTGAGTTCAAGGCCAGCCTGGTCTACAGAGTGAGTTCCAGGACAGCCAGGACTATACAGAGAAACCCTGTCTTGAAAAAAACATTTAAAAAAGAAAAAAAAAAAAAAAGAATGACTGGTTTGGACTAAAAAATTTCAAATGATAGCCAGTTGGCCTTTGAACATCTGTTGGATTCATTTTTGCCAAACTTAAGTCCTCGATAGAAAGGTCCAGCTCTCTATTGTGACAATTCAACAGTTAATTAGGCAAATTGTAAATAAGGACACTTTTTCTTTACTTCCTCTTGTTGCTTTAATAAAGTATTTAGGAAAAACTTTTGCCAGGAATAATTAAACTCTCATGAGAAGAAAACCGTAGTTATTAGGGTGAGTCCAATACTCTTTATGCTCTGTCTTCAATGGCTTTACTCACCTATATGGTTCATTTTATGAAGACTTTGCATAACTTTCAATAGACTTAGTGTCCCATTAACTTGCAGACAGAAGTGTGTAATGCACTTCAGCTTGTGGCATGCTGATTCAAGGGAGTATTAACTAAGACTATCCTGACATACACATTGTTTTATAATAGCATTACCTTCCATAAGCCAGTAAGACCATATAAAGGTACTTACTGTACACACTAAAAATGAGGAGGATGTTTGGGTCAGGATCAGGTATAGGGAGGGACAGGTGGGATAGTCAGATAGCCATGAGAATGAATGGAAATCTACAACTGATAGGGGTAGGGAGGTAGGGGACAATAAGAGAGGTACTTAAGAATCAATGGGCAGTGTCTTTAGCTGTGACTCACAGAATTGGGGATATGAAATCTGAAGAGGCCACTTCCTGTAGCCAGACAAGCACCCCAGGGGAGCAATAGGGACATTCACCCACCCACAAATCTTTTGACCCCAAATTTATCCTGTCTACAGAAGTACAGGGATTGGGTATGGAGCAGAGACTGAGAGAATGGCCAACCAATAACTGGTCAAAGTTGAGACCCATCCCAAGAGCAACATCAATACTTGGTACTATAAATGATACTCTGCTCTGCAAACAGGAGTTTAGCATGGCTGTCTTCTGAGAGGCTCCACCCAGCAGCTGACTTAGACAGCTGTGCAAACACCCACAGTCAAACAGTGGATGGAGCTTAGGGACTCTTCTGGAAGAGTTGGGGTAATGATTGTGGGCTAAAAAGAAGATAAGAACTCTGTAGGAAGACCCACAGAGACAATTAACCTGGATCCTTGAGGCTCAGAGACTGAACTACCAGCAAAAGAACATACACAGGATGGACCTAGCTACCCCTGCCACCTACCACATGCAGTTTGGCCTTCATGTTGGTCCCAAAGAACTGGAATAGGGGCTATCTCAAAAGCTGTTGCTTGTGTGTGGTATATGTTCTTCTAGCTGGATTTGCTTGCCTGGACTCAGTGGGATTGGAAGCTTCTAATCCCACAGAGATTTGACATGCCAGGGTAGGGGGATACTTATGGAGGGACCTGCCTGTTTCGAGGGGAAGTGGAGCGGGGATGGGGTAAGGATTGTGGAAGGGCAGTGAGCAGGATGTAAAGTGAATATGTATAATAATAACAATTAATAATAATAAATAGTGAGCCAGTTTCAGTTTACCATCATATTCTTTTTGCTTATTGTGCTAGTCTTGTTATTCACTGTTGTAATTTTTGTGCTTTTGGAGTATATTTCTTTTTGATCCACTAATTTTTCTGTTTTTTAAATATGCCATATTTATCTTTAAAAGGATTCTTAACCTAAGTGTAACTGTTTTATGAGCTATCTATCTATAGAGTAATGAATATTTACTTAATTCCTTTTGTGTGGCATACAGAGTTTCATAATATATCAACAGATGAAGAAGTCATGATAGCTAAAATAATTGTTGCATTGTTTCTAGGGAAATAACCCATCAGACTAATTTTTTTCCCTTAGTATTTCTTGTAAACAACCATGAGACATCAGACTGAGATTAGTTTCTTTCAAGACAGTTTATTTAAAAGCTGATATGTGATATAAAGGAAAATAACTTGTAGTCATAACTTAGTCAAAAATTCAAGGCAGAAAACCACAAGTAGTTATAATATAAAAAGTTAAGGATGATTACACTAGAAGATACCAAGGCAAACATTCAACTCTAAAGATCTCACTGGGCATTCAGGTCTCCTGCTCACTCTTTCAGTCCCTACAGGTTCCCTTTAAACTAAGAAAACTCACTGTGAGCAGGTGAGGGAATTTGTAACAGAACATGATCAAAAGCAAAATGGAAAGGCAAGGGAAAGCAATTACAGAGGGAGATCATTAATTGGAGGGCTTATCTTGCCGGTGAGGTTGGAATGTGTAAGCTGCAGGTGTTGTGAATTGAATTTCATGCACTCCTGTTGTTCGTGAAGAGCTGGCTGTGCGTGGGAAGTGCTGAGTGATTTGCCAAAGTGTTGTAAGAACACTAGCAATCAAAAAGCCACTGGGCTCTGAAAAGCTGGGATTGAGTGAAGGTGGAAAAACCTGAAGGCTAAAGGGAATTGGGACTTTTCACTGAAATGGAGCTTGACACAGGGGAAGTTCAATCAGTAATAAAGGGGAGTGAAGAGAAAAGCAGCACAGAGGGGATTGGAAAAGGACTTGCTATGATCCCTTCTCATCAATCAAATGGAGAGTCCTGCTGGGACAAAGTCCACATGGGCCTTGGGTAAAAGACTCCTTTGTATTTTTTCAACTTTCAAAGGTGGGCTTCTTAGCAATCTCACACATATGCTGAAGTCAAATTAAACATCATTTTAAACCAGCCACATATTCGAACAGGGCTTCAAAAACCCAGGAAAGCAGATCTTTCCTTTAGATCTTTATCTCTCCTTTGACTGCACACAAATGCTCTGATAAACTCCTTGCCAATCTTCCAACAAACCATACTACCTGTTGCCTTGAACTGAACACAAATGCTCTGATAAACTCCTTGCCAATCTTCCAACAAACCATACTACCTGTTGCCTTGAACTGAAATGTCCCATAAGGTTTTTTTTTTCTTTTTTCTTCATAGCTACAGAATGATAGTTAATCTCAATTATCAATTTGGTGAGATTCAGAATCATCTACAGAACAATCCTCCAAGCATATCTGTGAGAGATTTTCTAGATTAGTTCAATTAAGGTTAGAGGACCTACCTTACCCGGGGATGGTACTATTCAGTGGTTTGGGTTTCTGAGCTTCGTACACACGAGAAGCTTGCTGAGCACCAGTAATAAATGGTCTCTGATACTTGACTGTAGGCTCGAAACCGGATTCTTCCTGCTCCTCTTTCAATCATGCTGTCCCTGATTGGCTATACCCTAAAGTGTGAGCCCAAATATACAGTTCCTTCCACAGTCTGAATTTTGTCACGACATTGAGAAAAAGTCACTAATGCACACAGTGACCCAGAATTCAAATGCTAGCTTTCATATCTATTCTTCTCCAAAAGAGTCAGAATACTATGATGGCAGGGTGGCTTCTACCAGAGACTCTTCGCCACAGCACCTGGTCCAAAGTTTTCTTGCTCGCCCAGCACTTTTCTGATTGTACACTTTGACATATAATATGTTTTTTTTTTTTCAGGGCTCTACATCTATGAGAACATTTGGAAGAACCAATTTCTCAAGACAAACTTTTATGATCCTCAAATTAAATCATCTTATATGAGCTTATATACTGGCTTTGGAGGTTAGATTTCTTTCAACATCTGTCTTCTTCACTAAACTGTAGACTCGGAAGAGGATGAATCCTGTCTGGGATTCCTGGATTCTAGCACACCCAAGGTTGCAGTAACTTTTTTCTTTATTTTTATCTTTATTCTTCCTTGGATGTAAAGGAATTCTTTCTTCTTGTAAAAGAATTCATTTTGATCTTCCCCCGGAGAACCAAATGCTTAAATTAGCAGGAAAGGACATGAGTAACCGAGTCTTAAAGGACAAAAACATAAAGTAGTCCACAATTTCTCAATCTAAGTACCTGTGACATTTCAAAGCCTAAAGATGTGTGTGTGTGTGTGGGTGAGGGGTAGCAAGTAATGAAGATGCCATTTGTGGTTACTTAGCAAAAGTCTGGCCTCCATCCCCAAGATAACAGAGCATGTCTGAAGTTATGAAAACTGGAAATGTGTCCAAACTACCTGTACAATATCTCAGCTGAGGATAGGAGAGCAGTGTTGTAGAGTGTGTGTTTGTTCATGCAGGAGGTAAGTGTGAGTGTGTATGTGTGTGTATGTGTATGTATATGTTGGAGAATCCCCAATTTAGGGCACACACTATTTAATCACTGAGATAAAAATGATTTCTAATTTTTGTAGAAAAGATAGACTTCTGAGTCATAGATAACAGAGTAATGGATAATAATTATTCACAGGATATTTTTAGACATATATAAAGATTCATTATACTGATGTAAGCCATCATCCAACATCCTCAGGAAATCCATTTGATGAAGGAAGATAAGAGTCATTAGCACATTATTTCTGGGAATGTTCTTGGAAAGATTGCATTAGTGTACAGAGAAACATTGGAGCTTGGTGTCAGGCTCATGGTTTTGCTTAATGCTCTCTTTCTTTGGTCTAATAAGGACATTAGATGTCAAATTGTCACAACTGACAGTGAAAATATTGGGGGATTTTCTTTCCTCAAGAAAAATTGCATGCAAACACAACACAAACACTGAAACAAACACAAACACAGAAGTGCATTTCGGATTTTTCTTTTCTTGAAATCAAAACTTTGTGTCCAGTTGATTGAGGCCTTTGTTAAGGGGTCATTGTGTTGACCCCTTTCCTGCTGGGGAACACTAAACCATACTCCAGCAATTTTTTGCTCCCCTGCAGCGAGCTACAGGAATGATTTACTTTAGAGGCCACTGAGGAGAGGGTTTGGGTTCTGTGAGGTTAGATTTTCTCCATCAAGTGAGAGAAACACAAATTTACAATGCTGGCTTTTGATACAATTCTAAAATATTAGAAACCTATTGTTTCTCTTCCTCCAACATTCCCCACACCTGCCCCCACCCAACTCCTTTGGAAAGAAAGCATATGAATTATCCCTAAAGGATACTCTTGGTAAGTAGATTTTTCTTCTCCCCATACCCATGGGGATGCCTGTTTGGCAGCATAGTAAATTCACTCTCAGTGTTTCACCTACAATAACAAGGAAATAAGACAGACTTTGGGTATGTATTGGCCAAAGTAGAAAAAATGGACAATCTGCAACAGGGGTTTCCTATAGGGTGGGGGTGAGGGTAAAGGTGTAATCAGAACACAATTGCCAAATTGGAAGCTAAAGGGAAATGTAAACGCATGCACTTTAAATTAAGGCAAGCTTTACATCCAACAATTTATGCAACGCGAGTTACAAAATGAAGCTGGCTACAAGAATGGAGAGGGGGAGCATTGTGAGGAGGGGAAGCAAGTCTATAAGTAGGTCCACAGAACATCCAGAATAACTTTCTAATAATTATATAGGCTTTATATCTGGGTTTGTATTAAATTGCTTGTTTGCCCATGCATTTCTGCCCATCAAATGTTTGCAGAACGCTTGGAAAACTCTTAGTAGAATTTTATTTCCTGAGATTTACTTATTGGATGTTATCTATGATTGTTAATTTCAAAACTGAGTAAATAGGTTCTTGCCCCCCTTCCTTGAGATCTCTTTCCTCTCAGAGAGCAGA
Organism: Mus musculus; assembly: GCF_000001635.26. NCBI lineage: Eukaryota > Metazoa > Chordata > Mammalia > Rodentia > Muridae > Mus > Mus musculus. Next base: position 46,669,779 of record NC_000071.6, read on the forward strand.
TGTTAGTTTGATTTCTCTAGGAAGTTCTTCAATCCCAGAAGAGTCAGATCACTTCTGTGGCCCCAGTTTCTATATTTAGATCTTTGATGAAGTATGAAGTTGATGACTGTACTCTCTGCTTAGATATAAATCCAATGTCTATGATTTCTTCATCTCTATTCACTCTGAAAATATGATTTTCTGTTAGATCATGCTCATCTGGTTATGCCTAGAAATCTTGTAGAAATGTGTAACTTCTGTTATCACAAGGAAGAAAGAGAAGAAAGATTTCACTCCCTATCAGAGTCTAAGACCAACCCTAGGTGTCTGTACCTAACACTAAAAAGGCAAAGAGACAGTTATGGAAGTCTGTTTAACCCACTGGCTCTGGGCCTCAGGCAATTTGTTCTTTCTGTTCAGAGTCTTTATTTGTACAATAGTTCACCAATCTTCCCCACAAATCTTTTCTAGAAAGACCCAAGAATTCTGAATCAAAGGACAGATATTTGTCCCTGGTGGTTCAGACTAAGGCCCAGTATGAGGACTTTCAAAATGTTGAGTGAGAACTGTATCTCTTTATCTTGGAATATATCTTTATACTGTAGCTGCATTCCATCCATCCATCTAATGTGTTAAAAAGATAACATCATGCCGTACTTTACCTGTAGTATAACAGCCCTGCTGTCATAAAAACAAAAACAACAAAACAAGAACAAATTGCTAGCAAACTCTTTAACCAGCCTATTAATCTGCTTGAGCTGCCATAACAAAATTCAAAAGCCTGAGTAGCTTAGACAAAGAAACATTTCTGGAGGCAAGAAGTCCAAGACCAGCTTCTTTCTCTTTAAACCAATCTCTTTGAATTGCTGTCAGCTGGCTGACTCCTCACTGTCTGCATACAGCCATTCTTTTAAGCATGGAGGGGCGAAAAAGGACACTGCTAATGTTTATCTTTTCTTCAAAGGACAGCAGTCCCATCAGATTAGGGCCCTGTCATTGTGGCCTCACCCCATAATTATCTCCCAAATCAACTCTAATTCCAAATATAGCTCTATTGGGGTTGACTTTTCTATATCAATCTCGAAGAGGCATAATTTGGTACATACAATACATGTCTATTAAATTTCCTTATTACCAGTGGAAGAAATGCCTGAAGAAAAGCAGAATAATCAGAGTTGGGTGAATGAAATGTAGGACATGGAACTGTTTGCAGCTGTGGTTTAGAGCTGCCTTTTGCAGATTCCTGCTTAGGATTCAATCTACCCAAGGTAATTTATCAGAAATCCCTAGCTATTCCTGTAAAAGCAGCATAAGACTTCATGTTAAATAATTTAACTTTCTTACTTCATTCAATCTATGGACAGAACTTCATGTTTTAGCTCTTTGAGACTCAATCAATATTAACATTTAAGGTGCTTCCACCTTTTTGAATATGGACAGCCTGCTAAATCAACTATTTACTACACCACCTCTGTAACATGTCTTCTTGGTTCTCTTTGTCTTTTCAAGCATCCTTTTTCTGTCACATTTCTGCGTCAATGCTACTCCTCTGGTTCCATGAAGGCCTGTATATAATAGTCCAAAGCATTCTTTTCTCTCATCATTCTAACAAAATTTTGTGACATATTAATGGATTGTTTTAGAATTATGTAGAGATGCCCTCATAATTTTATGACATCAGTGTGTCTCTAATAGTGTTGCCCTTACCATTTTGCTCTATAGACATCTAAATATTATACAAACATCATTGTCCTGTAGAATTGACTTGTCTAGTTTAGAGCATAAATATTGGTTATTCCTAGGAAGTTTTCAGGATGTCCTTGGCTTACTGTTCTATCATGTTGGCATGAAGCCTAGCACACTCTCATGGTCCAGTTACTCATTCTTACTTTTCCGTTTTCTGAAATCAATGAGACAAACCTTGTTTCAGTTCTTCTCTGTGTGTGTACCTAGGGCTAGCATGCTACACGCTCTATGGTATATTTTTGATACACTGATGAGAAGAAGTATGTGCTTGATCACTAGGAATTTAAATTGACTTTTAAATTTTTTCCACCCATTATCAATTTGTTCTTCCTGGACCCATGCCTAGGACAACTGTGCCTTTCCTTGGTTAAACAAGAATTTATGGAATACCTAAATATGTTCTGGTTGGCAGCATGGACTCTTAGAGATGAGGACTTCGCTCAGTAGAAGGGGTTCACATGTAAACAGACACTTATTCTTCAGTGTACAATATGGGTTAGAAAGAAGCATGGATGCTCAGAGCCCAGAGAAAGTGCAGCAAATACCACTCCATCTACTCCCAATTCCCCCTTCAACTTTTCATGTGCTTCTGTCTTTGTTTGCCTTCAAGACCCACTCCTATGTTTTTTTACATGCCTAAAATTGCTTCAGCCTATTGTCCTAATAATAGCAATTTCCTAAATAGTCATATTTCACCTTGAATGGCACCACAAAAGAATGGTGTGTTACCTCTAAGACACTAAGGTCAGCAACTATAGTTCTTTTATTACATTTGCCTTTCTTTTATAACTCATGAAAAACCATACTAGAATGATGTGATTTCTTTCTTTCTTTAATGTCTTTCTTGCTCATCAGTGTATGGAAGGAGTTCAACACTACATATTAAACAAAGCTAAGAGTCCATGGAAATCTATGTAAATATCCATCGAATGAATGCAATAATAAATGAACAGAGAACATTGTGTCTCAGTGGAAAGAGCACAAGAGTGGCTAAAAATAGAACTTACACTAGATTGCTTCCTGATCCAAATTGCTTAGTCTTCTTTCCTGATGTGTTATAGGAAGCATTTTTTTTAGAGAAAAAAATATAAACTCTGAGGCTCAGTCTCTCCTCCAAGGGTTAATAAGTGATGCACTCTAAATTATAATCCAGTTAGGTTCATTTGGGATCCAAATCCTCTGTCTTTGAACTATGACAGTACCTCAAACAATTTTAGCAATTTGTGTTGCCATCGTCCATTATCATGTGAGATGGCAGATATTCTATTACTGTTAGCATCTCCTAAGTCCAGCACATTAGGATTCAGAAAGATGGGAAAAGCCATTTATATTGTGTCTGTAAAGTCACGCCAACTCCTTAAGTTTTGTCTCTGAATTATTTCCTCTTATTTTAATGTTCATTATATTTTGTTTTACCTCACATTGGCCGTGTTGCTACTTAGATAAGAAATATTAAATTTATGATAATATCTCATATTTCCATGTACTTCCATATTTAGCAAATGCTTTGTTCTCTATTAATTCTTTGCTTTGCCAGAATTACTTCTTTTATTAACAACCACAAGTTTTTAAAGCTCTGTCTAGCTTCAATCTCTGAATTCTCTCTTCCCATTCCCATTATGTCTTACTGAATTCTCTAAGTGAATTATTTAGCTCTGCCCAGCTTTAAAAGTGTGATTTGCATCAGACACATTATACAGACTAAAAGAATATCATATTAAAATGTCTGTAATTGCTTGAAGGAATTGCCCCCAGGGAATATGCTGTGCTATATATAATGGCTCTGGGAAGTTTTGACTCCTCCTGTGTCTGTAACTTGAAACAAACAGAAAACAATTTATGGGCTGAGATTTGACTTAAATTTAAGGAGAAAAATGTGTTGCTGTGCCAATTGGGCTTTTATGATTGTTTTAAACTTTTTGTTATTGGCCTCAAAAGTAGTGGCAAAAGACAGAAAAAGAAAAAAGAAAAAAACCTTTTGGTTTTTCTCTACAACTTTGTGAGAAAAGCAGTAGTTTTCCTCCTTTGTGGTTAGGCAAAACTTTATCTGTGACAGTTATAGAAGTACTGGGCTTTGCCAATTCTAAGCTTTCTGGCCTTTAAAAAAGCATGCTTGCACTAGATAAGGATGACACAGGCTATCATGTGAGTAGATGGATGGGACTTTGCCTTCCATGACTTTTTTCACAGAGCTGAGCAAATGTGCATTTTAGGGCTTTAAGGAAAGATATACGTTTGTGAGTAAAAGAATGTTCTCTTCCAGAGTGCCTTTCAGGAACTAGAATCTGGAAGTCACAGCCTCCTGCTTGGTATTATCTCTTTTTAGATATTAAGATGAGGTTATTGCCCAGTTGTCTACATTCAAACTCCTTTGTGATGCACAAAGATTTCACACTAGCTACAATCTCACATGCCTGGTTTCCTCAGTCGTCTCCAGGCAGATGATGTACCAAGAACTTCCCAGTCTGCTCTAATTCTCAGGGGTTAAATGTATTTGATTACACTGTATTTGTGGATATGAAGGGGATTGATACTTATGTCATATTACACTGTCTCAGAAGAAGGAAAGAGAGGAGTTAACAAAACCTCATCTGATAAAGCAGATGCTTTTCTAATGTATCAAAAAAGCAACCTAAATAGCAAGTGTGGATTATTTTTGTGGCTTGAGAGCTCTGCTTCTTCTTGCTCTGTGAATTTAAGATTTCTGTATTCTGTATATGATGTATTTTAAGGTATCTTGGATACCTTAAATGAAACAATACTTTCTTCACTTGATGGAAAGGAATGATGACAGCCGCATTGCCTGAAATCGTTTGAGAGGCTACTTAATTCATAGGAAATTAAATTCAATGTTTTATTTGAAACTAAGAGAAAGCACAGAATGAAATCTCCTTCTATGGGTAAGAATTTGAATGTATTTCAGAGAGAGTCTTTAGTGGTCAGAGAAACTTGAACTTACTTGTGATGAAATATCTACATGTTGGACTAGTCCTGAGACTATCCATACATAGCAAACATTTATAAATGCTTATGCAGAATATGTTCTTCCCAGGACACACATATGGCAAATACTCTTCTGAGATTTGTATTGTTCTACACAACTGGAGACTACAAAATACTTGCATATATGCATCTGAAATGAGATCATTTGATATGATGGAGGCAGATGGTTTTCTGATAGGCAACTGTAAACCTGATATAAACAGCTTTATAACTTTTAAACTTTGGTGACACATAGAAGAGTCCACATATTACACAATACAGAATAGATTAAAAAAAAACACTCTATTCAGTATCATAAAATATGGTAGCACTGTTCATTATGTACAAGTTGTGATGACAAAATACCAGGCAGGACCAAATTCAAGGGAGAAAGTTTGTTTTCAGTCATGGTTTCAGAGGGATTTCAGTCTGTCATGGCTGAAAAGGCATCTTAGAGTTCATGATAGCCTGAGCCTGGGAGAGACTCCTCATATGTAGTGAACCAAGAAGCAGCCAATAAAACAGGAACTGTTGATGGGCAGTGGTGGCGCACGCCTTTAGTTCCAGCACTTGGTAGGTAGAGGCAGGCAGATTTCTGAGTTCAAGGCCAGCCTGGTCTACAGAGTGAGTTCTAGAACAGCCAAGGCTACACAGAGAAATCCTGTCTCAAAACAAACAAACAAACAAACAAACACAAAAGCAACAAAACCTAGAAACTGTTTGGACTCTCAAAGACCTTTTACTAGGAAATGACTTCTTCCAATGAGGATCTACTTCTCAAAGGCTGCAGAACTTTCAAGACAGTGCTGCAAGCCTGAGATAAACTGAGATAAAATGTTGAAACATGATCCAGTTGGGAGAAGGTCGGCTACAACATAACAGTTAGAGACTGTCATGAGAGGGTTCTAGAAACCTTAAAATCTGCCAATCAAATTGTTAATATTCCAAGCTGGTGTCACATACCTAGAGCTTTTAGGAATAGCACTAATACTTTCTATGGAGAAGTGGTTGTTCTTATTCCCCTTTATCATCATTTTCATAATCTTTAACCTCCTCACTAATTACCAGTTTTTGAAGATGTGCCGTGTATCAGGAAATCTTGACAGGCACTGAAACAAACAGGCTGATATGAATGCATACATTGAGTTATCCCACAGGAGAATGACAGTCAAACCCTGAATATGAGGGCCTCACTTTGGAACAAGTACCATTTAGTTTCTACTTTAGCTTTTTAGTATTTAGTATACAAAATACTCACATTTACTGAATGGAATGACAGTGTCCTGTTTTTCAAAGATTGGGCTGTACTCTTTTAGGGAAAACATTGCAGACCGTGGAACCTGAGTCATTATTATGAAAATTATAGGTGTTGAAATTCAAAAGTCCATGTACAGAGTACACCAAGACAGGAGGACTAGAGGACTGCAAGCAAGTTCAAGGTTAGCTTGGCCTACATAGTGAGATGAGAGGGCTGGGAGTGAAGCATGTGGAGATGGAAGGGAGGGGTGAGAACACAAAATTTACATTGTGATAATGTGTGTTGCAAAGTGATAGGTTTTTTTTTTTTTAAATGAGTACGATTTGAAGAGGTTAGATTCCTCTCAAAAAGACCCAAGTATTCTACAGATATTTCAGCAACAAAACAATTTAAGCAAATAGAAGATAAATTCTCAGGTATAAAGTCTTATAGTGACTGAGGAGAAAGGGAATTTGACTTCACTTTCTTCTTGACATGGACTAACAATCTCATGATGGATGTAATCACTAGCACCATTATTTCAATATGTGTATACAATGTGTATAATTTAACCATCTTTATCTTTTTGGTACAATAATAAAGCATAAAGTTACTGAATCACACCACTTGTAGTCATGACAAATAATTTCTTTCCTGACCACATGGCTACATTCGGATCACTATTATCAGAGTGCCACAGACCCAGTGCCCTGGCACCAGAGTTTCTTCAAGACAACAGCGGCCAGGATTTATGATATTCCTACTTGTTTTCAGGTACCTTATAAGCATCTTCATGGAAGATACTCACTGTAGTCTGGCGAGCCATGTACTGATTTTTAATCTTATATTAATAGAGATAAAGTAACTTCAAAACTATTATCATCTCCTCTGGTATTTGAATCCAGTAACAGCAGCTCCATAGCTCATTGCCTTCACAAACCTTGAGATGTCTCTTTCCAATAACCTTCCATTATGAAAACAGAAGCTGTGAATGCCTTACTTTATCATGACAGCTGAAGGAGAAATACGTGTTTCCCTGTATTATCACTTTGGGCATATATATGGAAAATATATTTATTTATATGAAATACCTATCTATATATTATGAACATATATATGTTAAGAGTATTGATATGTTTTCCAGTTATTTTATGTTGATAGTCATTATGAAAAACACGTCCCATGTGGTTTACATGAGCTTTCTCTTCACTGACTCTGGTGTTTTGGGAGTTTGTCTCATAATTTCTGTGTTGTGTTGCCAACATGTTATTCTGATACTTTTATCAACATCAGAAAATGCATTTTGTTTATGTTCTAGGTCAAATTATCATCTTCAAATAACATTCACTGGATGTATTATAATAAGAACTTTGCCTCTTAGTGATCAGTTGTGCATGCAGCCATTCAATCTATTGTGTGATGGGTGAGGATGAGATTTCTATTATTACAGGGTCAATCAAACTGCACCATACATGGCATTTATTAGTTCATTAAAAAGTGGGACATGTCTGAATGTGTAGGATGTGATTCTTTTTGTTTGTTTGTTTCTTCATTTGTTTTTAAATTTTCGTTGCACCTGATTTGATCATGATTCTCAAAAGCAGCTGTGGCACAAATTTTCTCCCTGGTAAGGTGAGAGGAATTCAGAGAGAAAAAGTCTTCACTCTGGTAGGATGAGGTCTAAGTACATGCAGTTTAACCCAGCAAAAAGGCTGTCTGTATTCAGAAGACTTCCTAGGATTCTGTGGCCATTTTTTTTTCAATTTTTTATTAGAAATTTTCTTCATTTATATTTTAAATGCTATACCGAAAGTCCCCTATACACTCCCCCCCGCCCTGCTCCCCTACCTAACCCACTCCCACTTCTTGGCCCTGGAGTTCCCCTGAACTGGAGCATATAAAGTTTGCAAGACCAAGGGTCCTCTCTTCCCAATGATGCCCGACTAGGCCATCTTCTGCTATATATGCAGCTAGAGACACAAGCTCTGGGGTACTGATTAGTTCATATTGTTGTTCAACCTGTAGGGCTGCAGATCCCTTTAGCTCCTTCGGTACTTTCTCTAGCTCCTCCATTGGGGGCCCTGTGTTCCATCCAATAGCTGACTGTGAGCATCCACTTCTGTGTTTGCCAGGCACTGGCATAGCCTCACATGAGACAGCTATATCAGGGTCCCTTTGGCAAAATCTTGCTGGCATGTGCAACAGTGTCTGGGTTTGGTGGCTGATTATGGGATGAATCCCCAGGTCGGGTAGTCTCTGTATGGTCCATCCTTTCATCTTAGCTCCAAACTTTGTTTCTGTAACTCCTTCCATGGGTACTTTGTTCCCTATTTTAAGGAGGAATGAAGCAAGTAGCCTGCAAAGGTGTATGAATTATAAAAACAGCAGATGCCTCTTGGAATCATTACATCATTTTCTTAGTTTGCATAACATTTGCATTGTAACTCAGTGAACTTTGTATTTATTGACATAATCATTTCTATTCTTTAGACTGTTAGTATAATGCACTGCCTGAAACCCTGTATTACCTGTTTCTTAGCTGACTCTCTGATATTGTCTTTTACTGTTTCCCACTCCTCAAGGTACATCTCTTCCTTTTTTGTTTATATGGGACACTTCATCCTCCCTGCAGATTCTCTCAATATAACCACATCTATATGTGCAATGCCATCACTTTTTCTCAAGCCTTTGTTCAGACTTCATCTTGTCATTATGTCATAATCATGGCTATTCTGTTCCAGAATAAGACCTGAGCCTGGCCAATTTTATAGTATATTAGCTTTCTGATATGTAACTGGATTTTGCTTGTGTTTAATAAATATATTCTGCCTTTCTCTCTTATTAGTTCACAACAATATGAGCTCCATGAGAGCAAGCACTTTTACTTATTGTATTTACTGATGTATCCCACACACTCAAATTGACTTCTAATAACCTTAGGTTTATAGTAAGTAGCTGGATGAAGACTAACAAAATAAGCCCTTGGGTAACTTCTGGTTTTCTCTTTGTTCATGTTAATTTTACCATTGCAGGGGACAAAGAGCAGAGTGGCTACAGGAAGCTTCATATAATCTTAGAGAGTCTAGAAGCAAGAATAATTTCAGTGTTTGCATGTGTGCTTGTGTATGTCTTGGTGGATGTGTGTATCACATATATTGATATGGAATAGAATTGTAATTGGATAAACATAGTTTAGACTTCTAACCCTGTAGTTGTCAAGGGTAGCACAGGAGTCTGGCTTCAGGATCAGAGCCATGTGAATCTTTGACTGGAGTAGGTCAAACCATTTACTAAAATACATTATGTAATTTCCTAGAAAAAGGGGGACTGCTAAGACATTGTACAAACAAACGTTGAGGGATGTTCACCACTGTCTTATTTCAATGTGGCTATGCATGACACACTTAACTACAGAATCTGTCTGACAAGCGATGTCAGTCCACTTTAAATCACATTTAACCAAGAGTTATTCTAAAAGACAGTGGGCGTCTGGCTTCCCATGTTACATTGTTAACCATTCAAAGGCCAGAAAATTTTGTTTATATGGTTTGTTTCTAAACTGTTTCAAATAACCACACGGCAAGCATTTTCTGACTGCACAAAGAGGACTCATAGATTTCTATGAAGTTTGGGTTTATTTTAAAGAAAATTGCTTTAATCAGCAAAAATAACATTTCTGCATTGGTAAAACTTTTTTCAAATTATAGCAGTTAAAAGAAAACACAGAGTTGACAAAAGACATCACAGAAGAAGACAAGTATAAAATTTTACAGTGGATATAAATAGCAATTCCAAGAAAATTGTTTAGAAAACAAAACTATTAGAAATATTAAGGTCCCCTGGTACATGATATTTACTTATGTCTGAGATGTAAAATTCCTCAGAGTGAAACAACACCACTTAATATATTTGTATTATACTGTGCAATTATCATTAAACTAATTTGAAAAATAACTAGTATTTATTATTTTTTATTAGATATTTTCTTTATTTACATTTCAAATGTTATCCCCTTTCCTGGTTTTCCCTCCAAAAAGCCCCTATTGCTTTCTCCTTGCCCCTGCTCACCAACCTACCCACTCCTACTTCCTGGCCCTAGAATTCCCCTACACTGGGGCATAGAACCTTCACAGAACCAGGAGCCTCTCCTCCCATTGATGACCAACAAGGCCATCCTCTGCTTCATATGCAACTGCAGCTATGGGTCCCTCCATGTGTACTCTTTGGCTGGTGGTTTAATCCCTGGGAACTCTGGGTATACTGGTTGGTTCATATTGTTGTTCCTCCTATGGAACTACAAAACCCTTCAGCTCGTTGAGTCCTTTTCTAGCTCCTCCATTGGGGACTTTGTACTTAGTCCAATTGTTGACTGAGAAAATTCACCTCTGTATTTGTCAGCCTCTGGCAGAGCCTCTCAGGAGACAGCTATACTAGGCTTGTGTCAGCAAGCACTTGTTGGCATCCACAATAGTGTCTGGGTTTAGTGACTGTATATGGGATGGATTCCCAGGAAGGGCAGTCTCCGAATGGCCTTTCCTTCAGTCTCTGCACCAAACTTTGTCTCTGTAACTCCTTCCATGAGTATTTTGTTCCCCCTTCTAAGTAGGACTGAGTATCCACATGTTGGTCTCCCTTCTTTTTAAGCTTCACGTGGTCTGTGAGTTGTATCTTGGGTATTCTGAGATTCTGGGCTAATATCCACTTATCAGTGAGTGCATACCCTGTGTGTTCTTTTGTGATTGTATTATCTCACTCAGGATGATATTTTCTAGTTCCATCCATTTGCCTAAGAATTTCATAAATTAATTTTTTTAATAGCTGAGTAGTATTCCATTGTATAAATGAGCCACATTTTCTATATCCATCCCTCTATTGAAGTACATCTGGGTTCTTTCCAGCATCTTGCTGTTATAAATAAGGCTGCTGAGAACATAGGGGAGCATGCATCCTTATTACACATTGGAGCATCGTCTGGGTATATGCCTAAGAGTGGTATTGCTAGGTCCTCAGGTAGTACTATGTCATATTTTCTGAGAAACCACCAAACTGATTTTCAAAGTGGCTGTACCAGATTGCAATCCCACCAGAAGTGGAGGAGTGTTCCTCTTTCTCCACATCCTTCCAAGCATCTGCTGTCACCTGAGTTTTTGACCTTAGCCATTATGACTGGTATGAGGTGGAATCTCAGGGTTGTTTTGATTTGTATTTCTATGATGACTAAGGATGATGAACATTTCTTTAGGTGCTTCTCTGCCATTTGGTATTCCTCAGTTGACAAGTCTTTGTTTAGTTCTGTACCCTATTTATAATAGGGTTATTTGGTTCTCTGGAGTCTAACTTCTTGAGTTCTTCGTATATATTAGTCCCCTATAGGATTTAGGATTGGTAAAGATCTTTTCCAATCTGTTGGTTGCCATTTTGTCCTATTGACAGTGTCCTTTGCCTTTCAGAAGCTTTGCAATTTTATGAGGTCCCACTTATTAATTCTTAATCCTAGAGCATAAGGTATTGTTGTTCTGTTCAGGAAATATTCCCCTGTGCCCACGTGCTTGAGGCTCTTCCCCACTTCCTTTTCTATCAGTTTTAGTGTATCTGATTCTAAGTGGAGGTCCTTGATCCATTTGGACTTTAGTTTGTACAAGGAGATAAGAATGGATCAATTTGCATTCTTCTACATACTGATTACCAGTTGATCCAGCACCATTTTTTGAAAATGGTGTCTTTTATCCACTGGAAGGTTTTAGCTCCTTTGTCAAAAATCAAGTGACCATAGATGTGTGGGTTCATTTTTGGGTCTTCAGTTCTATTCCATTGATCTACCTGTCTGTTAATGTACCAGTACCTTGCAGTTTTTAGTCACAGTTGCTCTCTAGTACAGCTTGAGGTCAGGGATGGTGATTCCACCAGAAGTTCTTTTATTGTTGAGAATAGTTTTGCTATCCTGGGTTTTTTGTTATTCCACATGAATTTGCAAATTGCCCTTTCTAACTCTGTGAAGAACTGAGTTGGAATTTTGATGGTGATTGCATTGAGTCTGTAGATTACTTTCGGCAAGATGGACATTTTTATTATATTAATCCTGTCAATCCATGAGCATGGAACATCTTTACATCTGCTGAGATCTTCTTCAATTTCTTTCTTCAGAGACTTGAAGTTCTTGTCATACAGAACTTTCACTTGCTTAGTTAGAGTCACACCAATGTATTTTATATTATTTGTGACTATTTTGAAGGGTGTTGCTTGTCTAATTTCTTTCTCAGCCTGTTTATCCTTTTAGTAAAGGAAGGCCACTGATTTGTTTGAGTTAATTTTATATCTAGCCACTTTGCTAAAGTTGTTTATCAGGTTTAGGAGTTCTCTGGTGGAATTTTTGGAGTCACTTACATATACTATCATATCATCTGCAAATAGTGGTACTTTGACTTCTTCCTTTCCAATTTGTATTCCCTTGATCTCCTTTTGTTGTCTAATTGCTCTGGCTAGGTCTTCCAGTACTATAACGAATAGGTAGCGACAAAGTTGGCAGCCTTGTATAGTCCCTGGTTATAGTGGAATGCTTCGAGTTTCTCTCCATTTAGTTTGATGTTGGCCACTGGTTTGCTGTATATGTTTCTGTTACTATGTTTACGTATCTATTTTCAATTCCTGATCTTTCCAAGACTTTTATCATGAAGAGGTGTTATATTTTGTCAAATGTTTTCTCAGCATCTAATGAAGTGCTCTTATGGTTTTCTTCTTTGAGTTTGTTTATATAGTGGATTACACTGATGGATTTCCTTATACTGAACTGCCCCTGCCTCCCTGAGATGATGCCTACTTGATCATGATGGATGATTGTTTTGATGTGTTCTTGTATTCCGTTTGTGAGAATTTTATTTAGTACTTTTGCTGTGATATTCATAAGGGAAATTGTTCTGAAGTTCTCTTTTTTGTTAGTTCTTTCTGTAGTTTAGGTATCAGAGTAATTGTGTCTTCATAGAACTAATGGGTAGAGTACCTTCTGTTTCTATTTTGTGTGATAGTTTGAGGAGTATTGGTATTAAGTCTTCTTTGAAGGTCTGAAAGAACGCCACACTAAACCCATCTGGTCCTCAGGTTTTTTTAGTTAGGAGAATATTAATGACTGTTTCTCTTTCTTTAGGGAATATGGGATTGTTTCAATCATTTATCTGATCCTGGTTTAACCTTCGTACCTGGTATCTATATAGAAAATTGTCCATTTCATCCAGATTTTCCAGTTTTGTTGAATATAGTCTTTTGTACTAGGATCTGATGATTTTTTGCATTTCCTCAGTTTCATTTATTATGTCCCTCATTTCCTTTCTGAATTTGCTAATCAGGGTATTGTCCCTGGGCCTGAAAGTATAATGGAAAAACAAAATTCTAGGCCTTTAGGCCCAGGCTTGGGAATGTGACCTCTGTGACTTAATGCTCCAAGGTATGCTAATCATAAAACAGATAGCAACATTCCTCCAACCACCAGCTTCCTGGGTTCAAAGAGTGTTTATTCAAAGAAAGTCACCCTGACCATTGCTGGAACCTGCTATGCAAGTGTGCTATTGTTAGGGGCTCTTAGAAACTGTCAAGAGAGATAACTGGAACAATTACCAGGTATTCCTTGTGACTCTTGTGACTTTGCACTTCCTTGGGACTCTTAACTGGTATCTTTGGTATTTTCCAACAACCCCTCCCCACTTCCTTGAGTTGTGGTTTCTTCCTTTAAATACCCCCTTACCCAGCTACTCGGGGTGCCACAGTCCTCTACCCCTGCATGGTGTATGACCGTGGGCCCGAGAGCACTCTTGAATAAAAGTCCTCTTGCAGTTGGCAGCAAGATCATTTCTTGTGTGATTTGGGGTGTCGCCTCTCCTGAGTCAGAACGTGGGGGAGTCCTCACATTGTGGGTCTTTCATGCCCTCTAGTTAGTCTGGCTAAGGGGTTATCTATGTTGTTGATTTTCTCAAAGAACCAGCTTCAGATTTGGTTGATTCTTTAGATAGTTCTTTTTGTTTCCATTTGGTTGATTTCAGCCCTGAGTTTGATTATTTCCTGCTGTCTACTCCTCTTGGGTATATATGATTCTTTTGTTCTAGAGTTTCAGATGTACTGTCAAGCTGCTAGAGTATGCTCTCTCCAGTTTCTATTTGGAGGCACTCAGAGCTCTGAGTTTTCCTCTTAGCACTGCTTTCATTGTGTTCCATAAGTTTGGGTATGTTATGGCTTCATTTTCATTCAACTTGAAAAAGCCTTTAATTTCTTTCTTTTATTTCTCCTTTGACCAAGTTATCTGTCTTAGTCAGGGTCTCTATTCCTGCACAAACATCATGACCAAGAAGCAAGTTGGGGAGGAAAGGGTTTATTTGGCTTACACTTCCATGCTGCTGTTCATCACCAAAGAAGTCAGGCCTGGAACTTAAGCAGGTCAGGAAGCAGGAGCTGATGAAGAGGCCATGGAGGGATGTTCCTTCCTAGCTTGCCTCCCCTGGCTTGCTCAGCCTGCTCTCTTATTGAACCAAGATTACCAGCCCAGAGTTGGTCCCACCCACAAGGGGCCTTTCCCCCTTGATCACTAATTGAGAAAAATGCCTTACAGCTGGATCTCATGGAGGCATTTCCTCAACTGAAGCTTCTTTCTCTGTGGTAACTCCAGCTGTGTCAAGTTGACACAAAACTAGCCAGTGCATTATCATTTAGTAGTTTGTTGTTCAGCTTGCATGCATCTGTGAACTTTCCTTTGTTTATGTTTTTATTGAAGACCAGCCTTTGATCTGATAGGATGCATGGGATTATTTCAATCTTCCTGTATCTGTTGAGGCCTGTTTTGTGACCAATTATATGGTCAATTTTGGAGAAGGTACCCTGAGGTGCTGAGAAGAAGGTATATTCTCTTGTTTTAGAATAAAATGTCTATAGATATTTGTTAAACCCATTTGTTTCATAACTTCTGTTAGTTTCACTGTGTCTTTGTTTATTTTCTGTTCCCATGATATGTCCATTGATGAGAGTGGGGTGTTGAAGTCTCCCACTATTATTGTATGAGGAGCAATGTGTGCTTTGAGCTTTAGTAGAGTTTCTTTTATGAATATGGGTATCCTTGCATTATTAGAATAGATGTTCAGAATTGATAGTTCTTATTGGTAGGTTTTTCCTTTGATGAACATGAAGTAACCTTCCTTATCTTTTTTTTTTAAATATGTTTAGGTTGAAAGTCGATTTTATTTGATATTAGAATGGCTACTCCAGCTTTTTTCTTGAGACTGTTTGCTTGGAGAATTGTTTTCTAGCCTTTTATTCTGAAGTAGTGTCTGTCTTTTTCACTGAGGTGGGTTTCTGAATGCAGCCAAATGTTGGGTCCTGTCTATGTATGTCTGATAATCTATGTCTTTTTACTGTGGAATTGAGTCCATTAATATTAAGAGATATTAAGGAAAAATGATTGTTGCTTCCTGTTGTTTTTGTTGTTAGAGGTGGAATTATGTGTGTGTGTGTGTGTGTGTGTGTGTGTGTGTGTGTGATTTGAGTGGCTATCTTCTTCCTGTTTTGTTAAAAGTAGATTATTTTCTTGATTTTTCTAGGGTGTAATTTCCCTCCTTTTGTTGGAGTTTTCCATTTATTATGGATATGTAGAAAGATATTGTATAAATTTTTTTGTCATAGAATTTCTTGGTTTCTCCATCTATGGTAATTGAGAGTTTTGCTGGGAATAGTAGCCTGGCCTGGCATTTGTGTTCTTTTAGGGTCTTTTGGCTTTCATATTTTCTGGTGAGAAGTCTGGTATAACTCCAATAGGTCTGCCTTCCTATGTTACTTGACATTTTTCCCTTATTGATTTTAATATTCTTTCTTTGTTTTGTGCTTTTGGTGTTTTGATTATTATGTGACAGGAGGAATTTCTTTGTAGTCCAATCTATTTGATATTCTGTAGACTTCTTGTATTTTCATGAGCATCTCTTTCTTTAGGTTAGGGAAGTTTTCTTCTATAATTTTGTTGAAGATATTTACTGGCCCTTTAAATTGGGAATCTTTGCTCTGTTCTATGCCTAATTTCTGTTCTGGCTAGTTTTGTGTCAACTTGACACAGTTGGAGTTATCATAGAGAAAGGAGCTTCAATTGAGGAAATGCCTCCATGAGATCCAGCTGTAAGGCATTTTCTCAATTAGTAATCAAGGGGGAAAGGCCCCTTGTGGGTGGGACCATCTCTGGGCTGGTAGTCTTAGTTCTATAAGAGAGCAGGCTGAGCAAACCAGGGGAAGCAAGCCAGTAAGGAACATCCTTCCATGGATTCTGCATCAGCTCCTGTTTCCTGACCTGCTTGAGTACCAGTCCTGACTTCCTTGGTGATGAACAGCAATGTGGAAGTGTAAACCGAATAAACCCTTTCCTCACCAATTTGCTTGTTGGTCATGATTTTTGTGCAGGAATAAAAACCCTGAATAAGACACTTAGGTTTGGTCTTCTCTTTGTGTCCTGGATTTCCTGGCTGTTTAGGGTTAAGTGCTTTTGGCATTTGGCATTTTCTTTGACTATTGTGTCTTCATTTACATTTCAAATGCTATTCCAAAAGTCCCCTATACCCTTGCCCCCACCACCCTCCTGGTCCTGCTCCCCAACCCACCCACTCCTGCTTCCTGGCCCTGGCATTCCCCTCTACTGGGGCATATAATCTTCACAAGAACAAGGGCCTCTCCTCCCAATGATAGACAACTAGGCCATCTTCTGCTACATATGCAGCTAGAGACACGAGCTGGAGGAGGAGGGGGTTACTGATTAGTTCATATTGTTGTTCCTCCTATAGGGTTGCAGACTCCTTCAGCTACTTGGATACATTCTCTAGCTCCTCCATTGGGTTCCCTGTGCTTCATTCAATAGATGACTGTGAGCATCCACTTCTGTATTTGCCAGGCACTGGCATAGCCTCACAAGAGACAGCTATATCAGAGTCCTGTCAGCAAAATCTTTCTGGCATATGCAATAGTATCTGTGTTTGGTGGATGTTTATGGGATGGTTCTCCAGGTGGGGCAGTCTGAATGGTCCTTCCTTCTGTCTCAACTCCAAACTTTGTCTCTGTAACTCCCTCCATTGGTATTTTGTTCCCCATTCTGGAGGTTCCAGCAATACCTCTCCTGGGCATATACCCAGAAGAAGTTCCAACTGGTAATAAGAACACATGCTCCACTATGTTCATAGCAGCCTTATTTATAATAGACAGAAGCTGGAAAGAACCCGGATGTCCCTCAACAGAATAATGGATACAGAAAATATGGTACATTTACACAATGGAGTACTACTCAGTAATAAAGCAATAAATTTATAAAATTCTTAGGCAAATGGATGGATCTGGAGGATATCATCCTGAGTGAGGGAACCTAGTCACAAGAGAACTCACATTATATGCACTTACTGGTAAGTGGATATTAGCCCAGAAACTTAGAAT
The DNA here is from genome assembly GCF_000001635.26 of Mus musculus. Classification (NCBI taxonomy): domain Eukaryota; kingdom Metazoa; phylum Chordata; class Mammalia; order Rodentia; family Muridae; genus Mus; species Mus musculus. Next base: position 46,687,159 of record NC_000071.6, read on the forward strand.
ACCCAAGATACAATTTGCAAAACACATGAAACTGAAGAAGAAGGATGACCAAAGTGTGAGTTCTTCATTCCTCCCTAGAACGAGGAACAAAATACCCATGGAGGGAGTTACAAAGACAAAGTTTTGAGCTGAGACAGAAGGAAGGATCTCCTGTATTTTTTTTAAGGGAGTTATTTATGTTCTTCTTAAAATCCTCTATCGGTGTCATGAGATGTGATTTTGAATCCACATCTTGTTTTTCCAGTGTGTTGGAATGTCCAGGTCTTGCTGTGGTGTGAGAACTTGGTTTTGATGATGCCAAGTTGGCTTGGTTTCAGTTGGTAAGATTTTTGGGTTTGCCTTTCACCATCTGGTTTTCTGTGGTATTAGATGGTCTGGCAGTCTCTGGCTGTAGCTTGTCTCTCCTGTGGGTCTATAAGCTTGTGTACGCACTTCTGGAGACCATCTCTCTCATGGTGGAACTTGTGTCCAGAGGGCTCTGGAACAGCCCAAGCTCTGGGTGCAGATGGGGACCAGAGGGATCCTGTCCCAGCTGCTCCACCTTTCCTGCACCCCATGTGCCCCTCACTGGCCTGCTCCAGATAGTTACTGGAAATAAAGTGGGCTATCTCACTTCTGAGCCTGGGCGTGAAGGCACTCCTGGGAGAACAGCCCTTTCCTGGTGGGAACCATGCACAGAGGGCTATGGAACAGCCTCAGCTCCCCGTATTTACTATTTTTAAACTTAAAATTTACTTTCAATTGTATGTGTGTGTTGGTATTTGTATGTGTATACTAGCCACTTTTGCTTCTTCTAGTTCCAGTGCTTGGAATTGAATTCCGGATCTCTGCAAGAACAGATTGACCACTGGAGCACTTTCTAGCCCTGTTGTTTATTATTTAACTATTTCAAATGTTGTGTGTTACTCCTACAATACTAAAAGAGAATAATCACTTAACTACTTTATAGATAAAAATAAATATTTCCTAGGTTTAAGTAGCTTACTCAACACTGTTATCCAGAATACAATTGGAATGATAATCATATTGTCTTAGGATTATCTTATTAGAGAGTTCAGCTGTCTATATTATACAATAAAATTCTTCTAGTAGAATGAGTCTATTTTCTTCCAAGTCACATTATTATGCAAATGACTAAAGCATTGTAAGTTTGATTGCTCAAGACTGATCAGAACTCATTAAGATCAAATGCTTCTTATATTATCTTTCTGTAAATGTAAGAGTCAAGCCATTGAAATAAAGAAAACTTGAATGTTATTTTTGCCTATCATTAACTCAGCACAAGGTTACTAATAGAAATCATTTAAGGAAATGAGAATGCAAACTTAAACCAGTTATTATTACTGAAAAGTTCATCTGTATGAAAAAATTGAGCCATTACTACCTAGCAGATTAATCCAGTTAAAACTCATTTTATTGCATATACTACAACTATACTATGGCATGAAATAATCTAAAAACATATTTAAACTGTCATTTGAAATAAAATTTAGTTCAAGAGCATAAAATCTAAATTAATTTTTATGATAATGAAATGCTTTAAAATGTTATCATTTTATATACTTTGAACTAAGAATAGCCAAGTCAAGTAACACTAAAGTAAAACAAAATATCCAAATCAATAAGCAAAATTATTATCTAGAAAATATATAACAGAAATTTATTTTCTAAATGAAACATGAATGGCCTCAGAGGGTTTCTGAGGGAAGAAGTGTCTGGGAGCAGTGAAACAAATAACCTGAAGAAATCAAATGATGGGTCCAAGCTGTCTTCCTATGTTCTGTTTGAGACAGCATTTCAGATTCTACTCTGTCTGTGTTCTGCTTGAGATTGCTTTTCAGACTGCTCAATGTGTTCTGCTCCACTTTAGGTAATTCTGACTTGCTATTCTAAAAATTCTCTGGATAGCTCTTCTCTTCCAGGTCAAAAGCCCATTTTGAGTTTTTTAAAATTTTACATATCAAATCAGTCATTAATTACCCTAGGTCCCCCTTTGATTATCCCATGAATCAGCATCCCATGAGCCCAGGCCCCTGATTTTTGGACAAAGACAGCAAGCACATGAAAGAACAATAAGATAGCTGAGTGTTGCCTAACCCTGAGATTACCATTTTGATCAATCAATCAAGCCTGGATTTCAATTAGTTCAGTCCCAGACTGACCTTGAACTCAGGAATCCATTTGCCTTTGTAAGAAAAACAAAACAAAACAAAACAAAACAAAACAAAGAAAAGAAAAGAAAAGAAAAAAAGAAAAGAAAGAAAAAGAAAAAAAAAAGAAAAAGAAATCAACACCAAAACCATAAACAAAACCAAAACCAAAACCAAAGCCATAGCTGGGTGAGCTGGGTGGGATCTTTCCTTGCAATCACCACTCACTAAGTCTCTTTGTTTCCTTCCTTAGTATCTTTCTGACAAGCTGACATATAGTACAGCTGCTTCTGTTCCTTTAGATCTATGAAGCTCATACAATTAATACTGCATCCTTACATTCTTCATAGTTGAGAAATTATACATTTTCAAACTCATGTTTTCAGTGTTCTTTCCCACAGCCTTAAGGGCTGTTCTGAAGGTCAGAGCATTCTACCATTTTGCTGAGAGAGATACCAATAGGGCTTGTATTATCATGGAATCATTATCCTTGGCAGAGGGGACATTCCTCAAAGGAGGAATGTAAAATAACATATATGTATATGTGTGTATTATATATTAATATATATATTTGTTTTACCTATGTTGACACTCATAGAGTACCATACCCTGCTTTCTCTATTCCAAGGACAAGAAACCATGTCAAACTGTCCCTTACATGGCCAAGCTGGACTTTGTAGCATATCTAATGTTTTTTTTAATTATATGTATATTAATAATTAAAAATGTTAAATATATATTCAACATGGTTTCCTTAGGAAAAAGTACACAAATTCCTGAAAACAAGAAAAGCAATTTTAGTATTGTTCTTTAGCTGAATATTCTTGTACTAGAAGGACAGTCACAATTATTATAGTTATATGTTCTGGGTTGTTTGTCAGCTTGGCCCAACTGTAGTCATCTGGGATGAAGAAACCTCAATTAAGAAACTGCTTTCATCACCTTGGTCTGTGGGCATGCCTGTGAGGTGTGGCAATGTGGACGGTGTAACCTTCTCAAAAGTAGTTCTAGACTGTATAAGAAGCAGGGTATTTGTCTTAGTGAGGTTTAGATATTGGTGACAGGACCCTGATATATCTCTCTTTTGTGAAGCTATGCCAGTACCTGGCAAATACAGAAGTGGATGCTCACAGTCATCTATTGGATGGAAAACAGGGACCCTAGTGAAGGAACTAGAGAAAGTACCCAAGGAGCTAAAGGGGTCTACAAATCTATAGGAGGAACAACAATATGAACTCACCAGTAACCCCTAGAGCTGTGTCTCTAGTTACATATGTAGCGGAGGATGGCCTAGTTGGCCATCAATGGGAGGAGAGGCCCTTGGTCTTGCGAAGATCATATGCCCCAATATAGAGGAATGCCAGGACCAGGAAGCAGGAGTGGGTGGGTTGGGGAGCAGGATGGAGGGAGGGTATAGGGGGCTTTGGGGATAGCATTTGACATATAAACAAAGAAAATAGCTAATAAAAAATAAAAACAAAACAAAACAACAACAACAATAAAACATTTAGTTGGGGCTGCATTACAGGTTCAGAGATTCTGTCCATTATCATGAAGGTGGGAGCATAACAGCATTCACACAGGCATGGTGCAGGCTGAGCTGAGAGTTCTCCATCTTCATCTGAAAGCTGCTAGCAGAATACTGACTTCCAGGCAGCTAGAACTAGGGTATTAAAGCCCACTCCCACAATGATACAACCTCCAACAAGGCCACATCTACTCCAACAAAGCCACACCTCCAAATAGTAACATTCCCTGGGCCAAGCATATATAAACTACCACAGTATTTAAGGTTTTGTGGGTAGGTTTATCTCTCCCTCCCTCCTCGGGAAGGCCTCTGGCAATAGGAGCTAGCCACTTAAGTATGTATATCCCCTATGGTAGTAATCTCAGTTTAAGTCATCCCGATAAATTCCCAGCTAGTCCCAGAGATGCCACAACACATTTCCATTCTAATTGTCAGCCCCCTCCTTATGCCTGATTACCATCCCAGTAACCCTTCTCAGCCCCTATCCTACATAGTTCGCTCTCTATCCACCTCTAATGATGATTTAGTTTCCTCTTCTAAATGTGAATTGTACACCCTTCTCTAGGACCTCCTAATTAGCAGTTTCTGTCAATCTGTGGAGTGTAGCATGAATCCTGCAATTTATGGCTAATGTCTACTTATAAATAAATACATACTGTGTATGTCTTTTTGAGTATGGGTTACCTCACTCAGGATGACATTCTTAAGTTCCAACCATTTGCCTGCAAATTTCATGGTGCTTTTGTTTTTAATAGCTAAATAGTATTCAGTTGTATAGATGTTCCACAATTTCTTTATCATTCTTTCAGTTGAGGGTCATCTACATTGTTTCCAGTTTCTGGCTCTTATGAATAAAGGTTCATTGAACATAGTTGAGCAACTGTTCCTCTGGTATAGTGGGTCATCTTTTGGGAATAAGCACAGGAGTAGTATAGCTGGATCTTGAGGTAGGATTATTCCAAGTTTTCAGAGAAACCTCCAAATTGATTTCCAGAATGGTTGTACAAGTTTGCACTCCTATCAGCAATGGAGGAGTGTTCCCCTTTCTCCACATCCTTGCCAACTAGTGCTGTTACTTGAATCTTTATCTTAACCATTCTGAAGGGTATAAGATGGAATCTCAGAGTCATTGCAATTTGCATTTTCTTGATGATTAAGGACTGGAACATTTCTTTAAGTTCTTATCTGCCTTTGAGGTTTCTTTGTTGAGATTTCTATGTATAGCTCTGCATTCAACTTTTTAAATTGGGTTATTTTATTTGCTAAAAAGTTTGTCTAACTTCTTAAATTCTTTATATATTTTGGATAGCAGCTTTCTATCAGATATAGGGTTAGTGAAGATGATTTCTCAATCTATAGGCTGCCATTTTCTCCTATTGACAGTGTCCTTTGCCTTACAGAAGCTTTTCAGTTTCTTGAGGTCCTATTTATCAATTGTTGATCTTACAGCCTGAGTCATTGGTGTTTTGTTCAGGAAGTTGTCTTCAATGCCAATGTGTTCAAGGTTATTCCCCACTTTCTCCTCAATTAAGTTTTATGTTGAGGTCTTTAATTCACTTGTACTTCAGTTTTGTGTTGTATGATAAATATGGATCTATTTACATTCTTGTACATGCAGACATCTATTAGATCAGCACTATTTGTTGAAGATGCTTCCTTTTTTTCCATTGAATGGTGTCTGGCTTATAATATGTATAGGGATAAAAATGAATCAGAGACTGGGTGAATAGCCACCAATGTCTGCCCCAACTTTAAATCCATTCAGTGTGAGAGATCCAACCCATGACACTCTGCTATGCTTGCAGACAGGAACCTAGCATAACTGTGTCCTGAGAAACTTCATTCAGCAGTATATGGAGAGACTCACAGCCAAACCTCAGTTAGAGTGTAGGAAGTCGTACAGAAGATTGGGGGTAGAATTGAGCAAGTTGGAGGGCTCAAGGACACCACAAAAGACCTATAGAGTCAACTAACTTGGGACCATATGGAGGTGGTCACAGAGACTGGACTACCAACCACAGAGCATGCAGGGCCTGAACATAGACCCTTTACCCATTTGTAGCATGTGTGCAGCTTGGTCTTCATGTGGGTCTCCTAACAAATAGACTGGATGCTATCTTTGTCTCTGTTCCCTGTGATTGGATTCCATTTTCCCTACCTGGACTGCCTCCTTGGGCCTCAGTGGGAGAGGACATGCCTAGTCCTGCAGGAACTAGATGTCCCAGGTTGGGGTGGTATTCCACTTTACTGAAAAGAAGGGGAAGGGGCAATGGGAGAAGGATTTGTAAAGGTAAGAATGGAAAGAAGAGGAGGGGTGAGACTCTGAAATGTTAAGTGAATAAAACAATAAATTATTGAAAAAAGAAAATAAAAGAAAAAAGAAGAAAAGAAAGTGAAAGGAAAGGAAAGGAGAGGAGGGGAGGGGAGGGTCACTGTGGGGGCTGGGATTTGAGAGCTTCCTTCTAGTTACCTGAGAAGGATGGAATTCTTCTGCTTGCCTTCAGAAGGGACTAGATGTAGAACTCTCAGTTCCTCCAGGATCATGCCTTCCATGATACTCTTATGCTTCCTGCCATGGTGATAATGGACTGAACCTCAGAACCTGTAAGCCAGCCTCCAATTAAATGTTGTCCTTTGTAAGAATTGCTTTGGTCATGGTGTCACTTCACAGTAATGAAAACATTAACTAAGACACTGAGCTCCCCATACCATCCATTTTACTGTGAGTCCCCATTGTCTGTGATAATTCATATGATGGCCTATGCTCCCTTATTCTATCTTCCCCAGTGTTTTTCTCTCCGTTCTTTCAAACTTAGCTGAAAACTTTAAGTCTATTTTGAATTTTTCTATAACCTAACAACATTATAAACTTCATTACTCTTTCTTAAATAAACATTTTTTGTTTACCCTTTTTTTCATAACTCAACATAATGATGCTTATAAGTCAAGCTATCAATCCAATGTGAGCGCCTTGAGGAAAACATTCAGACACAAAAATCAATTTAGGTTTAACATTCATTCTTTCTTTATATCATCTCTTTACATCATCTCTGTGGGAAACAAACATTTATTGAATAATCTTACAAGCAAGTTGATTCTTACAACTGGAAGAAAGTTTGTGAATGCGATGGACATAGTCCTCTACAAGCTGTGACAGACAGGGTAGCTTGGCCTGGTCAAGCAGATCAGAATACTGACATGGTTGTATAGAACAAAGAAAACCTTTCTGGTTGGTAAACAAGAGGCCTGGGTGAGGAGAAGTTTTGTTTGGGCCTCTACTCTATGGGAAAATGATAGATACTTTAAAGGAATATGGCAGCATCAATAAACAAGATGAGTCAGCACACTACCTGGGAGTCAGGTATCACCTAGCCCTGCTGCTCAGGTGGCAATTGGATTAGATGATGATCTACAATTGAGCTGGCTTTAGCAGGGGACCTGAATGAGGTATTTACAAGATTAAAGAGTTAGAGGTTCGAAGGAGCACTACATCCAAAGGATTCCACCAAGATTTCTGGTTTTAGCCCATCAAAAAAGCACCAGAGAGCTCTTGGTCAATGAAAGTGGCTCAAACTCAGCCCATGGCTTTTTCAGGGTCTTGGCTATTGTTCAGGATTCTTGACATTATATTGAGTGTATTCTGAATGAAGTTATTTATTTTTCACATGGAAGATAACAACTGTGTCTAGGCTATCAACTTTGCAGTTATTGTTTCTTTTAACACAATTTTCTTCCTTTTGGACACAATTGTATTAGGGATGCAGCTGTATGTATATGAAGACTGATATATGTATTCATATATACATAAATCATACATACATACACACACACACACACACGTGACTTCTTGTGCCAGAATATTCATAGCCCCCTCTCTAAACCAACTCATCTATTGAGGCTATACATAAATTTCATAATTTTTATTATATGCTTTCTTTTCCCATATTCCTGACCACAATAAGTTCCAATATTTTTGTGATTAGAAAAGTTGTTTTAGGTATACCTCAGACACTACATTATAAGTAAATGAGACAATAAGAATATTAGAGGAGAACTAACTGGGGAGGGAGATAGGAACATAAAACAAGGAAGAAGGTGAGGAGAGATGAATTACATTAGAACACTTGAAATACACACTTGAAAAATCCATATGGAAACCATTGTACTTCTTTGCCTACCAAAACAATAAGACCCTATTGCTAAAGATAATATATACTTTAGTCAAAATCAAGAGGATGTGAACGTGGGCAAGGAAAGAGGTCCTCAGTAAAATTGGGTAGACAGTGAAGGGTGAGTCTTATCAAAGTAAAGTACACTCATATCTGAGGTAAAAAAAGAATGTAATGTTATGAAATTCCTAGGCAAATGGTTGGACCTGGAGGGCATCATCCTGAGTGAGGTAACCCAATCACAAAAGAACTCAAATGAAATGTACTCACTGATAAGTGGATATTAGCCCAGAAACTTAGTATAGCGAGATATAAGGTACAATATGCAAAACACATGAAACTGAAGAAGAATGAAGACCAAAGTGTGTACACTTTGCTCCTTCTTAGAATTGGAAACAATCACCCATGGAAGGAGTTACAGAGCCAAAGTTTGGAGCTGAGACAAAAGGATGGACCATCTAGAGACCGCCATATCCAGGGATCCATCCCATAATCAGCCTCCAAACGATGACACCATTGCACACACTAGCAAGCCTTTGTTGCAAGGACCGTGATATAGCTGTCTCTTGTGAGACTAGGCCGGGGCCTAGCAAACACAGAAGTGGATGCTCAGAGTCAACTATTGGATGGATCACAGGGCCCCCAGTGTAGGAGCTAGAGAAAGTATCCAAGGAGCTAAAGAGATCTGCAACCCTATCGGTGGAACAACATTATGAACTAACCAGTACCCCAGAGCTCTTGACTCTAGCTGCATATGTATCAAAAGATGGCCTAGTCGGCCATCACTGGAAAGAGAGGCCCATTGGTCAGGCAAACTTTATATGCCCCAGTACAGGGGAATGCCAGGGCCAAAAAATGGGAATGGGTGGGTAGGGGAGCTGGGGGAGGGAGGGTATGGGGGACTTTTGGGATAGCATTGGAAATGTAATTGAGGAAAATACGTAAAAAAAAAAAGAATGTAATGGTAGATAGTATATGTTGTATTAGTTAATGTTTTGACAACTGGACACAAACCTATATACCTTCGAAGAGAGAATCTCAATTAAGGAACCTCCATCAGATAGGCCTGTGTTCATGTCTATGAAATATTTCTTAGTTGTTATTTAATGTATGAGGGACAAGCCTACTTTAGGGGGCCTCAAATAAGTGGTCATGGATTATATAAAAAGGTAGAACAACCAAAAAAAGTAAGTCACTACGCAGAGATTTGCTATGGTCACTCTTTCAGGTTCTCCCTTCTGGTTCCTGCCTTGAGATTCTGTCTTGGCTGTCCTTAATTATGAACTGTAAACAGAAAGTCAAATAAAACCTTTCCACTTTTAGTGAATTTTGATCAGTTTTTTTCCCACATAAACAGAAAGCAAACAAGAACAATAACAATTAGATGTAATGTGTAATTTTAAAGATATACTTATTTTGTAATTATTAGTAACATGATAATTATATAACATATGGTATTATAATATATTAAGATTACTTGCTTAATTTAGTAAATTTGAGCTGGACACAATTGTCATGCTACATTGTTTTTTAGAGGAAGATAGAATAATTAGCAATGATTGGAATGGAAGGGAGGATAGTGATACATATAAATAATTAATAAAATAACCTCAAAACATTAAATGTCTCTCAAAAATGAAAAACATATATACAGACATGGGCCCACACATATGCAAGTACATATACAAACACATCACCCATATACACATACAATGGAGAAAATATTTAGTCATATCAAGTAGGAACCAGTTACAACTTAAAACCTGCATATTAATTATCAAGAACATTCAGCTGAAGACATTTGACAGAAAAAGAAATAGAGTCTTCAATTTCTCATTATATATTGTATACTAGAAGCTAACCTAATGATTGCTATTTTTTGTTAGTTATACTTGAGAATTTTATTAATTTTTAAAGCAAACTAAAATACAAAGAAAATCTACAAGTGTGTAATTTTTCACACATACAGGAATGAGCTAGTGTGAGGTAACCATAAGTATGGATGTTTTATGCTTTTTGAATAACTTAATCAAAACTGCCTTTTCATTATTAAAGCAAGTACATTTTGAAAAAGTATTCAATCCATGTAACAAATAGTTTTGAGTACTTAGTGGAGCAATCAGCTTACTACTGAGTATATATTAGCATGAAAATTGATGACTGACTGCTCTGCTTGAGATATTCCACCATGCCTCATAAAAATTGTGAAGATTTAGAGATTTATTTAAAAACTATGGTTTTATTGTTGCATTTTCTTTTTTTTTTTTTTTAACGGCAGGGTCCCATGTAGTTTTTTCTTATGGATTGAGACATTCTCTCCTAGAAGGGTGATGAAACTCACAAAGTTCGTGAAATTTACAAGATTTAGGAAGCTGCATCCTGAGCTTGGATAAGCAGTAAACAATTGCTCAGGGCAGAGGAGGCTCTGGGAGAGAGCACTCACTAGCACACAGTACAGTTGTAAACAGCAGCACAACGTTCATGAATCATCTCTGTTGATGGGGTGAGCTTTTGGACGGCAGTTTCTGGAGCATGCAAGTTGCCAGACTAGCTCCAAGTCCAGGGTGAGAGCTGATCTCAAGAGAGCAAAGCAGAAAGTGATAGAGGAAGACACCAAATGTCCTCTACAGTCCTCTGAACCTGCACACACAGGTGTAAACATACCAAACAAATGAAGTGATCAGTGAAGTTGACATGTTCTCTTTTGAGAGAAGGAGAAGGGGGTGTTTGATGAGCTGACAGCATTAGGAAGGCTGAAGTAGAACAGTCAGACTCAGAGTCAATATTGATCAGGGTATGCTGGTGTTCGCTTCCCTTGTGCCCTCTGGTGTAGTGTACATGCCCCTGTTGAGTGTTTAGAGCATGACCAGTGTGACCAAGTAACTCAATGAAACTATTGAAACTATTGATACTTTTTTTTTCCTTTTCCATTTTTTATTAGGTATTTAGCTCATTTACATTTCCAATGCTATACCAAAAGTCCCCCATATCCACCCACTCCCACTCCCCTACCCACACACTCCCCCTTTTTGGCCCTGGCGTTCCCCTGTACTGGGGCATATAAAGTTTGCATGTCCAATGGGCCTCTCTTTCCAGTGATGGCCGACTAGGCCATCTTTTGATACATATGCAGCTAGAGTCAAGAGCTCCGGGGTACTGGTTAGTTCATAATGTTGTTCCATCTATAGGGTTGCAGATCCCTTTAGCTCCTTGGGTACTTTCTCTAGCTCCTCCATTGGGAGCCATGTGATCGATCCATTAGCTGACTGTGAGCATCCACTTCTGTGTTTGCTAGGCCCCGGCATAGTCTCACAAGAGACAGCTACATCTGGGTCCTTTCGATAAAATCTTGCTAGTGTATGCAATGGTGTCAACGTTTGGATGCTGATTATGGGGTGGATCCCTGGATATGGAAGTCTCTACATGTTCCATCCTTTCATCTCAGCTCCAAACTTTGTCTCTGTAACTCCTTCCAAGGGTGTTTTGTTCCCACTTCTAAGGAGGGGCATAGTGTCCACACTTCAGTCTTCATTTTTCTTGAGTTTCATGTGTTTAGGAAATTGTATCTTATATCTTGGGTATCCTAGGTTTTGGGCTAATATCCACTTATCAGTGAGTACATATTGTGTGAGTTCCTTTGTGAATGTGTTACCTCACTCAGGATGATGCCCTCCAGGACCATCCATTTGGCTAGGAATTTCATAAATTCATTCTTTTTAATAGCTGAGTAGTACCCCATTGTGTAGATTACCACATTTTCTGTATCCATTCCTCTGTTGAGGGGCATCTGGGTTCTTTCCAGCTTCTGGCTATTATAAATAAGGCTGCTATGAACATAGTGTCCTTCTTACGAGTTGGGGAATCTTCTGGATATATGCCCAGGAGAGGTATTGCTGGATCCTCCGGTAGTACTATGTCCAATTTTCTGAGGAACCGCCAGACTGATTTCCAGAGTGGTTGTACAAGCCTGCAATCCCACCAACAATGGAGGAGTGTTCCTCTTTCTCCACATCCACGCCAGCATCTGCTGTCACCTGAATTTTCGATCTTAGCCATTCTGACTGGTGTGAGGTGGAATCTCAGGGTTGTTTTGATTTGCATTTCCCTGATGATTAAGGATGTTGAACATTTTTTCAGGTGCTTCTCTGCCATTCGGTACTCCTCAGGTGAGAATTCTTTGTTCAGTTCTGAGCCCCATTTTTTAATGGGGTTATTTGATTTTCTGAAGTCCACCTTCTTGAGTTCTTTATATATGTTGGATATTAGTCCCCTATCTGATTTAGGATAGGTAAAGATCCTTTCCCAATCTGTTGGTGGTCTTTTTGTCTTATTGACGGTGTCTTTTGCCTTGCAGAAACTTTGGAGTTTCATTAGGTCCCATTTGTCAATTCTCGATCTTATAGCACAAGCCATTGCTGTTCTGTTCAGGAATTTTTCCCCTGTGCCCATATCTACAAGGCTTTTCCCCACTTTCTCCTCTATAAGTTTCAGTGTCTCTGGTTTTATATGAAGTTCCTTGATCCTCTTAGATTTGACCTTAGTACAAGGAGATAAGTATGGATCGATTCGCATTCTTCTACATGATAACAACCAGTTGTGCCAGCACCATTTGTTGAAAATGCTGTCTTTCTTCCACTGGATGGTTTTAGCTCCCTTGTCGAAGATCAAGTGACCATAGGTGTGTGGGTTCATTTCTGGGTCTTCAATTCTATTCCATTGGTCTCCTTGTCTGTCTCTATACAAGTACCATGCAGTTTTTGCCACAATTGCTCTGTAGTAAAGCTTTAGGTCAGGCATGGTGATTCCACCAGAGGTTCTTTTATCCTTGAGAAGAGTTTTTGCTATCCTAGGTTTTTTGTTATTCCAGATGAATTTGTAAATTGCTCCTTCTAATTCGTTGAAGAATTGAGTTGGAATTTTGATGGGGATTGCATTGAATCTGTAGATTGATTTTGGCAAGATAGCCATTTTTACAATGTTGATCCTGCCAATCCATGAGCATGGGAGATCTTTCCATCTTCTGAAATCTTCTTTAATTTCTTAATTCAGAGACTTGAAGTTTTTATCATACAGATCTTTCACTTCCTTAGTTAGAGTCACTCCGAGATATTTTATGTTATTTGTGACTATTGAGAAGGGTGTTGTTCCCCTAATTTCTTTTTTTTTTTTTATTTATTTTATTTTCCATTTTTTTCCATTTTTTATTAGGTATTTAGCTCATTTACATTTCCAATGCTATACCAAAAGTCCCCCTTACCCACCCACCCCCACTCCCCTACCCACCCACTCCCCCCCTTTGGCCCTGGCGTTCCCCTGTACCTGAACACACAAAGTCTGCATGTCCAATGGGCCTCTCTTTCCAGTGATGGCCGACTAGGCCATCTTTTGATACATATGCAGCTAGAGTCAAGAGCTCAGGGGTACTGGTTAGTTCATAATGTTGTTCCACCTATAGGGTTGAAGATCCCTTTAGCTCCTTGGGTACTTTCTCTAGCTCCTCCATTGGGAGCCCTGTGATCCATCCATTAGCTGACTGTGAGCATCCACTTCTGTGTTTGCTAGGCCCCGGCATAGTCTCACAAGAGACAGCTACATCTGGGTCCTTTCGATAAAATCTTGCTAGTATATGCAATGTTGTCAGCGTTTGGATGCTGATTATGGGGTGGATCCCTGGATATGGCAGTCTCTACATGGTCCATCCTTTCATCTCAGCTCCAAACTTTGTTTCTGTAACTCCTTCCATGGGTGTTTTGTTCCCACTTCTAAGGAGGGGCATAGTGTCCACACTTCAGTCTTCATTTTTCTTGAGTTTCATGTGTTTAGGAAATTGTATCTTATATCGTGGGTATCCTAGGTTTTGGGCTAATATCCACTTATCAGTGAGTACATATTGTGTGAGTTCCTTTGTGATTGTGTTACCTCACTCAGGATGATGCTCTCCAGGTCCATCCATTTGGCTAGGAATTTCATAAATTCATTCTTTTTAATAGCTGAGTAGTACTCCATTGTGTAGATGTACCACATTTTCTGTATCCATTCCTCTGTTGAGGGGCATCTGGGTTCTTTCCAGTTTCTGGCTATTATAAATAAGGCTGCTATGAACATAGTGGAGCATGTGTCCTTCTTACCAGTTGGGGCTTCTTCTGGATATATGCCCAGGAGAGGTATTGCTGGATCCTCCGGTAGTACTATGTCCAATTTTCTGAGGAACCGCCAGACTGATTTCCAGAGTGGTTGTACAAGCCTGCAATCCCACCAACAATGGAGGAGTGTTCCTCTTTCTCCACATCCTCGCCAGCATCTGCTGTCACCTGAATTTTCGATCTTAGCCATTCTGACTGGTGTGAGGTGGAATCTCAGGGTTGTTTTGATTTGCATTTCCCTGATGATTAAGGATGTTGAACATTTTTTCAGGTGCTTCTCTGCCATTCGGTATTCCTCAGGTGAGAATTCTTTGTTCAGTTCTGAGCCCCATTTTTTAATGGGGTTATTTGATTTTCTGAAGTCCACCTTCTTGAGTTCTTTATATATGTTGGATATTAGTCCCCTATCTGATTTAGGATAGGTAAAGATCCTTTCCCAGTCTGTTGGTGGTCTTTTTGTCTTATAGACAGTGTCTTTTGCCTTGCAGAAACTTTGGAGTTTCATTAGGTCCCATTTGTCAATTCTCGATCTTACAGTACAAGCCATTGCTGTTCTGTTCAGGAATTTTTTCCCCTGTGCCCATATCTTCAAGGCTTTTCCCCACTTTCTCCTCTATAAGTTTCAGTGTCTCTGGTTTTCTGTGAAGTTCCTTGATCCACTTAGATTTGACCTTAGTACAAGGAGATAAGTATGGATCGATTCGCATTCTTCTACATGATAACAACCAGTTGTGCCAGCACCAATTGTTGAAAATGCTGTCTTTCTTCCACTGGATGGTTTTGGCTCCCTTGTCGAAGATCAAGTGACCATAGGTGTGTGGGTTCATTTCTGGGTCTTCAATTCTATTCCATTGGTCCACTTGTCTGTCTCTATACCAGTACCATGCAGTTTTTATCACAATTGCTCTGTAGTAAAGCTTTAGGTCAGGCATGGTGATTCCACCAGAGGTTCTTTTATCCTTGAGAAGAGTTTTTGCTATCCTAGGTTTTTTGTTATTCCAGATGAATTTGCAAATTGCTCCTTCTAATTCGTTGAAGAATTGAGTTGGAATTTTAATGGGGATTGCATTGAATCTGTAGATTGCTTTTGGCAAGATAGCCATTTTTACAATGTTGGTCCTGCCAATCCATGAGCATGGGAGATCTTTCCATCTTCTGAGATCTTCTTTAATTTCTTTCTTCAGGGACTTGAAGTTTTTATCATTCAGATCTTTCACTTCCTTCGTTAGAGTCACGCCGAGATATTTTATATTATTTGTGGCTATTGAGAAGGGTGTTGTTTCCCTAATTTCTTTCTCAGCCTGTTTATTCTTTGTGTAGAGAAAGGCCATTGACTTGTTTGAGTTAATTTTATATCCAGCTACTTCACCGAAGCTGTTTATCAGGTTTAGGAGTTCTCTGTTGGAATTTTTAGGGTCACTTATATATACTATCATATCATCTGCAAAAAGTGATATTTTGACTTCCTCTTTTCCAATTTGTATCCCCTTGATCTCCTTTTGTTGTCGAATTGCTCTGGCTAATACTTCAAGTACTATGTTGAAAAGGTAGGGAGAAAGTGGGCAGCCTTGTCTAGTCCCTGATTTTAGTGGGATTGCTTCCAGCTTCTCTCCATTTACTTTGATGTTGGCTACTGGTTTGCTGTAGATTGCTTTTATCATGTTTAGGTATTGGCCTTGAATTCCTGATCTTTCCAGAACTTTTATCATGAATGGGTGTTGGATCTTGTCAAATGCTTTTTCTGCATCTAACGAGATGATCATGTGGTTTTTGTCTTTGAGTTTGTTTATATAATGGATTACATTGATGGATTTTCGTATATTAAACCATCCCTGCATCCCTGGAATAAAACCTACTTGGTCAGGATGGATGATTGCTTTAATGTGTTCTTGGATTCGGTTAGCGAGAATTTTATTAAGGATTTTTGCATCGATGTTCATAAGAGAAATTGGTCTGAAGTTCTCTATCTTTGTTGGATCTTTCTGTGGTTTAGGTATCAGAGTAATAGTGGCTTCATAAAATGAGTTGGGTAGAATACCTTCTACTTCTATCTTGTGAAAAAGTTTGTGCAGAACTGGAGTTAGATCTTCTTTGAAGGTCTGATAGAACTCTGCACTAAACCCGTCTGGTCCTGGGCTTTTTTTGGCTGGGAGACTATTAATAACTGCTTCTATTTCTTTAGGGGATATGGGACTGTTTAGAAGGTCAACTTGATCCTGATTCAACTTTGGTACCTGGTATCTGTCCAGAAATTTGTCCATTTCGTCCAGGTTTTCCAGTTTTGTTGAGTATAGCCTTTTGTAGAAGGATCTGATGGTGTTTTGGATTTCTTCAGGATCTGTTGTTATGTCTCCCTTTTCATTTCTGATTTTGTTAATTAGGATTTTGTCCCTGTGCCCTTTAGTGAGTGTAGCTAAGGGTTTATCTATCTTGTTGATTTTCTCAAAGAACCAACTCCTCGTTTGGTTAATTCTTTGAATAGTTCTTCTTGTTTCCACTTGGTTGATTTCACCCCTGAGTTTGATTATTTCCTGCCGTCTACTCCTCTTGGGTGAATTTGCTTCCTTTTTTTCTAGAGCTTTTAGATGTGTTGTCAAGCTGCTAGTATGTGCTCTCTCCCGTTTCTTCATGGAGGCACTCAGAGCTATGAGTTTCCCTCTTAGAAATGCTTTCATTGTGTCCCAAAGGTTTGGGTACGTTGTGGCTTCATTTTCATTAAACTCTAAAAAGTCTTTAATTTCTTTCTTTATTCCTTCCTTGACCAAGGTATCATTGAGAAGAGTTTTGTTCAGTTTCCATGTGAATGTTGGCTTTCTGTTATTTATTTTGTTATTGAAGATCAGCCTTAGTGCATGGTGATCTGATAGGATACATGGGACAATTTCAATATTTTTGAATCTGTTGAGGCCTGATTTGTGACCTATTATGTGGTCAATTTTGGAGAAGGTACCATGAGGTGCTGAGAAGAAGGTATATCCTTTTGTTTTAGGATAAAATGTTCTGTAGATATCTGTCAGATCCATTTGTTTCATCACTTCTGTTAGTTTCAGTGTGTCCCTGTTTAGTTTCTGTTTCCATGATCTGTCCATTGGTGAAAGTGGTGTGTTGAAGTCTCCCACTATTATTGTGTGAGGTGCAATGTGTGCTTTGAGCTTTACTAAATTTTCTTTAATGAATGTGGCTGCCCTTGTATTTGGAGCATAGATATTCAGAATTGAGAGTTCCTCTTGGAGGATTTTACCTTTGATGAGAACGAAGTGCCCCTCCTTGTCTTTTTTGATGACTTTGGGTTGGAAGTCAATCTTATCAGATATTAGGATGGCTACTCCAGCTTGTTTCTTCATACCATTTGCTTGAAAAATTGTTTTCCAGCCTTTCATTCTGAGGTAGTGTCTATCTTTTTCTCTGAGATGTGTTTCCTGTAAGCAGCAAAATGTTGTGTCTTGTTTGTGTAGCCAGTTTGTTAGTCTATGTCTTTTTATTGGGGAGTTGAGACCATTGATGTTAAGAGATATTAAGGAAAAGTAATTGTTGCTTCCTGTTATTTTTGTTGTTAAAGTTGGCATTCTGTTTTTGTGGCTGTCTTCTTTTAGGTTTGTTGAGGGATTACCTTCTTGTTTTTTCTAGGGCGTTGTTCCCCTTCTTGTATTGGTTTTTTTTCTGTTATTATCCTTTGAAGGGCTGGATTCGTGGAGAGATAATGTGTGAATTTGGTTTTGTTGTGGAATACTTTGGTTTCTCCATCTATGGTAATTGAGAGTTTGGCTGGGTATAGTAGCCTGGGCTGGAATTTGTGTCCTCTTAGTGTCTGTATAACATCTGTCCAGGCTCTTCTGGCTTTCATAGTCTCCGGTGAAAAATCTGGTGTATTTCTGATAGGTTTGCCTTTATATGTTACTTGACCTTTTCCCTTACTGCTTTTAGTATTCTATCTTTATTTAGTGCATTTGTTGTTCTGATTATTATGTGTCGGGAGGAATTTCTTTTCTGGTCCAGTCTATTTGGAGTTCTGTAGGCTTCTTGTATGTTCATAGGCAGCTCTTTCTTTAGATTTGGGAAGTTTTCTTCAATAATTTTGTTGAAGATGTTTGCTGGTCCTTTGAGTTGAAAATCTTCATTCTCATCCCCTCCTATTATCCGTAGGTTTGGTCTTCTCATTGTGTCCTGGATTTCCTGGATATTTTGAGTTAGGATCTTTTTGCATTTTCCATTTTCTTTGATTGTTGTGCCGATGTTCTCTATGGAATCTTCTGCACCTGAGATTCTCTCTTCCATCTCTTGTATTCTGTTGCTGATGCTCAAATCTTTGGTTCCAGATTTCTTTCCTAGGGTTTCTATCTCCAGTGTTGCCTCACTTTGGGTTTTCTTTATTGTGCCTACTTCCCTTTTTAGGTCTAGTATGGTTTTGTTCATTTCCATCACCTGTTTGTATGTTTTTTCCTCTTTTTCTGTAAGGACTTCTACCTGTTTGATTGTGTTTTCCTGTTTTTCTTTAAGGACTTGTAACTCTTTAGCAGTGTTCTCCTGTATTTCTTTAAGTGATTTATTAAAGTCCTTCTTGATGCCCTCTACCATCATCATGAGATATGCTTTTAAATCTAGGTGTAGGTTTTCGGGTGTGTTGGGGTGCCCTGGACTGGGCGAAGTGGGAGTGCTGGGTTCTGATGATGGTGAGTGGTCTTGGTTCCTGTTAGTAAGATTCCTACGTTTACCTTTCGCCGTCTGGTAATCTCTGGAGTTAGTAGTTATAGTTGACTCTGTTTAGAGATTGTTCTTCTGGTGATTCTGTTACCGTCTCTCAGCAGACCTGGGAGACAGATTCTCTCCTCTGAGTTTCAGTGCTCAGAGCACTCTCTGCTGGCAAGCTCTCTTACAGGGAAGGTGCGCAGATATCTTGTGTTTGGACCTCCTCCTGGCCGAAGAAGAAGGCCCAAAACAGGACCTTTCTCAGAAGCTGTGTTGCTTTGGCAGTTCCCAGAAGCTGTCCGGTTCTCTGGTGCACCCTCTCACCTGTTCAGACTAATTTCCAAAGTTCCTCGGAGTCCTGGAACCAAGATGGCGACCGCTGCTGCTGAGGCTGAGGCTGCCTCCGGAGCCAGGCAGACACCTGTCCTCTGGTCCGGACGGTGGCCAGCTGTCTGCGGCCTGCAAAGGGTGCTGCCTCAGAGGCTCTGTGCTTCCGCCTGTCCCAGGATACTTATTTTTTAAATAATGAATTTATACAGTAATATAACATACTATACTCTTTTTTGTTGACAATAAATTCACTTAATGCTACCTACTCATTTAGGCCTCGATGCAAGACCATCATCCACTGAAATGTTGGAAGCCTATGAGAGGCTATATATTCCAAAATAAATAAATAAATAATAAATAAATAGTGAATTTCTGTCTCCAGCGACTATCTATAGCCAACATTGCTTTAGTAAATGGGGGATTCTGGAGTTCATCTAGCTCATCTAGGTAGAAATATTGTCTGCCTTGATGTGGTACAGGGAATCTCAGCTGCTCTGAGTCTGTAATGGCAATAAGCCTAGCTCATCAAGGAGACAGCATTCTATAGCACTCCTCCCTTCCTGTGGCTCTGCTATCTTTCTATCTTCTCTTCTGCCATGTTCTCTGAGCTTTGGTGGTGGTGAGGTTAGTAGAATATCCCTTTCAATGCTGAATACTCAGTCTCTTTTGCTCAGCCCCTTGACCATGCATATCTCTATCACCTACTGTCCACTACATAAAGAAAATTCTCTGACTAAAGTTGAGAGCAACACTGAATAGTGGGTATAATGATAAAAATTCATAACACACCTAGACAGAATGAACACTTAGGAAAATGATAATTGCAGTTTCTACCTTGGAACCCATAACATCCTCGGCCATGGGCTTTTGACAAGGATTACAGAACCAGGTATAAAATTCATCCTATGAAGAAGGCATCAAGAATCAATACAGTGGTGATCATGTGTGACAAAACCTTTCCTGGGGAGACGTAACACACTGGTTTACTTATCCCTCCCCGGATAGGATAGGGAATCCATGACAGATTAAAGTACGGCCATCGCCAAAGTCCAATTTTGTGAACTGCCAAGTTTTAGTCAGGTTGCTTATACGAATATGGGTGAGAGGTTACTTACAGGAGCAGAACTGATTTCAAGACAGCTGCATTACTAAAGGCCAATCCATCATGGTGATAGATCCCAACTACTGTACCTTAGGGACTACTTCACAGATTATAGACAGCCCAACAGGTTGGAGAATGTACTTCCCAGGTGCCCCAGTCTGTCTGTTCCTTTTCCAGGCAGCTCAGCTCTTTTTGGCTTGTAAGCTGCTGGACTAGACTCAAGAGTTATCTTTGCACCTTGGCTTATCTGAAAAGTCTTCACAGCAGTGGCTTTCCGTAGAGGAACTCTCAGCTTTTATTGTTTACTCTAGCAAAGACAAAGCCTAGTGAATCTGGTCAATTTCAGGGACTTCCTGAAGACATTCTGAGGGTTATATATATTTTTTTCCTTTGTAAAGAACTTCTCCACAAGGTGAAATAGTTCAGTCTCACAGCAAACTATTATACAACTGAGAAGGGTTTCACATCCAAATCAGACAGCAGTTAGTTACCATAAAACAATCATTCTACTTTTAACCCAGTATAGGCACATCTTTCTTGGCAAGATAGTATTTAGAAAGCATGGTCCAACACTTTATAAGACCATTTATATCTTTCCTCCCTCAGAAGCCTGCACAGCATCTTCCAGCCTTATGAAATCTAGGCAGCAATTAAAAAGTTTTCCAGCCAGTTTGAGATTGATTTTCATATGCCCTAAAGCCAAAAAGTGTGCTGTCTTAGCAAGAGGGTCTTACTGTATTATAGCTCTAAGTGGAAAGTTATCTTAGTGGCTGGGAGCCAAGGATTACCACAAACTCAGAGTGCACAATGAGCCTCACACAAGAGATTTATTCACAGGATGGTGGCTGCCTCTGCTCAAGCAATAGACAACTGAGAACTAAGCAGAAGACAGGCTTTCATACAGGGCATTTAGAAGGGAATAGGGGTTGTTGGAGTTGGGGTAGGTGGAGTTTTACAGGGTGGGTAGAATCGGTAGGATTCTATGGCCTGATCTTGGGGCAAGCTTGGAGATTGCTGGAAGTTTGAGCTCAGAGATTGATGTGATTCTGTGGTCTGATCTTGGGGTAAGCTCAAGGATTGGCTGAAATCTGAGCTCAGGGACCTGTGGGTTTTCAAGTGTTGAACTTGGGTGTTCACCCTGTTTAGGGTGGAGCTTGACTGCCTGTATCTCAAGGGGATGGAATATTAGGCTTTACTTCTCATGACTGCCGCCTGTCCTGTGGGCAGAACCTGGTTGTTGAAGTTCTTCAAAGGCAGGGCTTGGCTACTTTTACTTGTGTGCCTCAAGGGATTGGACCTGGCTGCCAGAGTAGTCTTGAGGGCTGAACCTACACTTACCATGTTTGGTGGAAAATGGAGTTTTAATTTGTTTAATTTTAATTCATTGAAATTTAAATCTAAATAAACAAACAAACAAATAAATAAATAATAAGAACCCTTTGTGAAAAGGACTAGATTTAGATTTATTTAAACATCACAATCAAAAACAATATACCCCAATACTCTCCTTATGTACCAAGCACAACTTAAAACATTGTGGGTAGAGTGTGTGTGTGTGGTGGGGATACATATGCATATACATACACATACACAAAAATATACATACATATAAATACATATACATGCTTTATACATAAGCATGTATATGTATTTTGTTTTTGTGTATATGTGTATGTGTTTTCATTCAATGGTGTGCAAATGCATATGGAGGCCAGAAATTGATTTCAATTGCCTTCTTCTATTGCTTTCTATAATATTGAGACAGGGTCTCTCACTGAAGCTTAATAATTTTGTCTCGTTAGCTGGAGCCTCCTATCTCTGGCTCTCCAGTAACTACTGTTACAGGTACCCTGCATGAAGCTCAATTTTCAGTGTCTGTGCCCATGATCTACTGTGAGATCCTTAAGCTTGCACAATATTTATCAGTGGAAACCCAAGGTGAATTTCTTTATTATAGTGACTACTTTTGGTAAAGAATACAATACTAGAGGTGTGAGACATACTTCTTTCTCATAGGAAATGTAAAGTCCACTGGGGGAAATAGACAAGAAAAAAATCTTGTTGCAGGCATGATAAGAACTATGATATAGGACAGCCCAGCAACAAAAATTATTTTTTAATTTATTTTTTTTAATTCCCTCTGACAGAGGGAATGAAGGGATTTACATAGGAAATGGGATCTGATAGTCAAATAAAAGGTCAAAGGGTAAAGCTGGTAATATCGAATCCATTTTACACAATCCCAGTGGGATTCCTTCCTTCTTTTCTCTATTGTAGATTTATGCAAATCGCAATAGACAAGTTTCTCTTCTGCACCAGGAAAAAAAAAATACAATTGCCTTTTGACCTCAACCCTATATAGTATTACAATGTAGAGAGCCAATTTTCCTACCGAAATATTTAAAATATCAAATCTGAATGGAGCTGTTTCTCATATCCTGCCATGCCTTCAGTTGGCTTAAAGTTGGTCTATTTAGAGCCAAACAGCAGCTGCCATGGCCTGGCTGCCCTTTCCTGGAATAGGTCAGCTTGCCTGGCACTGAGCTTAGCCCATTTCCACGCATCATTAAGGCCAGATAATGATTAGCTAAATTATTCCTTCTCTTAGCCTAATGAGCTGTGAGGTGATATGAGTATACTTCAGTCTAAAAGTTATAAAACTAGATGACGATTTTGACCAGAGATAACTTCTCTAGAAGCTACCCATTTAACCCCATAGAGTTTGCAGGCTTACAGATGTGTCGTCCGAAAAGTAAGCAAATCATTCATAGACTGTTTATCAGGTTGTGGTTGTAGACAATTTTTTTCTCAATGTATAATAGGAATTCATGTGTATCCTTTGTTTGCTTGTTTGTAAGACCAGAAATTAAACCCAGACCTTGCATGAGCTAGGAAAACCTCACTTGGCTACACCCCAGTCCATGTCTCCTCACTTTTGTTGACATATGGAAATGCAGAATTTTGGAGGTATCTTCATTTGTTCTATAATACATATTTACTTTGATTTTTGTCTTTCATTTACCCATTTCTTGTTGATGCCTTCTTGATATGGTTGACATAGATGTTTCTTCTATGTCTATTTATACAGTACAAAGAATTTCTGACATATTAGATTCCCATTTTGGTGTTGTTTTTTAATTAAAAGAAATACATTGCTGTGTATAACAACTTGTGCTCAAATCTGCAAAGGTACACTGTGACCTTATTTACAGAAACACACAAACACACACACACACACACACACACACACACACACACAATCTGAACTGGTAAGGCAGCGCCAATGAAATATTATCCTTTGTAAGAGTTGTCTTGTTCATGCTGTCTTCTCTTCACTGTCTTCAGAGAGACAGAGAGACAGAGATGAGAGAGAGAGACAGAGAGATCACTCAATGTGCTGGCAAATCCACTTTTAGTCACTGTTATAGAAAGTTTAGCTCTGAAAGTAAAACTGGGAATGATTTGCTATTCCACTATTCCTCAAAGTTGCTCATAAAGCCTGAACTCAACTCTCTTTCTTTCAGTCATTTTAGATTCCAGTTTCCTTCAAGCTTTCTCCCTCACTCTGAAAGCAGAAAAGGAAATGTCAATTTAATATTCTCTTGAAACTTCATTAAAAATAATTTCTATGTTACCTCTCCTGTGTCTTGCTGTATAAAGTCTTATGACATAGCTTAAATTCCAGGGAGGATGAAAAATATAATCTACTTTGATTTTGAGCTATAACCTTTATTTGGAAGGAAGGAAGGAACAAAGGAAGGATAAGAGAAAGAACAGAAGGAAGGAAGAGAATTGTGGTGGTTTAAATATGTTTAACCTGAGGAGTGGCATGATTAGGAGGTATGGCCTTGTAGGTGTGATATTGTTGGAGAATGTGTCACTTTGGGAGTGGGTTTTGAGGATTTCCTCCTAGATGCATGGCTTCCTTTGGATGAAGATGTAGAACTCCCAGATCCTCCAGAACCATGCCTATTTGGATGCTTCCCACCGTGATGATAATGGACTGAACCTCTGAACCTGTAATTCAGCCCCAGTTTAATATTGTCCTTTATAAGAGTTACATTGGTAATGGTGTCTCTTCACCGCAATAAAAACCTAAACTAAGAAAAGAATTGACTTGAGTGAAAATAGTTTCTAACTCATTCTGAATATGAAAAAAAAGATAAATGTTCAGGGGAACATCTCTTAATCCTTGATGTGTAAAACAAAAACAAAAACAAAAATTAATTGTTCTTTTTTCATAATATTAAAATGTAGACAAACTGGGCAGTGGTGGTGCAAGCCTTGAGTCCCAGTACTCGAGAGGCAGAGACAGATGGATGTCTGGAAGTTTGAGACTAGCCTGAGCTACAGAGAAAGTTTCAGAATATTCAAAGATACAAAAGGAAACCTCTGTCTCCAAATAAAGACAAAAAGAACAACAACAACAAAAAAGACAACAAAAAAGTTAGATCAGTATTGTATTCTCTATTCTATGAATGACTTTAAATGTATGTATCCATATTTACATAAATATATACACAAATGCATATATTCTCACTTCATACAACACACACATGCACACATTCATACAAGCACACATGCATGTGTGAGCATGCACACAAAACGTACACACACAGCCACACATGCACACATACACACACACACACACACACACACACACACACACACACACTTTGTTTGCTCTTCAGCTACTTGGACTTCTTGACTCCATTTAGAACATAAAGTCAGCATACAGTAGTAATACAATGTTTGTAATATTCAAACTTGCCTGCTCACCCCTGTTATTTCCCTAGTATTCTTGATACCACTGTCTCACTGGGACCCATTCTAGCTGGACTTGGCTTTCAGTTCCATATCCCTAAAAGAGAGTTCCTGCTTCCTGTCTCTAACTTCACTAAGAATAAATCTAAACAACTTCTCATTCTTGTCCTGAGACCTATCAACTCCAAGTTACAAATGATTTGTCTGTCTTTTTACAACTGAACTCTCCTCACTCTGGAACTCAACAGGCTTGTCACCCATGTACGAGTCTACTTTCTTTCATGACCCTGATTCCTTCGCAACATATTGTGGCTCAGTCATTTTTCACAGTCTATGTCCATTGGATTTCTGTGTCTGTCCCAGTAAATCACCTTAAAGATAGTATCTCGCATGTTTATTATCAGTCTGATGGCTAGAACCATGGTAAATTGGACTGGTCTAAAATCAAGGTGTCTGTGTTTCTTTGTGATCACTACCAAAGAACCTGCATTTTCCAGCTTTTTTAGATTCTGGCAACCACACAATTTTTCGTGGTTACTGGCCAGTTTCTTTATCTTCAGAACCCAGCATTTACATTTGTCTGATCTTGGGTCTGTTCTCTTACCTTCTCTGACTCTCTTGCTGTCTAACAGATGATTTAAAATAATGGCTTCATTTTAAACCTGTGGTTTTCAACCTGGGTGAAATTCTCACTGGTTTTACTAAGCCCATCAGAAAACACAGATATTTACATTATGATTCATAACAGTAGCAAAACTAAGGCTATAAAGTAGCAATGAAAGTAATTTTATGGTTGGGGGGTTACCATAAAATGAGGAACTGTATTAAAGGGTTGCAATAGTAGGAAGGTTGAGAACCATTGTTTTAAAATTATATGTTAAAAGCCATCCGTTCCATTCTTCAGTTTAGATTCTTCATAAAGGTCACAACTGTGACCTTTCACAGTCTGGGAATCCTAATACTGGAATTTTAGGGCTGGCATTATTATACTTATATCACATCTCTGTTCTGATCAGTACTTGCTCATTTTCTTCTTACTTCCCTTCACCCACTTCAGAATATCTTCTGAAAGTCACTTCACCTGTGGAAACCACGTCCACCTTTATATTGCAAAATCTGTCTAACATCCCTCTCCATATTCTACTCACTGAGAGAAAACATAACATTTTTTGCATGTTGTTATATTTTAAACATAATCCTTGACTTAGTTTAACTATAAAAAATGCTCATTGGATTTTGAGTTATTTCTGTGAATCACTGAAGTATTTTTGTCTGGTTTGTTTTATTATTTCTTTTATTTTTTGTGATTGTATATAATTATATCATGTCCCTGTCCCTTTCTTCATAGCTATCCCATATAGCCTTCCTTGTTGACTTTCAATTTCATGGCCTCTTCTTTCACTAAAAAAAAAAAAAAAAGAAAAAAGAAAAAAGAAATAGCCTTTGACAAAATACAACACAGCTTCATGTAAAATGTCCAGGAAAGATCAGGAACTGGCACATTCCTAAACATAATAAAATCAATATAAAGCAAACAAATAGCCAACACCAAATTAAATGGAGAGAAACTAGAAGCAATCCCACTAAAATCCAGGACAAGACAAGATTGCCCAATTTCTCCCACCTATTCAATATAGTACTCGGAGTTCTAGCCAGAGCAATTACACAACAAAAGGCAATTGAAGGAGTACAAGTGGATCAAGGACCTCAACATAAAACCAGAAACACTGAACCTAATAAAAAAGAAAGTGGGAAAGAACCTCGAACTCATTGGCACAGGGGAAACTTCCTGAACAGAACACCAATGGCTCAGGCTCTAAGATCAACAATTGATAAATAGGACTTCATAAAACTGAAAATCTTCTGTAAGGCAAAAGACACCATCAATAGGACAAATCAACAGTCTACAAATTGGGAAAGAATCTTCACTAACCCTACATCTGACAAAGGGCTAATATACAAAATATATAAAGAATTCAAGAGGTTAACCTCCAAAAAAACCAAATAACCTAATCAAAAATAGGTTACAGAGCTATACAGAGAATTCACAGTAGAAGAATCTTGAATGGTCAAGAAGCACTTAAAGAAATGTTCAAAGCCCCTAGTCATCAGAGAAATGCAAACCAAAACGACTGTAAGATTTCACTTTACATGAATCAGAATGTCGAAGATCAAAAACTCAAGTGGCAGCACATGCTGTAAAGGATGTGGAGAAAGAGGAACACTCCTCTATCACTGGTGGGATTGCAATCTGGTATAAACACTCTGGAAATTAATCTGGCAATTCCTCAGAAAATTGCAAATTGTTCTATCTGAAGACTCAGATATACCACTCTTGAGCACATAACCCAAAATATGCCCCATCATACTATAAGAACACCATTAGAACATGCTCCACCATGTTCATAGCACACTTATTTATAATAGCCAGAATCTGGAAACAACTCAGATGTCCCATGACAAAAGAATGGATACAGAAAATGTGGTTCATTTACACAAGGAATACTAATCAGTTACTTAAAAATGATTGAATTAGAAATGGGTGGAACTAGAAAATATCGATCTGAGTGCAGTAACTCAGACACAAAACAACATACATGGTATATTCCTACTGATTAGTGGATATTAGACAAAAAGTAGAGACTACCTAGGATACAACCCACATATTGTAAGAAGTATAATAAATAGAAAGCCTCAAGTGAGGCCTGGAAGAGGGAAGGAAATAATCACAGAAGGAAGAAGCAGCGTGGGACTTGGGTGAGAAAGGGGAGAAAGAGGAATAAAGGGGATCAGGGGGACAAAATACAGTATGGGGGGGAGGGACAAAAGAGAAGCTCAGAGGACCAAAGAATAAATGAAAATAAGCACCATGGCAGGGTGGCAGGTAGGGGAATCCTGTAGAAAGTACCAGGCACCAGGGTGGTAAGAGACTCTGTGGACTAAATAGGGGTGACCTTAGCCAAAATGCTCAACAGTGGAAAGAGGGAACTCAAAGAGCCCAACTGCAATAGATAGCTAGGACCTTAAGTGGGGGGTCACTCCCACTGTCATAATTTCTGACCCAGAACTGTTCTTGTCTAAAGGGACTGCAGGGACAAAACTGGAGAAGCAAAGGCGGTCCAATGACTGGCCCAACATGGAATCCATCTCATGGAAGGGTACCAAGGCCTAACACTATTAATGATGCTATGATGTGCTTACAGACAGGACCCTGGCATGACTGTCCTCTCAAAGGCTCTACCAGCAGCTGGCTGAGACAGAAACAGATACTTACACCCAACCACTGAACTGAAGTTGGGGATCCCTATTATTGAATTAGAGGAAAGATTGAATAAGCTGTAAGAGAGAGCAACTGCATAGGAAGACCTGCAGTCTCAACTTATCCAGACCCCAGGGAGCTCCCAGAAACTGAGTCACCAACCAGGAAGCATACACAGACCAGTCTGAGGACCCTGGCACAAATATAGTAGAGGTCTGTCTGGTCAGGCCTTAGAGGGAGATGTGCTTAATCCTTGAAAGACTTGAGGCCCCAGGGAAGGGGAGGCTTAGTGGAAGGGGAACAACCTCTCAGAGGCATGGGGGAGGATTGAATAGGAACTATGGGAGGAGGCACTGGTAGGGGCAATTTAAATAAATAAAATATAAAAATTGAAAAAAAGTACTTTTGTGATTTACAGAGATAACTCAGATTCCAACCAATATTCAGAGTTGTGGTGCCAAGTTTTAACTGATAAATTTATAATAGGACTCACAGACCTAAGACTCAGAAATCACTGTGGAAAAGGGGAAAGAATGTAAGAGCCAGAAGTAATGTAATGTAAGAAGTAAGTAAAGCAATGTAAGAGCCAGGACGTTTTCTGTGAGATTTTGTCTCCTAGTAACACCAGAAGTTATAAAGTCTAACCAACAGGATTGCCTTAACATGAGCTGAAATCTTTTTCTTAAAGTACTTTTATTAATTTTTGAGGATTTTATGCAATGTAGTTTGATTATATTTACCTACCATTCTTTCCTCAAACTCCTACAAAATCCTCTCCAACATCTCTTCTCCATATTCATATCTAATTCTTTTTTTTTAATCTATTCAGTCCAGGTAGTGTTGGCTGTATACTCCTGAGTATGGGACCATTCGTTGGATCATGATCAACCTATAAGATGCCACCCCCTTGAAAATATTGTCTCTTTTCCACCATGAAGCCAACTATTCACAGGGTGGTTGCTCATGTACCCTTTCCTTTGCATGCTGGAATTCTGACTGGCTTGACCCTTCTATGGGTTTTATGCAGTCAGCTACAGTTGCTGTGGATTTATGAATGCCAGTCTTGTCATATCCAGAAGACAATGTTCCACTCTGGTCCTTCTCAACCTCTGGCTCACTCAATCATTTCAACCTTTCTTCCATGATGGTTCCCGAGCCTTGGAAATGTTTAATGTAGGTGTCCTATTTGTGGCTGAACACTCTATTGGCACTTGTTCTACACACTTTGATCAGTTGTAAGTTATGTTATAAGTTGTGAGTTATGTCCTAAGTTATAGATTGTAAGTATGTTAACCATCATCCACTGCAAAAAGCAAGCAAGCAAACAAACAAAAAAACAAACAAACCCAATTATTTTGTGAGGTAGGAGAGCAGTACTAATTTATGTTGGAAGAGGGAGAGAGAGAGAGAGAGAGAGAGAGAGAGAGAGAGAGAGAGAGAGAGAGAGAGAGAGAGAGAGAGGGAGAGAGAGAGAAATTTAGAAGGCAGTTTGATACTGTGTCTATTAGTTGAATTTTAGATTTTAGTCGTTTGATCATTCCTGGAGCTTGTGAGCTCCCTGACCATGGGTTCTTGGCCAAATTTAGAGTACCAAATATTTGTGTTCTACTATGGAGCAGGTCTTAAAGCCTATCAAAAAGTGGTTCATTACTTCCATAACCTATATGTGATTATTTTATACCAAGGATCAGACTCAGCTTGGAGAGGGATTCTGGGGTAGGTGTGTCTGGGAGTGGAAAAAACAAATGACTCAAAGTCAAATAATAGGTCCAAGCTAGCAGTCTGTGTTCTGATGAGACAACTTTCCAGCTTTCTTTCTCTGTTCTACTTTCTTTCTCTCTGATGTGCTTTCTCTGGAGATCTCTAGAGGGCTTCTCTTTGTTCTGCTTGAGACAGTTCTCCAAGGGGTTCTCTCTTGCTATTATAAAAATATTTTCTGGATAGCTCATCTCTTGCAGATCATAAACACAGTCTTTTATTTTACACAACAATCAAGATATTTACTTCAGGTTTCCTTTTGAATATGACTTGTAAGGGTCCAAACAATCCCTGAAGAAAGGACCCCAGAGTCAGATAGTATGCAAAAACAAAGAGTGTTTATTCTGTAGAAACAACCAGTATATGGGAGTCAACCATTTTTTGAAATGGTGACCTCAAACAAAGGCATAAAGGCCTTCTTATAGGGAACCCTGGACCTCACTAGAGGTATTAAGTAATCTGAAATTTCGTTGGTGGAGGCTAGGCGATCATAGGTGGTCTGTGGTCTGCATTCCTATGTCATGAATGTCTAAGAATAAGGTGAAATAGGGCTGACCAGCATAAATGGCCCATTCTGAGATAAGATATTTCACCATTTTTGTGATGATCCATAGGTTGTTATTTGGGAAGGGTGTCATGTTGTAGATTTTATGATCTTTCTCTATGGTATAGTTTCTGGGACTAATGGTTTGTTCCTGGAGTTTGTGCCTTAAGGCCTCTTTTTAAAAAAATCAAGCCTGGTCCTTAAATGAAGACTGATGGGTTCTTAAAGTGGAGACATATGGGGTTTATGTTGTCCTTTAAGAATCAGTATCCTGTGACCCCACTCCTTTAATTCTTAGGAATCAGTATCCTGTGACCCTGCCCCCTTAATTCTTAGGAGACAGCAAGCACACATTTTATTTTAACATTGCAATAGAATTCAGAGATTTGTCTGTCTCTGTTAAGCACAAAGGATAAACTATCTGAGTGGGACCCTGTCCTGAAATGACCATTTCTATGTCTGGAATACCATACCTAGGTCTGGAATCACTGTGTCCCAGGCTGACCTTGAACTCAGGAATCTGCCTGCCTTGTATCTTTTGATAAGTTGGTTCATTAAAGCAGCTGCCTTTATTTCTTTAAGTTCATGAAGTCACTCATGTTCATTCATAGTTCATCCTTGTATTTTGAATAGTAGAGAAATTATATGTATTTTTAAACTAATTTTTAGGGTTCTTTTACGCAGCCTTAAGAGCTGTCCTGAATGTCCCACAGTTTACCATTTTGCTGACCTTAGCCACACTTTCACCTCCAGACTTGTCTGTCTTAGAGTCATTAACATTAGCAGCAAGATCATTCCTTAAAGGAGGAATGCAAAATATGTGCATTACTGTACGAACAAGCCTTATGCCTAAGGTAGCCTTCAGCAGTCTTGAAGGCCCAAGTGCCCCTTGATGGTCATGTCCCAGGAGAAGGAACCTTATCATTTTGTCCCCACTAGGGCCATGTCAGTATGCCAGACCAGGCAATTTTATCTTGTCATCTTGGTCATTATTTTACTTCACTGGTTTCAGAGCTGGATGAAACTCTTGATAACTACACGCACACACACACACACACACACACACACACACACACACACACACACACACACACACCCCAATCACACAACAAAAACTAACAGAACTCTTTCCACTGCTGGAAAATCTAGCCAGCTTAGAGGAACCTCCTGGTACGTGTTAATCTTATTTCTTCACATAATGTCATCAATATACGTGACATCTTCAGCAGTGGATCTACCCTTTAAATTCTGATAGGCAAACAATAGAAAAAAAAAAAAACCAAAATCTGGATTATTTTGGGAGTGCTTGGGACACCTCTGACCCACAAGAAGGAAGTATGCCACATGTGGCACTGTGCTTTTATTTGACAATCTGTGACTATTGGATAACTGTTTTGGAAGAAAACATTATTCTTTCTTCACTTTTAAAAATAACTTTTATATACTTTAAAAATATTATACACATAATAAACACATATGTACTCTCTATTGCTTTGAGTATAATATATTATTCCTTTATCACCAGCAACCAAGGTGTGTGGTGACATAAGTGATCCTTTAAGAACAGACAACCTACTCTAAATTCCATGAGTTTTATGAATGCTTCCTGTGTGGCTTTTGCAAGAAATTCCTTCCCCATACTGATTGCATTTCATTTGGCTTTACTTCTGTCCAGGCTCACATGTAAGACCAAGATATCACTTTTGACAGCATGCGTAACTACACTGGCCACATGTATTGTTTTTATCTAGAGATTGGTTCCCCTGGAGATGTGGATTTAAGTCTCTTTTATTCTGAAGATTTTCACATAGCAGAGTGCTTATAAAGTCATCCTTGTATAAGATCGCTAATGAATGACAAATTTGATTTCTGTCTCTGTCTCTGTCTCTCTGCCTCTCTCTCTCTCTCTCTCTCTCTCTCTCTCTCTCTCTCTCTCTCTGTCTGTCTCTTTTTCTCTCCCCCCCCCTTTTTTTTATAAATACTCAGAGTATAGAATTTCTTATCATAAAAACACTTCTATAAGTGATTGACAAACTAATTTCTTAGGCTTTTACCCGGTGTATACTTTATTAACATTTTGATCAAATAATACTAAAATCTTGCTTAAAATCTACTTCCATATACAATCTTTAATTTTTTTCTTTACTTCCTTGAAAACACTAGACTACTTCAGAATTAGAGGTGATATTATTAACTAATTCACTGAAATTTTATATAATCTCTTCTTACATTTATCTTCTTTATAAATATTCCATTGACATAATGTAATATCATTAGAACATGTATTTTTAGACCCAGGTGATTAGTTTTATGTTTTTTTTTTAATATGGACTGTAAGGTGCACAGTGTAAGTAATGTAAATTGGAACAACCAATAGGTATTTCAGATATAAGCATCCATTGCATTTTTCAGAATTAGTCAATGTAAGCTAAATTTCAATTCTAATCCCAAATATCTGTGCTGGGCTAAAAACGGCATATCTCTCAAGTCCTTAGGTGATGTTAATGCTGATGTTCAAGGACCACACCTTTACAGACAATATGAATAATCTCCAAAGGAAGAGACAACCTGGAGAGGATTTATTCATGCATTCATTATTCATACACTCATTCAATAAAGTATTTAGTGTGAAGCAAAATTGCTATTCAGTGGAGATTCTATGCCATACATTCATAGAGTTCTGATTTTAATCTAAAACACAACAAAAAGTAAATATTATATAAATACTTATTATATGCCTATAATACCTAAATCTTAAGATTATAGTCTTTCATTGATATCTATTTAGTGTATCCAGAAGAAAATATGGAAGTGGCTTAAATCTAAGATGAATCCATATTTTAAATACTCCTCTAATTATGTTACTAAACTCACATCCAATGTAAAGCATATGTTACTTACAAATATAAGCAAATTCATTGTTACAATTTATCACATAATCTGAAGCATTTTACAAAATAAGTAATGAAATAATGTTATTTAATAGATATGTATAAACACATTTTTACTTCCCTGTGTTCTACTCTTATAGGTATGAATTGGTAAATTTTATTAATGGATTTATTGTAATAGAAAGTGACAATATATAATTTGGCATACACATTACTTTCAGATATTCAGCTAGCCAAGTTTTCTTTTCTTCTGTTTTACTGACTTTGCCAGTGATGTTAAAAATTGTTGAACTTGAAATTATGAAATATACCAATCATATAATAAACCTAATTAATTTTTTGCTTATATTAGTTGTATTGATTTCTACATGTCTTTCTATTATTTACGGGACATAGTAAGATTAAATGGAATAGTATTTGACTAGAAAATAGCTTCAGGATCACAGCTGTAACTCCATTACTTATGAAGCTGAGACAGATGGATTTTGAGTTCCAGGAAATCCTGGGCTCCATAAGGATGTTTTATATTATGTATGTGTATGGGTGTTTGCCTGCATGCATATCTGTGCATTACATGTGTGCCTGGTATCTAATGGAGCCAGAAGAGGGGAACTTGGGACCAGAGTCATTGGCAGTTGTGCTTGGAATTGAACCCGGGTCCTCTGGAAGAGTATTAACTGTCTACAGTGATATTTAAAGCAGCTTGGGATGTGTAGTGAAACCTTGCATCAAAAATAAATAAATAAATAAATAAATAAATAAATAAATAAATAGCTAAATAAATAAATAAATAAAAATGTTGAAAAATTAACATAACAAAGACGGGGAAATTAAAAGAAGGTAAAAAGGCAATAGACCCATCTAAAATCCTACATTATGAATAACCTAGCATTTATATACACGTATGTTTGCATCTGTATTTTCTTGCTTATGTGCATGTGTAGACAGACACTAAGGTTAAGTGATAGCTCTAGTCAATGAGATATACACACATGTGGAGTTGCATGTGTACATGCATGTATATGCACGTGGAAACTAGAAGACAACTTCAGGTATTATTCTTCAGATACTATACACCTCCTTTTTTGAGACATGTTCTCTGACTGGACTAGAATTCAACAAGTAGGATATATTATCTAGATGGTCAGTGAGTCCCATCAATGCTAGAATGATAAGCATGAATCACCACACCTTTTTTTTTTTTTGCAAATTTTGGGATCAAATTCATAATTTCATGCTTGGAAGGCCAAGAGTTACCTAAACCACATAGATTTTATGTAGACAAAATTGCACAGAACTTTATTTTAAACAGATAACTTTTTCTATTTTCCAATGGAGAAAAAAATTAACAGTAATATTTTTATAAAATATTTCTGGTAAAGGTTTTCTATGGTCCATGTTATGAACATTTTAATGAATTTTTATGAGTCTTATTATTTTATAATATAAAAAGAGATGTATAAAGGTAATTTTTAAAGTTTATCATCCTGTGACCTTCAAGGTTTTTATCTGATATTAAAACTGCTTTTTTTTCTTCCTCCTTTTTATTAGTTCTGTGAGATTTTTTACAATGTATTTGAGCTGAGTCTCTCCCTTCCTCAAGCGCTCCTAGAACCATTCTGTCTATCCACTCCAATGTCTATCTTCTTTTTTAACCCATCAAGGTCTAAAATTGCTTTCAAATTTTAATTAATTAATATTTCATTGACAGCTAATTTAATCATTTTACTGTGTGGATTCAGAATTTTTCTTCCTACTCTTATATATACAGGTCGTCCACATGACGTCCATTTATTTATTTATTTATTTATTTATTTTTGTAGATAAGTTTGCTTGACATAACTGTGGACTCTGAACAAAAACACACACTCCTTATTGCAGATACATATAATCACTAAGCAGAAACCAAAAACTTGACTAATGGAAAATAACTCTTTATATCTAACAAAGTTGATTTTTTTCCCTCATAAACATTTTAGAATTAAAAACCAAAACCTCCATAATTTGGCACCCAAAACATTTTATCATTGTAATAATGTATTTATAAGGAGGTTTTATAAGGTAAGACTATTTAAAAAATAGAATTACT
This sequence comes from Mus musculus, assembly GCF_000001635.26. Taxonomy (NCBI): domain Eukaryota; kingdom Metazoa; phylum Chordata; class Mammalia; order Rodentia; family Muridae; genus Mus; species Mus musculus. The sequence goes on from NC_000071.6 coordinate 46,722,572, forward strand.
ATAAAATGTTTTATTGCCTTTCACAGGATGATCAAAACAAAGTTGGAATGCTTGGCAAAGCAAATGCTTTTGGTTGTATTATGTAGCCTTTTAGGAAGTAATTAAGATAAATAATTAACCTTAGGGTTACCCTTAGCCTCTACTAACCTTGAGGTTAATTCTTAAAGGTTAAAGTCATAGGGATAAGATCCTAATTGAACATACTTCTAAGATGAAGTGAGACATCTTACTCCTGCACCAGTTCACCATGAAACACCAGGTGAGTACACTAGGAGAGGCAGCCAAGGAAATGACTTTCAGGAGAACCCAGCAGTGCGTGGAGCCAGCATGAAAGCACATTTGCAGTTTCTAGATTGCTGTTTGAGCTTAACAAGATTTGGTACTGTGTTCTATCAGCAAGTAGAATAAGATCTAGATTTAAAACTGGTTCCAGTCACTACTGGACTTCCTTCCTTCCTTTCTTTGTCTCTTTCTTTCACTATTATGCATGTAGACAAAAGCATGCCACAGCACACACTTAAACTTCAGAGTATGACTTGGAGAACCATAAAGATCTTTCTACCATAAAGATCTGAGAATCAAACTCAAGTGGTCAAGCTTGGCAATGAGTACCTTTATCCACTGAGCCGTCTTGAGTACTCCATTACTGGTCTTTTTAAATTGTAGTTTATTCCTTGTCAGTTTCATACATACATATTTTGGATTCTGATTACACTCATCCCATCTTCTTTTAGCCTCCTCCAACCCTAACCACCTCCATATACCAATTTCTCTTCTCACTTTCTTGTCTTGTCATTTTCTTTTTCTTTGTAGGCTTAACCAGGGCCTTGGGTGTAGAGGTAAATTGTTAATTTACCTCCCCAGAGGGTGCGCAAGACTCTGCCTGTGCTCAACAGTTCTGGATTCAAAAACGAAAGACAGACAGACGCACAGACACACAGATGTACACACGCATGCGCACACACACACACATCAACTTAATGGGTTTTTTTTTTTGTACTAGTTTTTAAAAATTGGTTATTTTATTTATATACATTTCAAATGTTGTCCCCCTTTCCGGTCTCCCCTCCACAAACCCCCATCCTATCCCCCCTTCCCTTTTGCCCCTAAGAGGGTGCTCCACCCACCCATTTTCACCTCACCCCTCTAGCATCCCCAAACTCTGGGGCAACAAGCCTCCTCAGGACCAACGGCCTCCCCTCCCATGGATGCCTCTACTACACTTACAGCTGGAGCCACGGACCCACTCATGTATACTCTGGTTGGTGGTTTAGTCTTTGGAAGCTCGGAGGGGGGCTCTGGTTCATTGATAATATGTTTTCTATGGGGTTGCAAACCCCTTCAGCTCTTCCAGTCTTTCCTCTAACTCTTCCATTGGGGTCCCTGGGCTCAGTCTGATGGTTTGCTGTGAGTTTCTACATCTACTAGATCAAAGGCTCCCTAACTCCATGAGGCTAATTCTTGAGGCCACTTTTCTGGATTCCTTTCTGACCTTTCTCCCCACTGTGTTTCTTGCCTGGGAATCTCGCCTGTCACCCCTGCTCAGCAATTAGCCACCAGCTTTTATTGACCTGTCAAAACACAATTGTTGGCAGGGACCTGCAGCAGGCCTGAGAATTCCCATGTAAACACAAAACTGCATGGTTGTAACGTCTTCCACTGGTGCGTTCATGGTACTCACCAATTGCTGTATCACTGAATACAATGATTTCATTCTCCCAGACACTCTTAACTGCCAAAAGCTTTTCTGGGTGAAGCTGGACCCATCAGTCCCTCCATATCTATGTCAGAACGTTTGAGAACCAGATCTTTGGCAGGCGGCTGCCGCTGCTGTAAGTTCATGAGTGATATGGCCATGCTTTGCCCACATAATAGTGTTTTAGTTCATGGGTGATATGGATCCCGCATTTAAGATTGCCTCATACTTAATGTAATCTTTAACAGACATATTTTATTTCAATAACTATGCAGAAGTTGGGTAATTATTGGTCCCCAATGACTTTTACAGGGAGATTAGAGTGGGCTCTCTGAAAGAGGAAATAGCAATGGTATATGCTCTGAGTTTTGCTATATGTAAAATTGGTGGCACATCCATAGTCAAGGTGAACATTCTCCCTTCTCAAATCTTCATGAAGTAGATCTCCCTTTTAAAACATTTCTTTCTATGATTCTCTAGAAAAGTTCACAAAAGGGATCAAAACTCAGTTCTAATGGTGAAACGAAGCTAGGGACTTTTGAGGATCCAGAAATGAAGCTAGGGACTTTTGAGGATCCAGTGTATTCGTGTGCAATAGAAAAGAGTTCGTTTTTCTCAATTTCTTTTTTTTTCCATTTTTTATTAGGTATTTAGCTCATTTACATTTCCAATGCTATACCAAAAGTACCCCATACCCACCCACCCCCCACTCCCCTACCCACCCACTCCCCCTTTTTGGCCCTGGCATTCCCCTGTACTGGGGCATATAAAGTTTGCGTGTCCAATGGGCCTCTCTTTCCAGTGATGGCCGACTAGGCCATCTTTTGATACATATGCAGCTAGAGTCAAGAGCTCCGGGGTACTGGTTAGTTCATAATGTTGTTCCACCTATAGGGTTGCAGATCCCTTTAGCTTCTTGGCTACTTTCTCTAGCTCCTCCATTGGGAGCCCTGTGATCCATCCATTAGCTGACTGTGAGCATCCACTTCTGTGTTTTTCTCAATTTCTGATACAAGTGTAAGAAGCTATTTTAACTCCAATGATTTTTAAATACAAAGCAGTACCCAGACATTAGGAGACACACCTTCTAGGACAGGCTGCCATCTCATTTCGCTAATGGGGACTGTCCTTCCTAACTAGGAAACTGCCACAAAAACACAGCAGTTACTTTTACTTTTTTGTTTTTTTAAATGTCAAATATTTATTTTAAAGATGTGATAGTTTACTGACAGGGAAATTTTATTTATTTATTTTTAAGGCAAGGATACCAAGCTGGAGAACTGGCTTGAGGCTGTGTCAGAGACCCTGAGTTCAGTTCCCAGTGCCACCTGGCAGTTCACAACTCTCTGACACTCTGGTTCCAGGAGGTCGACTCCCTGTTACAGAATTCTTTGCCATCTTACTACATCATCCCACAGGACACAGCCAAAAGACAGCTGTCTGTCTGTCCCAGGAAGTATGCCCTCACTAGAAACAAACTCTGCTTACACCTTCCTCATGATATATCAGCCTCTTTTACTATGAAAAATACATTTACTCTTTACAAGTCATTTAGTCTATGGCATTTTGTTATAGTTCTCACTCTTATTAAAACATACTAAGCACCATTAGATCATCCAAGCAAAGCAAAAAAGAAAAAGAAACAAAACAAAACAAAAAAAAACCCCAAAAACAAAAAACAAAAAAGCAAAAACACGAAAGCAGGTTATTATTCCCTTTCTCTTACATAATTGTATAATTGTTTAATTGAAATATGTGTACTTTAAATGGGCTTTGCACCTTTCAATGGTGCTTTCCCGTAGACTGTCTTACCTGTCATTCATGATGAAAGTCAAAAGATAGAACAGTCTTGTCTTTCAAATTTGAAAACACAATGGAAATAAACAAATTTCATGTTAAATTTAAATAGGATTTGCCTCATTTCCAACACCTATCCCTCACATCCTTATTCTCTCAATTAATTACAATCATCTAATGAGAGCTACCATTCAGCAGAGCTGTTTTCTTCTGTTACTTTCACATTTAGTAACCCTGTCAGTTTTGGTGTCTGCTCCTAGGATGCTCTTAATCCATCGCCTTTTGTCCTGGTCCCTTTCATTTTGTACTCATAGGACTGAGCAGGTATAGTTATGTGACTGTTGTTCTGGGGACAAGTGAATATAATAAAAAAAAAAACTCTCAAAATTGAAAAGCTAAATAATATTAATTTCTCACTACCATTTGAATAGCATAATAAAATATATATCTTATATTCCTACCCAAATAAGCAAGAAATGACAGACCTGAGAGTTAGGCAAAGAGAAAAATGTCATATGTGTTACTTCTTTTCATACAGTTCAACGTTTTTCATTTGTTCATTAGTAAAACTTGGGAGACATTTCTGTTTGGCATTTAGGAAACCTCTCTTCCTCCGTATAAATGTTTCAGATTTTAGATTTTCACTCAAGCCATAAGCTATTCTACTTTGGATTAGTTAAGGTCTGATGCCCAAATTAACAACCAAACCATGCTGTTTACTGTTAATGTCAATTTGACACAAGCTAGGGTTATTCAGGAAGAGGGATCTTCAATTAAGTAAATGGCCTCGCAACACTAGCCTGTGGTGCATTTTGTTAGCTGGTGATTGTTGCTTGAGGGGCCAGCTCATTGTGGATGGGGCCACAGGTAGGCTGGTTTTGCTAGGTGAGATCAAGAAGCAAAGGCCAATCTAGGTGTTAGTTGGCTAGTAGGAAGTGTTCATCCATGGGCTCATTTTCAGTTCCTGCTTCTAAGTTCCTGCAATGAGCTTCTCCCTAACTTCCTTTGAAGATGGGTTGTGATACATGTGAAGCAATATAAAAATGTTCCTCCCAAAGTTGCCCCTGGGAATGAAGTTTTATTGCAACAGGAGGCATTCTAACTAAGACACTAACCTAAAACAAGGTCTACTGGGTACAGGCTTCCTGTGGTGATGTGTCTTTTTTCAGGCTTGATGGTGCAGCAAAGACTTCCTGCTTCACTCAAGAAAAATGCCTTCCTCTCCTGTCTGCTTTTTGGGCAACATAAAGTAATTCCTACTCAGATATTTTCGGTTCTGCATTATTTCATTTAAATACAATTCACATTGTTCATGTAATTTCTGCCTCACAGCCTTCCATAAAGTCAAGATGCTCCTTTCATAGTTCAAGATCAAGTTAGAGCATTAAAGAGTCCAAGGCCATCGGGGACCACTCACCAGGGTCATATTCTGCTAGTCTTTGCAAAGCTTGTTTGCTGAAGATCAAGGGGTCCTTATTTTGTACAAGGTGAGTGAATAAAAATAGCCTTATGTATATCAATGAAGCCACTTGCCTGTGAACAAAGCTTCCATAATCCATGATGATCTGCCAAGGACAAAATTCTACTCAGGCAATAGTAAAGCCTTCATGATAAAGCTACCAGGCAGATTTTTTTCCTTCTGGTATTTTTGTCCCTCAAACTTCTATTTATTCAAAGTTCTCAGTCCATGTGCCAGATATTAGAGTTTGGCCAAGTTTTGTTGAGTAACAATTTTCTTTTCAGCATTAATTTAAAACCGGGTGAAATTCAGGAGACAGGGGAATGAAGAGTCAAACTATCTACTTTTCTGATTGTGAGGCAATGGAGACTGTGGTTCCAAATATCTGAGTAAATGAGCTTTCTGACTCTCTCTTACTAAATTCAGCAGACAGATCTACCTTGTTACAGAGGAGCAGAAAACAAATTAGTGCTGTGTTACAAGCAAATGGTATGATGGTAGAAAATATAATTTCTTAAATGAGAAACTGAAAACTCTAATAATCCGAGAAACTAATGTGTATTAATTGCATGCTAGCATCAAAGAAATAGATGCTCTTAGAAATGTACAGCCAGCACGATTATTTTTTTTTCCTCAATCCTCTTGATGGTGCTGATGATAATTTGACTATGCTAATTTCTCAGGATAGCAAGTAGGATCTTCACCATTGAAACACTGGCTAAAAGTAAAAACCTTGATACTCATTCAGGCCAGTACGTTTAAGCATATAGTGGTAGGGGGTGAGGCACATTGAGAGAAGGGGAGGGATTCTTTCTAGACTACTTTCCCCTATAGAGGTTTGGATAATCACTTCCATGCTATCCAGTAGACAGTACCGGAAATGATTTAGGGAGACAAATACGTCCAGATAAATATGATGTATTCATTGGGCCTGAAAGACCTGAAAGTCATTAGTTTTGAGATGGTTTAATAGCTGTTATGATAGGAAGATGAAATGTGCCCCCACATGCACATCCATTTGAATATAGGTACCAGCAGGTGGCATTCTTTGGGAAGGGTATGGAACCATGTAAGTATGTAGATTTTATGGATGTTATGTGTTCCTGGGGTTGGACTTTTAGATTTTACAGACTGGTCTCACTTGCTGCTCTCATGAGTGTGGATATAGTGTGATCATCTAGCTTTCTGCACTTTATCATTGTCATACCATAGCTGCCTAAGACCTATTGTTATGAGAATGCTCCATAACCCCTCCTTTTTTTCCACCCCATAAGAAACAAACAAACAAACAAACAAAAAAACAACAACTTAATTTATCAGACCAAAAAGCACCATGCAAGCCTCTAAAAGAATGGGGGAAGCAACCAATTGTCCAACTCAGTATAATACCTATAAACCACAATAAGCCCCAGCACCATATGATAACCCTAAAGGTACTCTAGTGGCACATATACCTTGGATGCAATGAAAAGGTCTCTAAATGGACCTCAGAGGACTCAACAAAAAGGAAGCTGCCTGGTACTGGAAACCTAACCAATTATCTAGTGAAGTTGTGAATTTTGGAAGAGAACCTGCAATTGCACATTACTAAACCAACATAACCCCAAACTATACTCTAAATGTTTTTCCCTTACCCAAAGATAAATATAATCCTTACTTCTACTCAAGGAAACTTGCTTTTAAAAAAGATAGAAACCTTTATAGAAATCCAAAGCCTATTAAAATGCAGAGTTGTAGAAACCAGTCTCAATGAAAACGTCTACAAAGCAACTCCCATAAACACCTAAGGCTCAGGAACATTGAAAAAGAGATGGTCAAAAGATTTTAAGAGCCAGAAGATCAAGAAATTTGTTGTAAGACTGTCTTTTAGTGATGTCAGGAAATGGACCCATAAAGTCTCATCAGTATGACTACCTAAATATAAGCTGGGTAAGTACAGCAACAATAAAGATGCCAAAGTAGACAGGGATTATTAGCCCATGAGGCCCAAATCCTATACAGCAAACTAAAAGGAAGGAACTAATGATTACTGAGAATGGGAAATATAATCTTCCTCAGGGGAAAAAAATGTATCAATAGGGCATTCAGAACCAAGTGGTCTGACTTAAAACATACATACAACTATATACAGTATGAGTAGGTAGTAACATTGAGGAATATGAATATATCACATCACAACAATTAATGAAAAGGTGTTCATGAACTTGAAAACAGACCAAGGACAGATATACAGATATATGGGAGATTTTGCAAGGAGAAAGGGGAAGATTTTGCAAGGAGAAAAGGTAGCAGGAATTGATATATTTGCATTATTATCTAGATAAATGGGGGAAAAGCAATAAAACTAAAACCAACCTCTAAAATAAATACCTGACATGTAAACCAAATCATAAAGCAAAACTTTCAAGAAGGTCATCCTTTCAAATACCCACTTAATACTAAAACATCTAAGGATCGCCTCCCTGTATCTAAGGTACCATGGTAGACATAGAAATGGCCATGAGAGAATAGGCTATAGCCAAATTGTAATTTCCAATGTGTCACTATTATAGGTTCAGAGGGTGGCCATGAGATTGTGGTAAAAATACTGAATTTCCTTCAGATTCTGTATTTCAACAAAATAATGGACGATGGATATACAAATTGAAGTTGAGAAGCATTTTCTGAGCACATTATTCTGTGATTTCTGGTCCACACTTTACAGTCATGGGTATTCTTGGCCAGAGAGATTGCTCAGTGGTTATCAGCACATGCTGCTATTGCAAAGGACCCAGGTTCTGTTCCTAGTACCCATATAGACCTAACATCTTTCTGCAACTCTATGTCCAGAGGATGCAAATCCCTCTATGACTTCCTTGTGTACTGCTTGCACATATAGGCAAAACACACACACACACACAAATAAATCTTTACAAAACGCATCATCTGTAGTCTAGCTTATTTGGTGGCTATAGGGATATAGGTGATGTGTATCAGAAAAAAATGGAGTTATAAAATAACTTTCTATGTTTTCACAGGATCTGTTCTGATTTCATTACTTTTATGCTCTGAGATAGCAAACATCCTTCTCTTCATCAGTTTTCTTACCAACAGCCGTTGCTTTCTAACTCCTGAACTCATCTTCTGTCCCAGTTTAGAGTAAGAATGGCTCTGCCTCTCTGGGTGCTGGGGTGGCCAATTTTTACCTCAGTCAATCACTGCTATCATACATATTTATTTATTTGTTTGTTTATTTATTTACTTTTTAATTTTTATTTTGCTTCAAGGGTAGGCACTGTTTACCAATAAAGTTTGGAATTAGTTACACAATGATACAAGATGGGAGGAGGGACAGAGAGAAAAAATACAATGCTGAGATTTACCTTCATGTCAAAAGAGGCCTGCCTATAGTTGTCCCTGAAGATGAGGTCTTAAATTTTCTCCATTTAATAAGCTGTCTTTAGTTATGTTTCTTTTGCTTTTAGGAATAAAAGGCTTGAAAAAACACACCTTCTTTGCTGGCTATCTCTGGTCAATATCTGTTTCCAGATAATTGATCCTACTCTGATCCACTACATTTAGAATACATTATTTTGGTCTATACTGTGGAACTTTTAGCTGTAAGGATCACAGAGACATATTATTTGCATTTGAATTGTGACCACAGCATAATAACAGCTTGCAAGAGAAAACTGCCCCTGTAAACTAGTGGAAAGAACTCATCTAACTGGAAAGAACTTCATTGAAATACTGGAATGTAGAGTTTTCTACACAGCTGAAGAAAGCCCGTGAGGATAGCATATTATAAAACATGTCTTAATAACTAAATGTAAATACATTTGATCTTGTAGCTCAGATATCCATAAACCGGGACTTCAGATACAGGGCTTAGACTGAAATCATCCTGCATTCATCACCTAGCTCATTCTCTCTATCCTACATCTGTGCCTTTGTTCCAGTTGCTTACCACATGTGATTCAGTTTCTCCTTGGCAAAGGGGGTGGGGGAACGAGTAATTCTGAACACCTCATAGGATAGTTATTAAGTGTAATTAATGTATATAAGGAACTTAACGGTTTTGCCCAGTAAGCAGTAAACACTCAATAAACATGAGCTTCTACTATGATTATTATTTTCCTCTTGTGGCTGCCACTTCCAGTATATAATCTAATTATTCCAGGTTTCCCTTTCCTCAAATTGCCTCTTGCTGGTGTCATTAACTGTGGTAATAAGTCACATACTGTCAAATATAGGTTTGCATCAAATGTTCCAGTTATTAATAGAGGAGAGTAGCTGTGAATTCTGGAGGCCTGGGGTTGTGGCTGAGCTGCCAAATTCTACTCGAGGATCTTAAGGTGGTAGATTTATCCCTAAATGTCAGAGTCAGTGTGAGAATTTGACTTAGATTGATCTGCAATTCTATTTTTATATGGTTACCTTATAGCTTTTAAGGTGAGAATAGTTCAGGCAAGGAGTACCACTGTAAATGTCAGTTTGTCATAAATTTGATGTTGGTGTGTTATCTTTATTTAGATCGTCCATAGAGGGATGATAGAACTCTAAAGCCATAAGTTATGCAGAGAATTTGGAAAGCGTGAGCCTGAACATGTCAGATTGACTCCTTGTTAAGTCATTTGGACACGTCCTCCTAAATGAGGCTGCTGATCACAGGCAGCTCCTGTAGCCCAGTGTGCTCCCTCCATCTGCCAAGAGCTTGAGCCTTTGATGGGTTCTATGCCCTTTCTTCAGTTGATTGCTCTGCCCCATTACTGCTGACTTTAAAATATTCAAACCACTAATGTAATATGCAGCACCTGCAGACACTGTGAAATATTAGTGGGGTGGTAATGAAAATTGACTGCACGTGTAACGACAACAGGTGAAATTATTCATTGGGAACTTATGTAGCAGACTTAAGATATGAACTCAAGGAATACAAATGGAGCAAGTTCATGACAAATATGAAAATATCCCATACTGCTGTAGCAATAAAAGTAAATATAATAAATCTTTCCTGCAAATATAATAAGGTCCCTAACTGCAAATGTAATAAAAGCTATCAACAGCTGCAATGTGTTTGGAACATATTCTATAGCTTTACAAAGAATTATACCCCCTGCTGGTATGGCCTCAACAATGTCATGCTTTGTCTTTTCCCAATGAGTACAAATCTAGCAGTCTACATGTTACCCAGTGTTTATTGAAAATGACAGAGCGTTAATACAAGCAAGTTTGAATTGAAAATGAAATGCTCAATCCAGATGTGCTCTTTGGCCATTCGGCAAGCAGAGCCAAAGGCTGTGGCAGTCCCACCAGGGGTTGAAATGCTGCCAGGAAATCTATGCAGAGAGGTGAGGAATTGATGAATAGCTGGATAACCTCTCTGTTGCTTCGATGTGGTACTAGAATCCGACAAATGAGCAGAGTATGGTTCTGAGGGAATGAGAGGATGAAGTAAGCAAAGGCTAGTAGAAGACAGGGTTGGGTAACCATCACATACCCACTCAGCACTACACTACACTTTGAACCTTTCCTCCTTTTATATTTCGCTCTTACATGACTCAGGAAGTAGAGTAGATGTCTACTAGTTTACAGCTACTAATTACATTCCAGCGAGAAAAGACTACATAAAGAAACTCATCATTTCCAGACTTTTGATACCCTTGAGTCCTGTAGGTGAATAGTACAGAGATGAGGTAATTCTGTTACAATGGAATTAAATGCACCACAAAGGGAGGAAAAGAGTACCTAGAGGTGCCTACAGCTTTAAGAGATGGATGAAAATCCTGAGATTTCTCTCTTCATGTTTCCCTCTACTAGTCAGCTAACGACTTTTATTTCTACTGTTTATAACACTAAGAGCTTTGTACAAATAGAATACCAACAATAGTAATAAAATATAAGAGTCTATGCCCCGGACCTCACAAATTTACCAAACTGATGGGTGCTATAAAGTAAAAGTACATTTTCCTCTAAATTGTTTTATTATTGTTTTCTCAAATATTAAAATAAAAACATAGAACATTGCAGCCATTGAAGGTACTTGGTTCTCACAGGTTGTTGAAAATCGACCAGTTAGCACCCACTCCATACTCTATCAGATATTTTTCTTCTTCATGTAAATTTAGTTGTACGCAAGGCATATCTTTGCAAATCATTAATATGTTATTTTGCATCTTGTTTTTATCGTAAGTATGATTTTAACGTCACTTTAAGTCAATGAATACAAAGATAATTTATAATTTTAAATACTACATGAACAATTTTTCCTAGTTGGCCACCATCCAGGCTATTTGTTTTTATCCTTCATTGTTCTTTGTTGTACTAGGATGAGAAAAGTAAGTGACTCTTCCCACTCCTCACATCGTGGAGTGCTGTAACAAGGTAGCCTTTCTGAACCTTTTCATTTATTGACAATAGATTCTTCTCTAACTCAGTATATCTTGGTTGCATTTTTCTTTTCTTCTATGTTTTCCAGTCTCTCCTTCCCACTCCAGAGCCACTCAATAAGGAATCATTTTAAGAGAACTCTTACAACTTGAGACTAAGCTACTACAGGAATATATAAACAAGCAACGATCACAAATCAGGAAATTCAGGGATACCTGCAACCATGGGTGAGTGGGTGGCATAGTTGGGTAATGGAGCTGGTGAGGCACAGTCAAGGATCTGTTGAGAAATGTAAATGGGAGAGAGGTTGAATTTGGGAGAGAAGAGTGGTTGATGCCCTCACCCATTGTGGAGAAAGGAATGGGTCCCATTGTGGTAGATCATTGTGGGTGCTTAGATTCTAGTCCAAGGCCACTGATTCTCACTCTCTGAGCTGCCTCCCTACCATTTTTATTGCTGCCTGGCCTTATAGCTCCTAGTTCAGTCCATATACATGGACTGAACACACGCACATACACACATGAATCCAGCAAAGAAATGGAAGCCATGAATGAGAAAGACAGAGAAGGAGAATGTATGGGAAGGTTTTGAAAAACAGAAATAGAAAGAGGGTAATAACATAATTATATTTTAATCTCAAAAGTATTTTAAAAGACGAAGGCTGGGTAAATGCATTTAAACACAAGAACCAAATTTTAATATCAAATAAATAATCCAATTTACCAGTAAATGCATAATAGTGCAAAGAACAGGTCAAAATAATCTACTAAATGTAGAGAACTGAAGTTGGGAATGGTTCGCAATATTCACATCTGACAAAAGCATATTCTAAGCTAAAATTAGAGAAAGTACAAAGTAGGTTGCTACATATTAATACAGTGAAAATTTATTAAAAAAAAAGATATGCCAGTCCATATATGTGCCCTGAACATTGGTTTTCCCAACTACACAAGACAGGTAGATCCATATCCAATAGTCATGGGCAACATCAGTATCACACACCATCAATAGATGGATCATCCAGACAGTACAATCAACAGAGCTAGAGTTGAATTTCTCCTTATACTAAAGGGACTGCTAGACATGAAACTATTGTACAATATACATTCTTCTTACCAGCCCATAGGATTTCTTCTATAGATCACGTTATGACTATGATAAGAAAAAAACAACTAAAGAATTTTATGAATTTTGTTAGAATAATATAAGAAGCAATCAGAAAGCATAGCAAAACAACTATAGAAGCTGTATAAACATATGAATACATGAAGCTTTGAATCATCAGTTACTGAAGAAATTTCCTAGAATTTAATAAAAATAACTATGTAAGATTCATGAATACCCCTTAGCATTCTTAAAAAATATCAAAATCAGCATATAGTACATATACCTAATAAGCATGTTTTGGCAATAATGGTAGTCAACTTATGAAAAGGAATTAGGACGTCAACAGATCAGTGAATAAACAAATCATGGTGTGTGTGTGTGTGTGTGTGTGTGTGTGCATGTGTGTGCATCCAATTCCATGGGTATAATCAAGAGCAATTGAAAGTAATTGCATTTTTACTAAATAGATACATCATAACAGAAATTCAGTAATAACTATTCAAGAACATAAGCAAGGCGCAGTGACATGCGTATCTGAAAATGTCATAGCAATACTCGCTATTTTGTATATTCTTGAAAAAAAACCTCACAGACTTTAGCAACTGTTCTTCCCAAATAAGAAAACAGATCGTTTGCCAATAGCCTCTAAAAATAACTGTGGTGTTTGAATATGCGTGGCTCGTGGGAAGTGGCACTATTAGATGAGGTATTATTGGAGGAAGTGTGGTATTGTTGAAGGAGTGTGTCACTGTGGAGGTGTGCTTTGGAGCTCTCCTATGCTCAGACTTCACCCATTGTGGAAGAGACTTTCCTTCTGACTGGCTGCCTTCAAATCAAGATACAGAACTCTCAGCTCCTTCTCAAGCACCAAAATGTCTGTCAGGATGCTGTCATGCTTCCTGCCATGATGATAATGGACTAAACCTCTGAAAGTATAAGGCAGCCCCAATTAAATGTTGTGCTTTTAAGAGTTGTCTTGGTCATGGTGTCTTTTCACAGCAATAAGACCCTAACTAAGGCAATAACCATTCATGTAAAAGTTATAGTATATTCAGTTTTCTAATTAATTTTATTATTTATGGAATGCAGGGGTGTTGTACAGAGGATGTATCAATATGTATTTCATATAAGGGGGTCGAGTATCTTTGGATATTGATGTTTGTGAGTGTATCTCTGTAACCATCTCTCATGGATACTGAGGTTAAAAATTCTATGTTTATACATATATACATTTATTTGTTAACTAGGACAAAATGTGTTAGTTTCATCTGGTGCATATTTTATTCCTGGTATGAGCTTCTGTTGACTTTTGCTTCTCTACTGAAGCTGAGGAAATAGTTTACTAAAAAGTTTTGCAGGGACCCTGTTAGATCTGTCTCTTATGAGGCTATGCCAGTGCCTGGCAAATGCAGAAGTAGATGCTCACAGTCATCTGTAAGATGGAACACAGGGCCCCCAATGGAGAAGCTAGAGAAAGCACCCAAGGAGCTGAAGGGGACTGCAACCCTATATGTGGAACAACAATATGAACTAACCAGTACCCCCAGAGCTCATGTCTCTAGCTACATATGTAGCAGAAGATGGCCTAGTCTGCCATCACTGGGAAGAGAGGCCTCTTGCTATTGCAAACTTTATATGCCCCAGTACAGGGGAACGCCAGGGCCAAGAAGCAGGAGTGGGAGGGTAGGGGAGCAGGGCGGAGGGAGGGTATAGGGAACTTTCGTGATAGCATTTGAAATGTATATAAAGAAAATATCTAATAAATAAATAAATAAAACAAATACTAATTGATAACTCTCAAAAAAAAGTTTTGCAATGTCTGATACATTTTGAAGATGAAAGAGATGATCAAAGAGTTTTTCTTGACAACACTTAGGAATTACTGTATAGTTAAATCCTCTTCTTTTACTTTAATTGCCATTCTGCATGTTTCCACAAAATATAGAAGTCATTGTTTTCTTAAATGAAAAATGAATTTAATGAATACCTATTATGTGTCGGTCTATTTCCATATGAGACAAGGCCCTTGTGAAAATATTCATAATTTACTAACTTTTTATACATTGACTGGGGTATCATCATGACTTAATCAACCATTAGCAATGCACCCCAGTCATATTAGAAACTTGAGTTATTTTTATAAAAGAACCAATTTAAAAGTGCCTGGAAAGATAATTCACGAAGGAAATTTGAGGATCAAAATGTGCAGTGCATGGTCACCATCTGGGTATTATTTAACTGTAGTGAAAATATTCTTATTGTTTTACTTTCAAGGCTCTATAAAATTATCATATGAGATATGGTTACTTGAAGTTGCTTAGAGCTTAAATATCTTGTTCAGTTTCAGGAGTTACCATCTATTAGAATTGCATAAAGAATACTTCCTCTACTGTACATACACACAGTATCTCCTTTTACTTTTATGATGTTTTTAACTGAGATAGAGTTACATTACTTTTCTCCCTCCAGCTTCTTCCAGTAGCCTTTCTTGGTGCTCCTTCCATACCCATGCCGTCCTTCATTTTTTTATTGTTACATACATACATGTTTGTGTGCATGTGTGTATGCATGCAAGTATGTATGTATGTATGTATGTATGCATGTGAATGCACACACACCCGCACAATCACACACACACACACACACACACACACACACACACACACACACACATTTTGTCTTCTCCCAGCAGTTAGAACTTGCCTGAAAGTCTTTGTCTAGGGGTGGGATCTTGCAACTTTGTTCCCCCTGCATGTTACCATGTCCAATAATATTGTCATTGTTCTGAACTTTGTGTAGCCATTTCCCAGAGAGACTATCGCACAGCAGACATTTTGGTATTCTGGCTCTTACAATCATTCTGCCACTATTTTTTATTTTTTTTTGTAATGCTTCCCGCACCACAGATTTTGGATCTGTGATGTAGATGTTTGTGTCTTTCTGGGCTGGGCTTGTTACTGTCTGTTGGTATTTGCATCTACAGCATATTTTAATCTGCTTATTTTGATGTGCATTTGTGTAGTGTATTAATATTTTCTATAATTACTTATTATTTTTTATTCACATTTCCTGGGTTATATTCTGTGTTTCTAGCAAGGACGTGAGTTTTATGAGATAGGTTCTTGGTTTTCTAATTCTACATAACACAGGAATCTTTACAAGGTCCTCAATAAATAATTTTTAAAAGCTTACATATTTAAATATGTAAACCCGTCATTTATCTGGCTAAATTTGCTAGTTGATTATGCTAATGAAGACAAACAAGAAAAGCTCATTCTGAAATCTGCAAGGGACATTAAAAGAATCAGTAGGTCAGATATTGCACAATATTTTGGATTAGGGCATTCTTAGTGAGAGCTTAAATTAAAAGTACTAGCAATTTAGAGATAGTTCAACATCAGTAGGGACGATGGGATATTCCCTTTGTTGGACAAGTGTAAAGGAAAAAGAAAAAGATTGGTATGTATTTATTCCACTTTAAATGGTTCCTTGAATACCTTATGAAAGACCACCTTCACAATACTGACTGCTTAGCACATTTCGCTGTACTTACAGTAATTGTTTTATGATAAGAAAATGAACCCTCATTTTTTGACTGTATATCTTGGTAAAGGAAGCTGACATAGGATATGGTTTCATCTCTATGATGGGAAATAAGAACATTTCATAAGAATATAGGAAGATAGCTTCACGACATTATCAATTCTTTTTGTAAGTTTACTTATTTATTTACTTTACAACCCACTATGCCTTTCGCATGTTACTCCTCTGACACTCAGTGGAAGAAGGGATGGTGAGAGGAGCAGGGAGTGGAGATGATATGTAGAGAGAGCAGGGGAAAGAGAAGAGGGATAGGAGACAATCTCCAGAGACCTGGAATTGGGAAGTCTCAAGAGGGTCTATGGGGGATACTCTAGCTGAGATGCCTAGCAGTGGGGGATATAGATCCTGTAGTGGCCACTCCATGTAGCCAGGCAGGACCATGAGTGGAAGGATAAGATGAGCAACCCACCAATAAAACCTTCCATATACTTTTCAGTTCTTACCTCAAATGTATTTCAGAAACATGGCATCCCCTTACATCTCTCTAGGCTCTATTCATTCTATTTGATCTAGCATACTTTCCCATGGGTGTTTTCTTCTCATCGCTCAAATATCACTAAATATTTTAATATATCTAACTGGATTTCCAATATCCCCATACTTGTGTTATGATTTATTATGTATCATTAACATACCTCACAACAAAATTAATTTTGTGTGATTCTATCTCTTCCAAATAGATGTGGTTTATTTGGAAGGTGTGGCCATTTGTTTCTCATTGTATTCCTAAGATGTGGGGAGCGGGTGTGGCGGCAGTCCCAAAGGCACCAGGGACTGCAGCTAAGTCGTATGACTTGCACCTGACTTCCTCATATAAGCCACAAACATCTTGAGAGCTGCGCAGGTGTACCAGGATACAGGTGAATCCATTTTAATGGAGATATGCCCCTGCTGCCCTGATTAGCTGAAGATGCGTGCCTGGTGAGGTGGCGTGGTCTGCTGTGCGTGGATGGGAACTGACAGTGTAAAAGAGTGAGAGGCCCAGGGTTCGGGGGAGATATAAAACAAGGGAGATATAAACAAGGGGGAGATATAAACAAGGGGGAGATATAAACAAGGGAGATATAAACAAGGGAGAGATATAAACAAGGGAGATATAAACGTAAGAAGAAACAGGACTGAATAAACGTGTGCAGAAGGATCCTGTTGCTGCATCGTTCTTGCTGGCAAGTTGGGGGCGCGCGCAAGACTAAGATTGAGGATAGACTTTACCATAAGTGTTGATGATTCTGAAAATAAAAAAGATGATTGGAGACTAGTGCTATAACTGATTGAGAACTTGTCGAGCATGTGCAAAGCCTGGATTTGGTCCCTAGCAATTCAAGTAGATAAATACATACAAAATTATAGAATAAAAGCCAGTTATTCTATTTGTATAGAATAAAAGGAATGTAATACGTTGACATAGTCATATTGGGGATTGAAAAGAAGCAAAAGCTTAAAGCAACACCCAGAAGTTGGAAGAAAGAACAGCTGTTGATCCCTTCAGTACCAGTGTAGTAAAAGAGAGGTGCCGTGTTTAATGGACAGTTCTCTGGTTTGGGGAAAAACAGCCAAGTATAGCGATACCTTTGCATGAGATGGGGAACCCAGATGGAGTTGTATATGCAGGGTGGCTGATTAGTGATGCTGTGTGACATCTGAGAAGTCACAGAGCTGGGATGGAAATGCATCCTAGGCAGGCAGCAGTAATGTGATTTGCATTCATGCCCACTGCCTGCAAAGCCCTTCCTCTCATTCTTCACATTGGTAATTATGGCCTGTTTTCAGAGTTTGACCCTGGGCCCCTGTCCTCTGGGAGCCTCTCCTAACCTGTTGGCTAGATGAAAGCTCCCTTCTGTGAGCATATTCTCCTTCTTTCTGGCATAGGGCTCATTGTATCACACTGTCTCTGAGGAGATTGCAACATTTATTTATTTTTTAATGAAGACTTATGGAATCAATAAGACTGGTCTCTATAAAAAGAAAATAAATTGTTTGGATCCACAGCACCGCGAATTAGCTCTCACTGTAAAAATAGAAAGGAAACAATACGCCCTGACAACTCAGAAAGCACAAATCTTTATTAAGGCCAGATGGATTTTTTTCCCTTCCTCAAATCTAGGCCTGACACAACTTAGCACCGAAGAAAACATTTTACTTTTAATTTCTATTCTTCATTTCTGAGTTGTAAGAGTTGGGTCTTCTTCAGATTATTAAATCAAATTTGTTTAGCATTATTATTTTTTTAGGGGTCTAGCTTTATGAATTTCCCCACTGGTTGAAAGGAAATTCAGTACTACAAACCTACAGATATCTTCTAACACTGCAATAAGTTTACTTCTGAACACACACACGCCGGCTTGCCTACATGCACACACGCACACACACACTTTCTCTCTCACAAACATACTCTCTCTTTCTTTCTCTTAAAAGAGATATATCAGGTGAGTCTTACTTTAGAACACACCCATTCTGGAAAGAAAATGTCCCTAATAAAAAAATTTAAAGCGACACAGAAGGGTCTGTCTACTCTGGGTGTTAAAACTTCATTGTCACAGCCTTTCGACCATCTGTCTGGTTTCAATTACTCTCTACAACAGGCAAGTCACATTGTTCAGAGGAGCTTCAGAAGAAAGATTATTCACAATAAGCGAGCATTAGTTCAAACCACAAACATTTAACAGCTAGATAGAGGTTTTTATATACACCAGCTCTAAATAGTATATTATAGGGATCCAAGGCAAACATACATTTAAAAAATCCTTCACTAAATATAGCTGGGTAATTGATGTTCTACAATGGTTCAGAATTCTCATCTTTCCTTTTCATAATGTATATTCTATTGAGGATGATATAGGCAGTTTCTACTCCATACTTATGTGGTAACAATGAGAACCATATAATTCAAATCTATCCCATATTCACAGTGATGGGCTGCAAGCAGATGCCATACTGACGGTCCTCACTCCATATTTCTATCTATGGTCTTGGTCTCTGGAAGATGTTGGTACCTACTTTCTGAATGTGATGAAGCTCTAACTTACCTCTGGGAGTCAGATTTTCACATAATGGCTTCTCTTTCTTGGTTGTATCACTATACTGTGTATGGGTGGGGGTGGGGTGGGGGGGATTTAAGCTCTTGCCATCACAGAGATCTAGGTATCTGCCAGCTATTGATCCTGTTTACAGAAAGGCACAGACAGCCTAAAATGTGCTGAGTGAGTAGATTTCTTTAAAAACACAATTGTGTTTCTTTGATTAGGGACTCGGGTACAGTAATTACTTTTCTTCAAAAGAAAGTTCTTAGCCCATCACACTGGTAACAGACCTAATAAAGGCGAATGAATCCCTGAAGTTATTGGAGCTGATCTTCTAGCTGATAGAAGCTATTTCCTTTGGTGAGAAAAAGGAACACATCTCTGGCCTTTATTTGCTTGTTATAAAATTCAAATGAAGTTGCAGTTTGCTATGAAACCCAGCATGCTCTGCTTCCTTCAAGCATTTCTAAGTGTACTTACAAGTGCTTTGATTTTTGAGTCAATTACCCATTGAGCTTTAATTTGTTGTCATTGTTGTTTAGGGGAATAAAAAGTCTTATGCTATCATATACTTTGATTACATAGAGTATAGGAAATACAGAGAGTCTCCAATCACCTTGCTAGTACAGACCATGTAAAGTGCCTTACTATGAGTATGCTCTCAGAGTAGGATTGTGTTCTGTTTTAGAGGGACATAGGCCAAGGACCTTGGACTATTTGAGGCAAGGGAAAAATGGTAATGCTTATCAAGTGCAGGACTAAGAGAAGTCATTCAAAACAGCTAGGGTGGGTTTCCTCCTAAGTTCACAAAAAAGCCTCATAGCCTTGCACTGGCCACAACTAATTTATCAATGTATTTTTGTCCTGCAAGTATTCCATGACAGTCAGTGATTAAACCTAAAGATCATTGTAATGTAATTTAATAATCTAATTTTCCTGAGATCAAATTATCTTCTCTACAACTCTATGGGGTAGGTACTAATGTTAGCCCCATCTCTGAGTTGAAGCAATCCAAGGTAGGAAGTTATTGATTAAATTTTCCTTAGTATTTTTAAGACAAAACAAAGATAAAAGCTTCAACACAATTCATTGGAAAGGTGGCTTTACATCCAGGATAGAAAACTCAGCATTGTTTTAGGAAGCATCCTAAAGTGTTTATCACGAGCAGAGTGGCCTTGAGTGACAGCCTGGGATCCTAAACTTGACAAGTGTCAGCACTTGAAGATGTAAATAAGATGAGTGGGAAACTCTGCTCCCAGAAGGCAGAAAACTGCAGATGCAGTCAACGGGGGCTTCCGTCACATAGCATTTGAGGCTGCAGAGCTTGAACAATAGACATTTATCTTAATGTTCTGGAGGTCAGAAGTGAAAAACCTGTTGTCACGTTGGGTTTCTCCTGAGTCCATTTTACTCAATTTGAAGACAGCCACCTTGCTATGCCCTCACTTGGTCCCTCTGCTATGTCAGCACACACGCTGTGATACTTTTTTCTTCATAAGGATTCCAGTGTTCTTGGATCCACTTGCTTAACTATATTTTAAAGACCTTTGTCTTTAAATGCAGCTACTTTGCATGTTAAGGCTCTTGACCAATGAATTTTGTGGGAACACATTTTGGCCGCAGGTGCTGTCCAACACAACTGGAAGGTGAAGCATCAATCACATATGCAGACTCTAATGTAGTAATAGACAATCTTTTTATTTTTTGGTTTTTGTTTGTATGGCTGTTTGTTTTTTTGAGACATGATTTTTCTGTATAGCCCTGGCTGTCCTGGGCCTCACTCTGTAGACCATGCTGGCCTCGAACTCAGATATCTGCCTGCCTCTGCCTCCCAAGTGCTGGGATTAAAGATGAACACCACACTGACAACTTAACACCCCAGTGACTTTACATCATTCTTTCCATTCTTTGCTGGTCTCCACACAGCACATCTTAACACTGACTCTTTCCTGTGTTTCTTTACAGGCACAGGAGCTCAGAGATAGCTTGACAAATGTTTGCACCTTCCCCCTCCCAACATAATATTTTTTATTATTTTGGAATTTCATAGAATACATAGGGATCACAGTTTACTTCCCAGCCTTGCCAGGTGCAACCCCTCACCCTTGAGACCCCCCCAAACCCCAAAATGAAGGAAAAAAATACACTCAATTTTCTTCAAGGAGCTGGGCCCTGGGAGTTTGACCATACTGGAGTGAGTAAATAGGCAACCTGTTCCTACCTTGGCACAGAATGGGAAAAAGAAACATGGGGCATCATGTGCTATTTAAAAAAATTATTATCAAAGCACACACCCATATTATGTATATATATATATATATGTATATATATATATATATATATATATATATACACACACACACACACACACACACACACACACACACATATGCTTTTTTATATCCTGACTGTAGTTTTCCTTCTCTCCTCTATCCCGGCCCTCTCTACTACCTCCCTTCTGGGCACACCCCATCTACTCCGCTGTTTCTCTTCAGAAAAGGTCCATTCTCTCATGGAAATCCACCAGACATAGCATATCAAGTGACAATAAGACTTCCCTCATATTAAGGCTGGAATAGGCAACCCAGTAAGAGGAACAGGTCTCAAAAGCCACAAAAGAGACAGACAGCACCTGCTGCCACTGTTAGAAGTCCCAAAGACCCAGCTACAAAATCATAATATATCTGCAGAGGGCCTAAGTGAGCCTCATGCAGGCTTCCTGGTTAATGGTTCAGTCTCTGAGAATCCCTATGAGCCCAGGTTAGTTGATTCTGTGGTGGGTGTGTATGTGTGCACACACGGGCACGCATACCTGCACACGCACTTAGCAAACCAAAAAAGAGATTTGATATCAGAGAAGCCAATGAGGAGAAATCCGAAGGAAGACAGTGCTTGATAGAGCCTTCACATCTGCAGACAATTCTGCCAAAATGCCCACACCATTCAGCTTTAAGAAGCAGGCTGAAATATTAATTGTAACAAATCATAAATAGCACAATTTGAAGGAAGCCTGTGGGAACATTCAGCCGGACATGTTACAGTCTGCATACATAAGCAGGGCAGCATATCGGGCATGCTGGCTATGGCCAACCTCAAAACTGGTGAAATGTACTGATTTTAATACTCCATTTCATTGTTGTTTTGAGGCAGTAAAATACATTTGCAATTATGTACCTTCAAGCATTCTTAAGGAAAATTACTTTTTCTTAACATAATGACCTTTGAAGTGGTGGTAGTACTTGCTTTTAATTCCAAAACTCTTTCTAGCACTGACAGTAGGTGCCATAAGATTTTGAACTTTTTTAGCCTCTTTTTCACAAGTCTGTAGTTTTATATCAATCTCTTTACTTAATTTTATTTTAAAATAGTGCAGCTACTATAAAGATGGCAAAAAGAGAAAAATAGAGTATTTTCTATTTCTAAATATTTCACAAAATAAAAACACGAACTTGAGAAATATTTTTCAAAAGTTCAAAGAATTTATTTAAGCAGTTTAAAATTTAATGTGATAATATCAGCATACTTGTATAAAATAACAACTAGATAGGAATTGATCTAGAAGAAATAAATGATTGATCTGCTACAGCAATGATAAAAAATAACTAGATAGATGGATTTAACAAATAGGTATTTATGTATAATATATATATATATATACATACACACACACAAACACACACACACACACACACACATATATATATATGTGTCAGAAGGGAATAAGTGATGGTTTAAGTCACAGAACACAGTATAGTAAAATTCAGTAGAAGTTTTAGTTCCTATATAGTTAATTTATAAATACATCACAATTGTAACAAAGATGCAAATAACTATCGTTTGAAGAAAAAATAGTTTGAAAAAAATAAAAGATAAAAAATACACATAGTAAACAATAAATTATAGCTTGCTTAGAAATGCGATGTAATTAATATGATTTGCTAATGGAAGAGTATGATAATCAGGATGGAGACAGTATAATGTGGGAACTAGCAGCCTAACAGAGTGAACAACAGAATGAAGGCTTAGCTTTTGCTGTAGCTTTTGCATCTCTGGCCTCTGTGCATAACTCTGGTGACTTGGTTATTACAGGCTACCATGGCAAACATGAAAACCAATAAAGCACCTTGTAGTAATAATGATATGCATCCCTGTCTCTTGCTGTGCTTCATAATTCACTAGTTCAGAAATGGCTCCAATCACAAATTCTGGGAAATGGAATTGAGCCATTGGCCTGGAAAGCAGGCTTCAGTGGCCATGACATCTATACACGGATTTGAGCAGACACGAAGGCAGGAGCATCAAAAGACACACAATTTAGGAATGGTGATTCCAACCTATTTTGAAATACACTATTGAAATTTATCTGTGTGTATTGCCCTCTGTGTAGCCCTTACAAAGTGGCTAATGAATCATTCATTCGTGCTGTTACAGGCCCTGAGTATATTCCAGAATAGAAAAAGAAAACAAAACAAATCTGCTATATTTGCTTATTGAGACACAAATCTTAAGGAACCCTGGTGCCTACCTGGTCCCATGGATCAGAATTTATCCATAAAATTCATGCCTGCTACTAAAAGCATCAATGATTTCACATAACTGCATACTCCCATGAGCCCTGCAGAGAAATTGGAATCTATTGCAACCCCCCCCCCCATTTCTCTGTATGCCTTCATGTTGCCGTGGACCAGAGAACAACATTCCAAAGTGTGGCAGCTTAGTAATAGAGAAAGTCACAAAGAAAATGACTCTGACTTCCCCCCACCTTCCTGTGAGGAGTACAGTCATAAAGGATTCTCACTTACCTTGTAGAGTTATTCTAGAGGACCTTGTCCCATAACCAGGGACAAAGCAAACTATATGAAGGAGCTAAAGAGAATCTAGGTAAAAGACTTCACTGAATTACCCTGGTCCAGTTTATTGTCAATAGAGCTTCACATTTTGTGCCAATCACGTCTGTAACTGTTCACTTCTTTAGTTGGTCTTTGCATAAGCTTTTGCCTGGGCTTTTAGGCTTTCATTCCCGAAGACTCCCATGTTGCATAAAGTTTCACTTAAACACACTTATAATTTTCTTATAATTCTGGATCTTCTCTTATCCAGAGGTCAGCTTTATATGTTTTAAAGAATGTAGAATATATATTATATTCTTCTTCCACAGTATAGATGCCTCATTAAAATATTAATTTAATATCAAGTGGGTGCCTTCTCTCAGTGCTTGTCTTTGCTTTTGAGGCCATAAAACAAATTTCTGTTTATAATTTTAACTCTTGCAATCTACTTCTATGAAAGTGGGGATGCTCAGAATTTTCCTGTTTTGTTCAGTCTTCTGAACAAAACAACACCTTGTGGTGTTGACTATTTAGAAAAAGCTAGCGTTTCAACGTTTGAAATAATGAAATGCCAAAATATTGCTAGTACCCTTCATTTTTTATCTTAATATAAAATACTTATTTGATAGACTATTAAAATTATTTGCATGTGGTTTTTCGTTAAGGTTTTATATTTAGTGAACATTTTAATAGAAGTTCTAGATTAACTGTCAAGTTAGCTAGGAAGTACATATATTTCCTAGACACAGCCTCACCTGCTGTCCACAGCCTTCACATACAAACCACGTCTGACCAGCCTGCCCTTATGCCTCCTCATTATCTCACATGCATAGCTGCTAGGCATTGACTCTTAACATTAGACCTTCTATGCATTTGGGCAAATTTATAGTAGAGTGCTTCTAACACATTATCCCTGAGGAATTTTACTGTTCTAGAAAACTGTTATGCTTCATGTATCTGTTCCTCCTTGTACACTGCCCCCGCAAGGCCCAACACACACACAAACACAAACACACACACACACACACACACACACACACACACACACACACACACACACACACACACACACACACACACACACACACCACACACCACACACACACACACACACACACACCACACACACACACACCACACACACACACACACACACACACACACACACACACCACACACACACACACACACCACACACACACACACACACACACACACCCCACACACACACACACACACACACACCACACACACACACACACCCCACACACACACACACCACACACACACACACACACACACACCCCAAACACACACCACACACACACACACACAAACACACACACACACACACACACACCACACACCACACACACACACACACACACACACACACAAACACAGTAGGCTATAGCAACAAGTGAGTATCTTCCTGTCCAGGCAGCTTTGCAGATTTGGGATGTTCCTTCCACCACTGTTAAGCATCTTAGGTGATTATAGTTGGTCTCCTTTTTCTCGTCTAGGGAGAAACATTGCAGATGAGACCTTTTTTCATAAATTTTAAATTCTGTATGAAATGGGAAATCTTTTGTTTGTTTGTTTGTTTCTTTGTTTGTTGTCAGAGTCTCATTTGTGCATACTGTTTCACAAAGAAACCATTTCACAAGTGTTGTTCTTTCTATAGAGGTGTATTTGAGGTGGCATTTTCTGCTCCAGTATTTATGTAAAATATTCTTCAGGGTATCATTGTGTTACATTTTTCCTATTCTTTCATGAGTGTTACCTTGTCATAACTGACTGGATTTATAGTAAGTCCTTCAGATGGGTGGTATCAACTTTCCAATTTATTTCTTCAATATCAAAATAACTATTCTGATCTTTTGTCTCTACATATAAACTATAGGAAAAGTTGTTGATATCCATAAATCAACTGTAGAGATTTTGGTTATAAATGTGTTGAACCTACAGATGGGCTTAGAAAAAGCTGAAGTCTTCTTGGTACTCTTTCTATCCACTGCCTTGAAATAACTCTCCATTTATGTAATTTTAAAATTTCTCTCAACTGCTTTATAGTGTTTTCTCATTCAAGTGTGTGTGTGTGTGTGTGTGTGTGTGTGTAAGTTACATGGTATTGCATTTTAAATTTTCAAATTCTTCTTGAATAGGGATGCTCTCAAAACTAACTTTTTGGTGATCTTCCAATAATCATTATTTAAGTCCAAAATTCAAATCTGAAAATACATGACATTTTAAAAATCTTAATTTTCTTTATTTTAATTTTAGAATCAGGAAACATGACATTCTATTGCATAGAATAAGCATTCTGGTCCACCAAGTATAAGAAAAAGCAGAAAAGAATGGAAACAAAATTTTATATATAATATACATATTATTAACATTTTATTAATGTTTGACTTATTAGCTTGTGAGTAAACTGTGATAATTCAAGAATTTACATAATATATAACGATCAAATATAACTAGTTAATACTTCCACCAATTAAATGCTTTAATATAGTTTTTACATTTTTAAGATTATAATTTAGCTTGATATGTTGGTACACAGACAGACAGACTTCTGAGTACAAGGCAAACCTGGCTACAAAGTAAGTTCCAGGAGAGCTGGGGCTGCTTAGATAAACCCTGTCTCAAAAAACAAAATCAATCAATCAAACAAACAAACAAACAAGCAAGACCATATTTTAATTGCATCATTACATCATTTCGATTTTTCCCTTTTCTACTTACAAGCCATCCTTTGGACAGCCCTTCCACTCAGTCTCAAACTCATAGTTGTTTTTTGTTGTTGTTGTTTCTTTTGTTTTGTTTTGTTTTAATTTATGGGATATTTTCTTTACATTTCAAATGTTATCTCCTTTTCTGGTCCCCCCTCCTGGAAACCCCCACCTCATCCCCTCCTGCTGCTTCCATGAGGTTTTCCTCCACCCACTCACCCACTCTTGCCTACCCACCCTCAATTTCCCTACACTAGGGCATCTATTGAGCCTTAATAGGACCAAGGACCTCTCCTCCCATTGATGCCTGACAAGGACATCCTCTGCTACATATGCAGCTGGAGCCATCTGTACTCCTTGATTGATGGCTTAGTCCCTGGGAGCTATGGGTGGTCTGGTTGGTTGAAATGGTTGTTCATCCTATGGGGTTGCAAACCCCTTCATTTCCTCCAGTCCTTTTGCTAGCTCTGCTATTGGGGACCCCATGCTCAGTCCAATGGTTGAGTGAGAGCATCCACCTCTGTATTTGTAAGGCTCTGGCAGGGCCTCTCAGGAGACAGCTATATCAGGCTCCTTTTATTAAGCATTTCTTGGCATTCACAATAGTGCCAGGTCTTGGTGACTGTATATGAGATGAATCCCCAGATAAGATAGTCTTTGGATGGACTTTCCTTCAGTATCTGCTCTACACTTTGTCTCCATATTTGCTCCAGTGAAAATTTTTTTTCCCTTTCTAAGAAGGATCGAAGCACCCACACTTTGGTCTTCCTTCTTCTTGATCTTCATATGGTCTGTGAATTGTATGTTGGATAGTCTGAGCTTTTGGGCTAATATCCACTTCTCAGTGAGTGCATACTATGTGTTTTCTTTTGTGATTGGGCTACCTCACTCAGGATGATATTTTTCGTTTTATCTATTTGCCTAAGGATTTCATCAATTCATCATTTTTAATAGCCTAGTAGTACCTCAATGTACCACATTTTCTGTATCCATTACTCTGTTGAAGGACATCTGGGTTCTTTCCAGCTTCTGGCTATTATAAATAAGGCTGCTATGAACATAGTGCAGCATGTGTTCCTGTTATACGTTGGAGAATCTGTATGGTATTGGTACAGAGACAGGCAGGAAGATCAATGGAATAGAATTGAAGACCCAGAAATGAACCCACACACCTAGGTTTACTTGATATTTGACAAAGGAGTTAAAACCATCCAGTGGATAAAAGACAGCATTTTAAACAAATGGTGCTGGATCAACTGGTGGTCAGCATGTAGAAAAATGCAAATTGACCAATTATTATCTCCTTGTACAAAGCTCAAATCCAAGTGGATCAAGAACCTCCACATAAAACCAGATACATTGAATTTAATAGAAGAGAAAGTGGGGAAATGCCTCAAACACATGTGCACAGGTGAAAATATCCTGAACAGAACACCAATGACTTATTCTCTAAGATCAAGAACTGACAAATGGGACCTCATAAAATTGAAAAGCTTCTGTAATGCAAAGGGCACTATCAATAGGACAAAACGGCAACTAACAGATTGGGAAAAGATCACCAATCCTACATCCAATAGAGGGCTAGTATCCAATATATACAAAGAACTCAAAAAGTTAGACTCCAGAGAATCAAATAACCCTATTAAAAATGGTGTACAGAGCTAAACAATTTTCAAATGAGTAATATCAAATGGCTGGGAAGCACCTAAAGAAATGTTCAACATCCTTAGTCATCAGGGAAATGCAAATCAAAACAACCCTGAGATTCCACCTCATACCAGTCCAAACGGCTAAGATCAAAACTCAGGTAACAGCAGATGCTGGTGAGGATATGAAGAAAGAGGAACACTTCTCCATTGCTGGTGGGATTGCAAGCTGGAACAACCACTCTGAAAATCAGTCTGGCACTTCCTCAGAAAATTGGACATAGAACTACCAGAAGACACTGCTATACCACTCCTGGGCATATATCATAGATTCTTTTTTTAAAAACAGTTTGTGTGTGTGTGTGTGTGTGTGTGTGTGTGTGTGTGTGTGTGTGTGTATGTAACACACACACACCTGAGTTGACTATATCACCCTGGTTAACCAGCTGTTGTGTTCTTCCTTGGGGAACACATTTTTTTTGTCTGAGCATCCCCTAGTTCTCTTTGGTCCTTTGACAAGTTTTGAGGCTTCATGTACCTTCCCACTTTCACACTGTCACGTCCATTGCTCTTTTCCTTGTTCAAATCCTATTTGGGCACCCTTGTTGGAGAGACTACATAGGTATAGTTTCTCTGATGTTTAGGAGACATAATCTCACAGCAAACTCCGTGAACTTTTGGTTCTTATGACTTTTCTGGTTTTGTTTAATGTCCCCTGGGCCTTAGGTGTAGGAGTTGTTTACAGATGTGCTAAGTGGAACTGATCCCCACAACTCTGTGGTTTTGTTGCTGTTTTGTTTTTTGTTCAGTTGTTTGATTGTTTTTGGTTGTGTTTTTCTGTACTTAACTTGCTTTTCTACAAAAAGCAATTTCCATGTTGTTCCATTTTGAATAAGATTGGCCCCCATAGGCTCATTGTTTGCATGCTTAGCCCCCTGGGGTAAAGTGTTTAGGAAGGATTAGAAATGTGGTCTTGCTGACATTGTTCAAGGAAGCATGACACTATCTGTCTTTCTCTCTACCAGAGCTATAGCCTTCCCCCAAATAAAGCAGAATAAAATAATAACTAATAATGACAACAGTAAATATTAGAACTCCCCATGGTAATGTATACCTGTAATCCTAGCAGTCAGGAAGGCTGGGGCAAGAGGCTTGTGGGTTGGACGGTAGATGAGGCTCAAAAGTAGAAGGTGATAGTGCGTATCATAATCCTAGCACTTTAGAGGTTTATGCAGGGGGATTAAAATGGGAGACATCTTCAACAACATAGGGAGTTAGAAGACAGTCAGCTCTTCTATATCCCCTCCCCAAAACAGTTCAAGTATATGAATTCAAGAGGAACTCAGGAACTTTGGAAAATTCCACCAGATCCCTCCTGTCCTGGATGAGAAAGGTCAGAATATAGGCACCCCACCCTCTGGAAGGAGGGGCTAAATACATTCCTCAGACCACAGGGAGGGGGGAACAACCATTGGCCACCTTTGAGTAGGGGAGGCCCAGAGTATGACTGTTGGCCACCTACAGAAAAGGGAAGTCCTTGCCACCTCATTCCCTAAAGACCAATCAGTTTAAAAGTCACACTGTTCTGTCAATTACATTGTGACTAGTGGCTGCCTTTCTGAAAACTATATACAAACTCACCAACATACTGCACTTAGTCATTCTCTCTCTCTCCTTTGTGTGCAGGGTGACCGCAGCATGCTGGAACAATAAAATTCCTCTTGCTTCTGCATCAGTTCTCTTCTCTGCTTTGTTCACTCAGGGTCTCTCCAGTAAGTTAAGGCTTGCCAGAGTCTTACAGAATGTTAAGTGTATATTACATTTTCATTTTACAATAAGAGTTATAAAGTTCAGAAATCTGCCTGCCTCTGCCTCCCAAGTGCTGGAATTACAGGCATGCACCAGCCTGGTCTACACAGTGAGTTCCAGGACAGCCAGGACTGCACAGAGAAACCCTGTCTTGAAAAAAACAAAAAATAAAAAATAAATTTTAAAAAGTTATAAAGTTCAGTAGTTTATTGGTACATGTCTTCATCAGGGTTTCTGTTCCTGCACAAACATCATGACCAAGAAGCAAGTTGGGGGGTGGGGAAGGGTTTATTCAGTTTACACTTCCACATTGGTGTTGATCACCAAAGGGAGTTAGGACTGGAACTCAAGCAGGTTAGGAAGCAGGAGCTGATGCAGAGGCCATGGAGGGATGTTACTTACTGGCTTGCTCAGCTTGCTTTCTTATAGAACCCAAGATTACCAGCCCAGAGATGGTACCACCCACAAGGGGACCTCCCCCTTTGATCACTAACTGAGAAAATATCTTACAACTGGATCTCATGGAGGTATTTCCTCACCTGAAGCTCCTTTCTTTGTGATAACTCCAGCCTGTGCCAAGTTGACATAAAACCAGCCAGTACAGTATACCCCACTTGCTCTTATACTGATTTACATTCAACCTTTATTTCTAGCCTCCATTTTTAACAGTTGTCTTTTAATTGGGATCACTTAAAAATCAAGTATTTACTGTTTTACTATATAATAAATAATATAAAAAAATAAGCCTTGTCATAGGTCTTTGTTTCCAAAAGATGTTTCATGAATGAAACTGTTTGGAGGAGTTTACTGTTATAGGCTAAAATTAATCCAAGATTCTCTTTATTTCTAAAAGTGAATTTTACAATATCACTGACCCTGAGATACATATATTTGCATGGAATTTCTTGGTAGCATAAACATGATGTACATAAATGGACTTTGTAACAACCACAAAACCAAACCAACTTTTGTCAGTAACTATAATTATCTTTTATTTCCTGATTCTCATGTGTTGGATCTCTTATAGTTACATGTATCTACATTATATTGTTTCATTTTACAAAAAAAATCACAGATAAAAAACATTCTCATGTTTAAAATTGAGTGAAATATCAGTACGAAGGGTGGCTTAATATCTGGGTAAACACAAATTGCGTGGGTTTTGACTGATGTTATTGCCTCATGCAGAGACATTATTATTTTGATTTTGAAATAAACATTGGCACAAAAATACCTAATAAATGTGGTTTTTGGAGAAATATTTTAGAAAATTAGGTTACATATGCTCCTGAAATCATAAAGATAGAGACTTTAAAGGCTTATATACAGATAGACCTATAAGCAACTTGATACTTCTCTAAATATAATACCTTGCCTGACTTTCACATACTCAAGGTCATTGAAACAGCAAAGCTGGGATTCAAATCCAATTTGGTGCTCTTTAGACCATAGCATACTGACTCAGAATTTGACATTTTGTTCATCTCTATGTTTATAAGATGACTAAGATAAAGGACCCAGAGAAATCTATGAAAGACTCATTTTACCATTGGTGAAAAGAATTTGTGGTGTACTTGAAAGAAAAAGACAACACGATAAAAGAAACAAATGACTTTGGGTTTTAAAGATAGTACATCTCGCTAGATGTCTAAAAATAATGAAACAAGAAGTCTGGTATTATCACGAGAACGTAAAGAAACAGATGAAATGGAAGCTGAGGACATCAAAGGAAAACTTTGACAGTGTCAGCAGTCTGTCGCAGAAACTTCTGGAATCCATGATGAGACAAGTAGGCAAAGGTAGCATCCTAGAAAAGATCACTACATGGGACATTCTGGATATTTCCCAGCTGGAGAAGGATTTTCAAGCCTCTGAACTTTTCAGTTCAAAATGAATTTCATAGGATTGTTTTTTCTTTTCCCATTGTCAAATCTGAGTAGAAAAGTAATAGGGCAGAAATGCATGCTGGGATCTTTCTACCAAACACTGATCCCTCTTTTATAAACACAGAACATATTTTCTCTGAGCCCACCTATAACATACCCAGAAGGCCCAACAAATTCTTTCAGAGTAGCTACATTACATGTCAAGGTATCAAGACAACTAATTTCTATTTCATAGAAACAACTGTGAGTTTTCCAGGGCCTGTTAGTTAATCTCCCTTTGAATCAGATTTGTTTTCTTTTCCTATCTTGATTATGCAGA
Organism: Mus musculus; assembly: GCF_000001635.26. Lineage (NCBI taxonomy): Eukaryota > Metazoa > Chordata > Mammalia > Rodentia > Muridae > Mus > Mus musculus. The sequence continues at coordinate 46,754,847 of NC_000071.6, forward strand.
ATTCTAGCTTAGTTACAGATTTCAAATTGTAGCTGAGTTCGCAGTAAGATTCCCAGGAGCTGCGGGCCTAAGACATATTTGTGGTTTGATTCAAATAGGGGAATTGTCCAAAAACTACTTTGTGGCCCCTTTGGCCATGAGATAACACAAACACCTATTTTAACTAATAATAGCTATCATATACTTATTAATTTTAGGTAACTTATTTGATTAATATAAAAGTCACTTATATAAAGATTAATAGGATCAGAGATTAATCCATGACCCTATTATGTTTGCCCTGAGCAAAACCATATACACATGGGTATCTAGTAGATACTGTTTGAATGCATGCATGGATATTCATATTCCTTCATTTCCAGATGCTGTATTTTACATTAGAATATTTTCTTTTATTAATTAATTTATTTCTTTTATATTTATGAGTACACCATTGCTCTGTTCAGATGCGCTAGAAGAGGGCATCAGATCCCATTAAAGATGGTTGTAAGCCACCATGTGGTTGCTGAGAATTGAATTCAGGACCTCTGGTAGAGCAGTTAAGGACAGTTTTGCTTTATCTTTTTCTCAGATAATTCTTCTAAGAACTTCTGACCTGGCAGTTTTAATTTTACTGTGGAATTCATGTATTCATCTCTCCAAGCTTCTACCTGCATAATAAGGCTAGACTATATCAGATACACCTTGATGAATTACTTTTAATGATAGTAAAATATTGACACTAATTGGCACGGGCTCTTTCCCAATACTACATTTTATATGAATGTGATGCAAGATCAACAGCCTGGCATATCTATGCAAAGTCCTCAAGTCTGTTTTATCAAGGACTTGAGGTTCAACAAATGACACACTTTCTTGGTCTGAATGTCCCAAAGGCACTCATTGGATGTTCTTCCCCATTGTGGTAACATGAAGAAGTTGGGGTTCTGGAAACACAAGTATCTATTATTTACTTCTGCTGATTTGAAGGATTTTTTTCAAAGCGCTCTATTCCATTGTGTGTAAAAGTAATAGCAATCATCATTTTCTTTAGAAAATACCTTGTGTCATAACAGTCACCCCCACACACCAACTGCCCCCTCTTCTCCCATATGTCAGTGGAATAGCTTACATTTTAAATGAACTATGTTTCTTTTGCTCCTTGAACCATACATTTTATAAACTATTTGGTCAGTTCTGTTTATAGTTTATTTGGATGTTTCTACAGAGGTGTAGAGGTGTGTGTGTGTGTGTGTGTGTGTGTGTGTGTGTGTGTGTGTGTGTGTGTGTGCATGCACACGCATGCGTGCTTGTGTGTGTCGCATGGAGCCACCATGTCTAACTCAGATGACCTGGTGACCCATTCCATGGTGAGTCTCTAAGGAGTGACAGTTTGAGATGGAGCATATGTGCCCTGAAAGCGTTTCAGGGACAACAGAATATATATTCTAATTCTCTCCAACAGCCAAGGCATTATGGGGACAGGACTGCTAACAATAGAACTGGCTATTGTTTTCCTGTAATATTTTCTCAGGCTTTCTGAGTGGCAGGCCCTGGGGAGAGTGAATTACTATCCGCTACTAGTGACTCAGCTGCTCCTTTTGTCTTTCTGCATAATTGCTGTCACCCAGGTGAAACTAAATTGTTTTCCCCCCTTGGTGAATTCTCCCACACTCAGATTAGAGCCCTTTAGGCCAGACAGGCTTGGGGAATGACAGATATAGCAAGGGTATCTTAATGGCTCCTAAAAAGAGTATCTTAAGACAAATGCCAAATACGTTCTTTAAATAACTGGATTTTCCTTTTATGTAGAAAGTCCTAGTCTAGGAGTTATAATAGCCTGGACTGCATGAGGCAGCTGAGATCACGTTAGCTGATGAACTTTTCGTCCTTAGTTCAGTTTGTGTCTCAAAAATAAGCAGTATCAACTCCTTTATTGACTCATGACATTATATATTTGATCATCATAACTATTCCTCAAGACACATATTATAAATTCCCTTTGGCAAAAAATGATATCCAATGCTACTGGAATTTAGAATTAAGTATCTTTATTTCTGAACCAAGTGTGTGTTAACTTCCAAGTCATTTTCTAAATTTGCCTACTGACTCGTGTCAAGTGAATTATTGATGTAGCTGTTTGTACAGAGAACACAAATAATTTCTGTGCATATTATGGGTGACCAGGCTTATCAGACAGCTACATTAGTTGAGTGAATTATTTCAATATGCCTTAAAACTGAATTTTGATACACTAGTGCAGGTAAGCACTATAATCAGCTTTAAAAACAAAATTACTTCTATTTCTTTTTGTTGCTTTTAATCAAAGGTCTGTAGCTGGCAACATATATTGATAATAATACTCACTGCACAAAAATAACTAAAACAAGAACAACAGTGATCATAACAGTAATATCAATAGTGCCTGTTTATACTAAACACTTATCATGTGTCAGAAATTGTTTTAAGAATCTACTATAATTATCCCAGGTGGTTCTAGTTAGATAGGTACTCTTATCATCCCTGATTAACATATTGTAAAAGTTAAATAAAGATAGACTGATATACTAGAAGTTATATTTTCTAATCAGATTATATGGAATTTGATTCTAGGCTGTCAAGAATTCAGATCTGTGGTTTTTACATAAGTAGTAAACGATGAAACCTAAAGTCAACACCTCCATACCCTCTGTTCACGATCCTTCTTTCCTGCTAAAATTTATATTGAACACAGGTGTCACTTGAACCCACATGCTCGTGTGCATTTGAATTTATCTTTTTCTACAACTAAGCACACACCAAGATTCTAGTGTCCACTATTCCCTGAGACTTTAGAATGGCTTAAATGAGCGGTGTTTAATAAAACAAAGCAGAATAAATATAATACAAAATGCAAGTCACTTTGAGGTATGGCATAGTTTAAACCAACCTGTGCTTAAAGCCTAATTAAACATCTCGGCTAGGTAAATCAATGATTCTCAGTTTACTCTCACTCTTCTGATCAGCTTTCCTTTCCTTCTCCTTCAATTATGGGTTTATGGCTTTATCATGTTAAGTTACTCTAGTGGAGGAATTCAAGTTCACTTTGTATGTTTAATGCATTGAGCTTGAAAACTAGCATACATCCCTAACTCCTGACCTTGCTCACTGGAAGAAAAATAGGCAGTGTTTCTGGGTGAAATTTCTCTTATATAGTTTTAAAGTGTACATAGGCTCAGTTCCAATTGGAAACATTTGCTTGCTTTCTTTAGTCATTTGAGTAGCGGCTATTTTCGTCTTGAGATTTGCTGCATGTCAAATTCCAGCTGCATTCTTTGAGGATCTGAGGTGAGGTGTCTATGAGAACGACTCTCCCCAGTGATCAGACAGCAGCACTGGTATTTTCTCATGGTCTGTGTGATATTACATGCTGGGGTCAGGGAGTTTGCAACTGCCATGGCAGTCACAAGAAGAGTTGATGGTATTTAGCTGAGAACAACAGCCACGGGTTATTTATCTATCAACCTTGCAGATATAACACTATAGCCTCTTATTCTACTACTGAGCTTGCAGCTGCCACCCTGTATGGTCTCCATAGCAGCAAAGGTGGCCATCACCTGCAATCAGATGTCTGGAGATAAAAGAGACGGTATTTTTAAACTTTCTTCTAGGAGACTGGATGTCAATTTTCTTTAAGAGTGTGAGTTCTGATTCATTTAGCATATTACAGTGTATGTCCTCACACCAAAATGTATGTGGGCAGAAAAATTAGATTACTGGATGACTACATGATGATGTTTAAAAAAACAAAACAAAACAAAAAAATGAACTGTGGGGGAAGGTAAGTAAAGGCAGATCTAGGAGGAGTTAAGTAGAAGAGTTAGGGTTGAATTTGATCAGCCTGAATTTTGTACTATGAAAGATTTTTTTCATTAAGTAATATAGTGAGGTTTGAATTGGACACAATTGCATTCAATTTACTTGACTCCTCTTATAGAACCTGAACAAACCAGACACACAAACAAAAATAATCAAGTGGTGACTTTAAGCATCTGGGCTTCCAGGAGTTGAGAAGTATCAAACCAACTTAACGGAAACCTCAAGTCAAACCTACTGCAATTTCCCCCAATTAAAAAAAAAATAAAAATATATATCTGGAGCAGGAACAAGGTGGAACAAGGGAACTAGCATGTGTGCCTGTGTGCATGATTGTATGTGAATAGGTTTCAGGTAGAATCGGTTTACAGTCCTGTTGAGACAGTAAAGATCTCAGCTCACTTCAATATGTGTGTGCAGAGTTGGTAAACAAAGTACCTGACTACATATGAATTGTTCTGGTGTCCAGTAGCTTGAAGCAAAGGCTTTACCCTACTGCTTCGAAGGTCTTTCTCAGGCTTATATCAGCTTTATATCGAGTGAAGATATTTGAGAGCCATTACCCTGTAGAAAAACAGCTGACAAATCAATTTGCCTACTGGGAAAGTGAACTCACAGGTGTCAGGAGAAAACTGAGACAAATGTTGATAAATGAATTTCAGAGATGTTCAGTGTCCCTACCCACTGTGTGACTTCAGTGTTAATTCTAGTATAAAGCAAACATCTGATAAATAAATAATGGATGAGTATTGTGGCTTCTGCAAAAGTCAGGGCTAGAAAGTGAGTTAGATAGGAGACAAAATTCTCTCTTAGTTCCTACATAAATTCCTTTTGGATACAAAACAAAACAAAACAAAAACAAAAACAAAAACAAAAACAGCAACAAACAATGTGTCTCCCCCCTCCAAAATAAAAATAAAAATAAAATAACATAAAATAAAACTGCTGAAAGTTTTGCCAGTAAATCTTTTTAGACTGTAGGAGGTTCGAGGATCTCAAACCAAAGCAGAAGGCATACCAAACGTATACTTGTTGTAAACAATGGCTATCCCTTTTGGAGAAATGAATTCCCAAAGCAGTCTATTTTGAGATTTGTGTAAATCTTTTAAAGACATAATTAAAGAGAGAAGGATTTTTTTAAATAAGCGCCCTTTTAAAAACATTTTATTTTATGTATCTGAGTACAGTGTTGGTGTTACTGTTGTTGTTGCTGTCTTCAGACAACCAAAAGAGGGCATCAGATCCTTTTATGAGCCACCATGTGGTTGCTGGGAATGGAACTCAGGACCTCTGGAAGAGCAGCTCGTGCTCTTAACCTCTGAGACATCTCTCCAGCCCAGGAGAGAATGGTTGAGTCCACAGATAACATGATGAAAGGGGAAGTGATTCATTGAAGAGGAGGTAGCACTCTTCTACCCTAATGCAGGAAAATAATTGATGCTTGGTAGCAGAATCCAGTCACTGCTTCAGTTTTCTAGCTGAGATAAACCAACAAGGCAACATGCATGAGAAACACAAGGGAACATAAGATAGATGATAGATTAGTAATAGTAGATAGGTATAGCTTTAGATATGGAGTTTTAATCTTCTTTACTGAACTGATTAATACATCACAATCTCTGCTTATATACAGCATAAGACCTTGGAAATAAACCAATAAAGCTGTTACCCAATGAGAGCTCTTGTCACATTACCTTTCAAAAATTTCTCCCCTTCTTTTTTTATTGTTTTTAATCATTATTTACCAAAAAAAATCTTTTAGAAAAGAGAAGTCAGGGTTATGTTCATCTCTTGAATGATACGAATTGTTTCCCCTATTAAATCATAATATTTTTGTTTTACCAGGTGTTGCATAATGATGTTTTCCTCAACAGTGGGGTCCATGGCATGCTCATCCTATGTAATTTTGTCACAAAGTGACATTACAGTCAGTGTATTTTTTGTAACAGTATGATGTTCACATAATAAAGTAGCCTACCAAAGCAACTTTAAGAACAAATGAGTGAATCCCTGGCATGAAGAAATGCTCTGATATATTTTGCCTCTTTCTCCTTATTTAGGCTCAAATTCCCTAGTGTATGGTAGTATAGATATAGATATAGATATAGATATAGATATAGATATGGATATGGATATGGATATGGATATAGATATAGATATAGATAGATATAGATATATAGATATAGAGTCACATGACTTTAATGGTAGTTTTTCTTATTATTTGCTCTCATAGATATATATTTCAAACTTCATTTCCTTTAAAATTTACAAACCCTGTGCTCTTTCTTTTTGTATTATGTGATGTACAGCTATTTTGATTTACTAATCACTAAATTATATTAAATCTACTATATGCCATTTTTGACAAATTTCAAAACTTTTCTATGTCTTTATTCTTCTACTTACGAAATGAAAATATATTTAATATTTAATAACAAGTAATGCACAGGATTGTTGTGAAATTAAGTGTTTGCCATTGAATCTGATCTCCTGATACCACAAAACCAATCTATTTTAGATTTACAAGGCCTCTAGAATACAAAGGCATTGAAGGCCAAGGCTTTTCTTTATGGAATGTTATAGATCTATGACATTGTATCTTCCCAAATGATCATCTTTATAATACCTTCCCACATCCTAAGCCAAGTAGAACCTCTATATTCTTTACTGCTATCACGGTAGTTTTCATGGCCAGCATTTCAATATTTGCTGTATTGGAATTGGATAACATTTATTTCTGTTAAAGTAAATTTTAATTAAAATACAGTCACATGACTTCCTTTTTCCCTTTCCTATTCTGAGTCCATCCAAGTCTTCCTCCTCCAATTTTTTCCATTCTCCCCATTCTCTTTTTTTAAAATTTTTTATTAGGTATTTAGCTCATTTACATTTCCAATGCTATACCAAAAGTCCCCCATACCAACCCACCCCCACTCCCCTACCCACCCACTCCCCCTTTTTGGCCCTGGCGTTCCCCTGTACTGGGGCATATAAATTTTGTGTGTCCAATGGGCCTCTCTTTCCAGTGATGGCCAACTAGGCCATCTTTTGATACATATGCAGCTAGAGTCAAGAGCTCCGGGGTACTGGTTAGTTCATAATGTTGTTCCACCTATAGGGTTGCAGATCCCTTTAGCTCCTTGGGTACTTTCTCTAGCTCCTCCATTGGGAGCCCTGTAATCCATCCATTAGCTGACTGTGGGCATCCACTTCTGTGTTTGCTAGGCCCCGGCATAGTCTCACAAGAGACAGCTACATCTGGGTCCTTTCGATAAAATCTTGCTAGTGTATGCAGTGGTGTCAGCGTTTGGATGCTGATTATGGGGTGGATCCCTGGATATGGCAGTCTCTATATGGTCCATCCTTTCATCTCAGCTCCAAACTTTGTCTCTGTAACTCCTTCCAAGGGTGTTTTGTTCCCACTTCTAAGGAGGGGCATAGTGTCCACACTTCAGTCTTCATTTTTCTTGAGTTTCATGTGTTTAGGAACTTGTATCTTATATCTTGGGTATCCTAGGTTTTGGGCTAATATCCACTTATCAGTGAGTACATATTGTGTGAGTTCCTTTGTGAATGTGTTACCTCACTCAGGATGATGCCCTCCAGGTCCATCCATTTGGCTAGGAATTTCATAAATTCATTCTTTTTAATAGCTGAGTAGTACTCCATTGTGTAGATGTACCACATTTTCTGTATCCATTCCTCTGTTGAGGGGCATCTGGGTTCTTTCCAGCTTCTGGCTATTATAAATAAGGCTGCTATGAACATAGTGGAGCATGTGTCCTTCTTACCAGTTGGGGCATCTTCTGGATATATGCCCAGGAGAGGTATTGCTGGATCCTCTGGTAGTACTATGTCCAAATTTCTGAGGAACCGCCAGACTGATTTCCAGAGTGATTGTACAAGCCTGTAATCCCACCAACAATGGAGGAGTGTTCCTCTTTCTCCACATCCATGCCAGCATCTGCTGTCACCTGAATTTTTGATCTTAGCCATTCTGACTGGTGTGAGGTGGAATCTCAGGGTTGTTTTGATTTGCATTTCCCTGATGATTAAGGATGTTGAACATTTTTTCAGGTGCTTCTCTGCCATTCGGTATTCCTCAGGTGAGAATTCTTTGTTCAGTTCTGAGCCCCATTTTTTAATGGGGTTATTTGATTTTCTGAAGTCCACCTTCTTGAGTTCTTTATATATGTTGGATATTAGTCCCCTATCTGATTTAGGATAGGTAAAGATCCTTTCCCAATCTGTTGGTGGTCTTTTTGTCTTATTGACGGTGTCTTTTGCCTTGAAGAAACTTTGGAGTTTCATTAGGTCCCATTTGTCAATTCTCGATCTTACAGCACAAGCCATTGCTGTTCTGTTCAGGAATTTTTCCCCTGTGCCCATATCTTCAAGGTTTTTCCCCACTTTCTCCTCTATAAGTTTCAGTGTCTCTGGTTTTAAGTGAAGTTCCTTGATCCACTTAGATTTGACCTTAGTACAAGGAGATAAGTATGGATCGATTCGCATTCTTCTACATGATAACAACCAGTTGTGCCAGCACCAATTGTTGAAAATGCTGTCTTTCTTCCACTGGATGGTTTTAGCTCCCTTGTCGAAGATCAAGTGACCATAGGTGTGTGGGTTCATTTCTGGGTCTTCAATTCTATTCCATTGGTCTACTTGTCTGTCTCTATACCAGTACCATGCAGTTTTTATCACAATTGCTCTGTAGTAAAGCTTTAGGTCAGGCATGGTGATTCCACCAGAGGTTCTTTTATCCTTGAGAAGAGTTTTTGCTATCCTAGGTTTTTTGTTATTCCAGATGAATTTGCAAATTGCTCCTTCTAATTCGTTGAAGAATTGAGTTGGAATTTTGATGGGGATTGCATTGAATCTGTAGATTGCTTTTGGCAAGATAGCCATTTTTACAATGTTGATCCTGCCAATCCATGAGCATGGGAGATCCTTCCATCTTTTGAGATCTTCTGTAATTTCTTTCTTCAGAGACTTGAAGTTTTTATCATACAGATCTTTCACTTTCTTAGTTAGAGTCACGCCGAGATATTTTATATTATTTGTGACTATTGAGAAGGGTGTTGTTTCCCTAATTTCTTTCTTGGCCTGTTTATTCTTTGTATAGAGAAAGGCCATTGACTTGTTTGAGTTTATTTTATATCCAGCTACTTCACCGAAGCTGTTTATCAGGTTTAGGAGTTCTCTGGTGGAATTTTTGGGGTCACTTATATATACTATCATATCATCTGCAAAAAGTGATATTTTGACTTCCTCTTTTCCAATTTGTATCCCCTTGTTCTCCTTTTGTTGTCGAATTGCTCTGGCTAATACTTCAAGTACTATGTTGAAAAGGTAGGGAGAAAGTGGGCAGCCTTGTCTAGTCCCTGATTTTAGTGGGATTGCTTCCAGCTTCTCTCCATTTACTTTGACGTTGGCTACTGGTTTGCTGTAGATTGCTTTTATCATGTTTAGGTATGGGCCTTGAATTCTTGATCTTTCCAGAACTTTTATCATGAATGGGTGTTGGATCTTGTCAAATGCTTTTTCTGCATCTAACGAGATGATCATGTGGTATTTGTCTTTGAGTTTGTTTATATAATGGATTACATTGATGTATTTTTGTATATTAAACCATCCCTGCATCCCTGGAATAAAACCTACTTGGTCAGGATGGATGATTGCTTTAATGTGTTCTTGGATTCGGTTAGCGAGAATTTTATTGAGGATTTTTGCATCAATATTCATAAGAGAAATTGGTCTGAAGTTCTCTATCTTTGTTGGATCTTTCTGTGGTTTAGGTATCAGAGTAATAGTGGCTTCATAAAATGAGTTAAGTAGAGTACCTTCTACTTCTATCTTGTGAAAAAGTTTGTGCAGAACTGGAATTAGATCTTCTTTGAAGGTCTGATAGAACTCTGCACTAAACCCGTCTGGTCCTGGGCTTTTTTTGGCTGGGAGACTATTTATAACTGCTTCAATTTCTTTAGGGGATATGGGACTGTTTAGAAGGTCAACTTGATCCTGATTCAACTTTGGTACCTGGTATCTGTCCAGAAATTTGTCCATTTCGTCCAGGTTTTCCAGTTTTGTTGAGTATAGCCTTTTGTAGAAGAATCTGATGGTGTTTTGGATTTCTTCAGGATCTGTTGTTATGTCTCACTTTTCAGTTCTGATTTTGTTAATTAGGATTTTGTCCCTGTGCCCTCTAGTGAGTCTGGCTAATGGTTTATTTATCTTGTTGATTTTCTCAAAGAACCAACTCCTCGTTTGGTTAATTCTTTGAATAGTTCTTCTTGTTTCCACTTGGTTGATTTCACCCCTGAGTTTGATTATTTCCTGCCGTCTACTCCTCTTGGGTGAATTTGCTTCCTTTTTTTCTAGAGCTTTTAGATGTGTTGTCAAGCTGCTAGTATGTGCTCTCTCCCGTTTCTTCTTGGAGGCACTCAGAGCTATGAGTTTCCCTCTTAGAAATGCTTTCATTGTGTCCCAAAGGTTTGGGTATGCTGTGGCTTCATTTTCATTAAACTCTAAAAAGTCTTTAATTTCTTTCTTTATTCCTTCCATGACCAAGGTATCATTGAGAAGAGTGTTGTTCAGTTTCCACGTGAGTGTTGGCTTTCTATTATTTTTTTTTGTTATTGAAGATCAGCCTTAGTGCATGGTGATCTGATAGGATACATGGGACAATTTCAATATTTTTGCATCTGTTGAGGCCTGTTTTGTGACCTATTATGTGGTCAATTTTGGAGAAGGTACCATGAGGTGCTGAGAAGAAGGTATATCCTTTTGTTTTAGGATAAAATATTCTGTAGATATCTGTCAGATCCATTTGTTTCATCACTTCTGTTAGTTTCAGTGTGTCCCTGTGTAGTTTCTGTTTCCATGATCTGTCCATTGTTGAAAGTGGTGTGTTGAAGTCTCCCACTATTATTGTGTGAGGTGCAATGTGTGCTTTGAGCTTTACTAAAGTTTCTTTAATGAATGTGGCTGCCCCTGTATTTGGAGCATAGATATTCATAATTGAGAGTTCCTCTTGGAGGATTTTACCTTTGTTGAGAAGGAAGTGCCCCTCCTTGTCTTTTTTGATGACTTTGGGTTCTAAGTCAATCTTATCAGATATTAGGATGGCTACTCCAGCTTGTTTCTTCATACCATTTGCTTGGAAAATTGTTTTCCAGCCTTTCATTCTGAGGTAGTGTCTATCTTTTTCTCTGAGATGTGTTTCCTGTAAGCAGCAAAATGTTGGGTCTTGTTTGTGTAGCCAGTCAGTTAGTCTATGTCTTTTTATTGGGGAGTTGAGACCATTGATGTTAAGAGATATTAAGGAAAAGTAATTGTTGCTTCCTGTTATTTTTGTTGTTAAAGTTGGCATTCTGTTCTTGTGGCTGTCTTCTTTTAGGTTTGTTGAGGGATTACCTTCCTGTTTTTTCTAGGGCGTTGTTCCCGTTCTTGTATTGGTTTTTTTCTGTTATTATCCTTTGAAGGGCTGGATTCGTGGAGAGATAATGTGTGAATTTGGTTTTGTCGTGGAATACTTTGGTTTCTCCATCTATGGTAATTGAGAGTTTGGCTGGGTATAGTAGCCAGGGCTGGAATTTGTGTTCTCTTAGTGTCTGTATAACATCTGTCCAGGCTCTTCTGGCTTTCATAGTCTCTGGTGAAAAATCTGGTGTAATTCTGATAGGCTTGCCTTTATATGTTACTTGACCTTTTTCCCTTACTGCTTTTAGTATTCTATCTTTATTTAGTGCATTTGTTGTTCTGATTATTATGTGTCGGGAGGAATTTCTTTTCTGGTCCAGTCTATTTGGAGTTCTGTAGGCTTCTTGTATGTTCATAGGCATCTCTTTCTTTAGATTTGGGAAGTTTTCTTCAATAATTTTGTTGAAGATGTTTGCTGGTCCTTTGAGTTGAAAATCTTCATTCTCATCCCCTCCTATTATCTGTAGGTTTGGTCTTCTCATTGTGTCCTGGATTTCCTGGATATTTTGAGTTAGGATCTTTTTGCATTTTCCATTTTCTTTGATTGTTGTGCCGATGTTCTCTATGGAATCTTCTGCACCTGAGAGTCTCTCTTCCATCTCTTGTATTCTGTTGCTGATGCTCAAATCTATGGTTCCAGATTTCTTTCCTAGGGTTTCTATCTCCAGCGTTGCCTCACTTTGGGTTTTCTTTATTGTGTCTACTTCCCTTTTTAGGTCTAGTATGGTTTTGTTCATTTCCATCACCTGTTTGTATGTTTTTTCCTCTTTTTCTGTAAGGACTTCTACCTGTTTGATTGTGTTTTCCTGTTTTTCTCTAAGGACTTGTAACTCTTTAGCAGTGTTCTCCTGTATTTCTTTAAGTGATTTATTAAAGTCCTTCTTGATGTCCTCTACCATCATCATGAGATATGCTTTTAAATCTAGGTCTAGGCTTTCAGGTGTGTTGGTGTGTCCTGGACTGGACGAAGTGGGAGTGCTGGGTTCTGATGATGGTGAGTGGTCTTGGTTCCTGTTAGTAAGATTCCTACGTTTACCTTTTGCCATCTGGTAATCTCTGGAGTTAGTAGTTATAGTTGACTCTGTTTAGAGATTGTTCTTCTGGTGATTCTGTTACCTTCTATCAGCAGACCTGGGAGACAGATTCTCTCCTCTGAGTTTCAGTGCTCAGAGCACTCTCTGCTGGCAAGCTCTCTTACAGGGAAGGTGCGCAGATATCTTGTTTTTGGACCCCCTCCTGGCCGAAGAAGAAGGCCCAAAACAGGGCCTTTCTCAGAAGCTGTGTTGCTTTGGCAGTTCCCAGAAGCTGTCAGCTTCTGTGTTGCAGACTCTCACCTGTGCAGACTAATTTCCTAAGTTCTGCTGAGTCCAGGAACCAAGATGGCGACCGCTGCTGCTGAGGCTGAGGCCGCCTCCCAAGCCAGGCGGACACCTGTCCTCTGGTCCGGACGGTGGCCGGCTGTCTGCGGCCCGCCAAGGGTGCTTCCTCAGCGGCTCTGTGCTTCTGCCTGTCCCAGAAGCTGTCCGGTTCTCTGGCGCACCCTCTCTCCTGTTCAGATTAATTTTCTAAGTTCTGCTGAGTCCCGGAACCCATTCTCCCCATTCTCAAGTTGATATCCTCTTTTTACTTAATCATTGTTACATATAAACGTATGTGTGTGCCAGATTGTGTGTATATGCATGCAACAACATATGCATAGAACTTGCTGAGTCTGTTTTTTTTGTTTGTGTACATCTGGTTTCCAACTGACCACTTAGGATTAGATATAACCTGTTGGAGGAAATATTAAAAATTGAATAGGCTCGTTCCTGGGCTTGTGCCAGGTACTTTTCTATCCCCAGCATCCTGGCTGGCCATGCACTGGTGGGAACTGGTCAACCTGTTTTTAATCTCATGGAGACTCTCTGGGCTGAACTACCAAAATGTCTCCACCCAGCTCTGCTAAGTTCCCACTGGCAGGTCATTACCACACCAACCCAGTGCTTCAAATCCCCCCAGGCCTTTGTGGTGCACCTCAGGCAAATCCACACTTTGTTGCAGTATCTTTCTCTCTTGAACCCAGACAATGCTTTGAGAAGAAAAACAGCACAAACTTAGTACAGAAAGGACAGTAACTCTATCTTTGGGCACAGGAACAAAAATCCTATTCTGATAAGCCGTATTAAATCTAAATCCTCAGGTGGCGAATCCTGATGGATCCACCATCGAAACTGAGAAATACTCGTAGTTACATCTTGTCCTCACTTCTTGTATGTTTGTATGTATGTATGTATGTATGTATGTATGTATATGTATATACATGTATGTGTATATATATGTGTGTGTGCGTATACATATATATGTATATATACATACATATGTGTATGTATCCTCTGTTGAAGGACACTTAGGTTGTTCTTATTTTCTGGCTATTGTGAATAAGGTAGCAATGAGATGAGCATGGTCAAACAAGTGGCTGTGGAGTAGGATGTTAAGTCCTTTGGGCACATGTCAAAGACTAGTATATCTGGTCTTACTGGCAGATTTATTTTTAGTTTTCTGAGGATATTCCATACTGCTTTCAAGAACATCTGCAACAATGTGCATTCCAATCACCAGTGAATGGGGGTTCCTCTTTCCCCACAATCTTGCTAGCATTTGTTATCAGTTGTTTTACTGGGCTCAGCATTTCTAACTGGGATAAAATGAAATCTCAAAGTTGTTTTGATCTTAGTTTGTGGTCCCCTAAGTTCCTGAAGATGATGGAATATTTTTGAGATAATTATACTTTAAAATCATTTTTATTTCTTCTATTGAGAATTATCTGTTTAGATAGATACCTAGCTCTTTTCTTTTTTCAACCAAGTCATATTTGTTTTCTTGATATTGTTCTTTGTGTATTCTAGAGATGAGTCCTGTATCCTCTGTCAGATGTATAGCTGGCTGAGATTCTCTTCTATTTTGTGCCTTCCTTCTTCTCTTGATTACTTGCTTCCTTAGCTATGTGGGAGCTTTTCATGCTCTGAGAGATCATTTGTCATTTGTTTTCTGCAAATGGAATCCCAATCAGAAAGTTCTTTCCTATACCAATGTCATATATTCCACTGTGTGTTTTCCTCAAGAGTTTTAGTATTCAGGGGGTCAAACTGAGGGCTTTAATCCACTTGGAGCTAATTTGTGTTTGGGTAACAACTGTGGTCTATTTTAATTCTTCTGCCAGTGAACATTGTTTTCCAAGTACCATTTGTTGAAGAAGCTGTCTTTTCTTCATTGTATGGTTTCTGCCTCATGGTCAAATATCAGATGATTATAGTTACAAGTACTGGGTCTTCTATTTTATTCCATTGCTCTACATATCTCTTTTATCCAGCACCACATTATTTTTCTTCTTATACCTTGTATTTCTTGAAGTCTGGAATGTTGTCTCTCCAGTATTATTCTTTTTCTGCTTAGGATTGCTTTGGCTACCTGGGATCTTTCTGATTCTATATAATTTTGCTCTGTTTCTGTGAAAAAATGTGATGGGTATTTTAATTGAAATTACAATTCAATCTCTATAGTTCTTTTAGAAGAATTTTCATATTAATTCTACTGACATATAAACATGACATGCCTTTCTAATTTCCAGTGTCTTTCTCAATATCTTTCTACAGAGTTTGCTTAAATAAGTTTGCTTAAATAGATATTGTGCCTCCTTGATTATGTTTACTCCAGGTGTTTAATTGTCTTTAATGCTAATGTCAATGAGAGTTTGTCATTGATCTATTTCTTGGTGTGTTTGTTGGTGTGAGTTGATTTTGTACTCTGCAGCACTGCTAAAATTGTTGATTCATTCTAGAAGCTTTATAGCAGAACTTAAGGGTTTCTTTGGTATAGCCCTATCTGCAAATAGCAATAATGTAACCTTTTTTACTGTTTTATTGTTTCAGATGGTACTTTCAGCACTGTGTTTAGAAAGATTTAGGATAGTGAAATCCCTGTCTCCTTTCTAATTTTCGTGGGGTTGTTTCAAACGTTTTTCCTTCTATGATAATGATGGCTGTGAGCTTGTTATATGCAGTCTTGGTTATGTTGTGATATGTTCCCTTCAGCCCCCTCTGGTGAAGAGGATTATCACGAAAACATGTTGAATGTTTATCAGAAACGTTTTCTGCATTTGGGGATCATATGATTTTTGCCTTTAAGTCTGTTGATATGATTAGGTGTATTTACTGCAGAGTCTTGCAAATGGTCTGCTACAGGAGTAAGGATATACTGTGGAAACAGCACTGTAGAGACGGAAGGAGAGTTCATTTTCTTAACTTCTGTGGCTTTATTACTATTACAAACATCATGGTCCCTATCAAAACCACCACCAACACCTCCACCTCCTTTACCTCCCCTCACCAGCACCAGCACCACAACTACAAACTCTGTTTCATCACCTATTTATTATGCTCCAAAATGGCTTTCAGAACTCATTAGAAACACAGTATATAGATACTGTACCCACTGCTCATCAATAACAGAGAAATTCAAAGCTTACAGTGTGAAGTAACTCTATGAGTCCTATCCTCTCACCAGCATTGTCTTCACATTATTCTAAACTCTAACGAGGTCACTAGTTATTGTTTCTTTCACCATCAAATTTTACCATTAAATGACATGAATTGTAATTGCTTGCTGACTTTTAAAATCTCTTTACACTATGCATACAACCTGTGTGATTTCAACTATGGCCACACTGTGGAACACTTGTGGCTGTCAGAGAACAACCTTAAGTGTTGATCCTTGCCTTTTATTTACTATGAGACAGTGTTTCTCATGTTATTCACTACTGCATATGACAAAATAGCTATCCTGCCAACTTCTAGAGATGGCTTTGTCTTTGCTTCTCACTTCTCTCTAAGAGCAAAGGACTACATACCTACCCTACCTGGATTTACATGGGTACTGGGAATCTGAACTCAGGTCGTCAAGCTTAAAATGAAAGCATTGTATTCACTGAGTCATCTGCCTTACTGGACTAGCTAACTTCTAAAGATATAGTAGTAGAACTGCTCTGGAATTAATAGGACATTACAAGCTTTCAAAATATATTCTTATGTGATTAATATGGTAGAAAGTGATTGTAAAACTCCTTTTCTGATTCAACATTGCAGCACCCAGAAAGAATCTTAAATTGTTTAGAAAGTTAAACATGTATAATATTACTACTAATAAAGGTCACTTAAATATTATATGTTTTGTGGAACACACAACCGGTCCTTTCCTCCATGAGTATCTACTTACTTAAGGGCCCCAATGCCTTAAATTCCAGCCTTAATGAATAGACCCTTTTACTTGCTATGATTGTTTAAAGCTAATAGCCCTAGGAAGGAAGTGTTAATTAAAATTAATTCACACTGAGGTATTAGCAGCAGGTCAGAATGTAAAAAATGTCTAGAGGCATAGTTAAAAGCCTAAATTGCCATGTCACTTTGAGCAGTTTGCTTAACCTCTCTCAGCTATATTTCTTTATCAGCATAACAGAAATGCCTAAACTGAGCTGTTGGTTTCTCTTGTGGGCATTGAATAATACAACATAAGATAACGACAAAACAAAACAAAACACAAAAAAAGCAAAAAAGCACACATGTTCTAAAGGCTAACAGTGCTGCCTTTGCCCAGCTCAAGACACGTGAGCACGGCATTCCCCAAGCGTGGACATTTAAGATAGTGCCCCTGTACTTCAAACTTTCAGCTCCTGGTGGCTTTGTATATATTTTAAAAATAATAGATTTCAAGGTTTGTGGAGTATCTGAGGAATAAAATCATTAAGGATATAGCTAATAATGACACTGTAAAAAGAATTTTAAATGTACAGAAGCCTTCCAATGATGATCACACTCCCTACTCATTACCCATGAACCTGGAGGGCTTCTAGCTGTCCTCTAGCTGTCCTCTTCAAATCTCAAAAGCCAATGATGCATTATTCAGCTCTTGACTTGAATTTTTCTATGAAAACTTCAATTTAAATTACAATATCAAATCAGGACCACCCAATTGAACGCTATCTACTAAACCAATGAAACAAATGTTTAGTGACTAGCTTGAAAGTCTGTGAACTATGTATTTGGCCTATCATTCATATCAATCAGATTCCTAACAGCAGAGAATAAAATGACTTATTACATTTCTGGGATGGTGACTTGAATATGGTGCTTGTTAAAATTTTGACAGTTTTCGACCTGTGTTCTGCTTCTAAACTCCCACTGTGAGAGGCCTCGGAGTTTAACAAAGCATTGTGAGTGTGCCAGTCACACTTTGCAGTGGATGTCAAGCAAATCTGTTCTTGTCCAGTGGACTAGGCTTGTCCATTACCAAATGGTTTTCTAATTTTGAGTTCATAATTATTGTCCCCTGGCTACTCTGTTCCACTAGACACTTTTAAAAACTTGGGTTAGTTTTAAATATTTTAATAAATCAGTGAATAATGTGCTCTCATCCTTTCTGAGTAGCTGAGGATATTCTTGATGCTATCAGAGTTACGTTTGTGGAGGTGGTGTAGAGAACTGATACTTGAGCTTTGATTATCTTGTTGAAGTACTTTATCCATATCACATATACACAGCCAAGAAAGACTTAGCCTTAATGAATTATGTACTCAAGTTCTAACATTTCAAACTGCCACACAAATGGAAGGTAGACATCTAACATTGAATTACAACTCAGGTTTTCTTGAACTTTCTTAGTTTATATTTAAAAGGCTTACTACTTGTGTTATATTGTGTATGTGCAAGGTTCACATTTGCTTTGGGGGTTTTATCTACGTACATTTGGAACATTACTCAAACTTGGGTATTGCTGTTTAAGAGCCAGCTACTCTGTTTATTTTGCTTTGCTTTGTTCTCTTCCTTTATTCACTCACTGGGACTCAGGACTTACCCAATAGGCTAGAGTGGCTAGCCAGTGAACTATGGGGACTCACTTAATTCTTTTGTCTCTGCCTCTTTGGCCTGGTATTTTACATAGGCATATGAACTCAGTTCCCCAGTGTTTGTTCAAAAACAAATAGAAACAAAACTACTACATTGAATGAGCTATCTCCATAGCTCCTTGAATATATGCTCATATTCACACACATACATGTGCACACTTGCACACACACACACAAACAGACCACACACACACACACACACACACACACACACACACACACACACATGCACACTCACATGCATATGCACACACACACACACACACCAGAATGATTCATGCACATTTTCCCAACCAGATTGCTATATTGTAATATTCCCCACAATATTTCTAGCATAGTCACTAATTCATCCATTCATTCATCTTTCCTTCCACCTGGTTTCCTTCCTTCCTTCCTTCCTTCCTTCCTTCCTTCCTTCCTTCCTTCCTTCCTTCCTTCCTTCCTTCCTGTCTCTCTGTCTCTGTCTATCTCTCTGTGTCTCTCTCCCCCTCTCTTTCTTTCCTTCACTTCCTAAAGTAAGACTTTATCCATGCCCTTCTTTGTTTGTTGTATCAAAATGCAGAAATGGTGGTGACAGCCATGGGACAGTCGTTCTCACCCAACTTGTGTGAGATGACTTGAAAGTGCCCTTCTTGAGTTGTTTTAGTCACTTCCTCCATATCCTGGAGATATAAATTAGCTTTCTATAACTTGTCACTCACATTGTTCCACATTTTAGGATTACTTGCTTAACACCAGGAATGTATTTCTAGCAGGCAATACTCCAGTTGTGAAAAATGAATTCTCATATGGCAGAAACTTTTGACACCTATCTCAAGGACCAAATTCATGTTTCACCTTGATCTCACTTTTATTTTTACAAGACACAAAATTGTCTCTATTCATTATGGTTGTGGTCGCTCACACCGATAATCATCAGGCCAGTGTGAGAAGAATGAAATTTATCCATATTCACATAGGATTCTTGCACTCGTATGAATTATATTTTTAGCCTTTTAAACTTTAAGAAGCTTGGGAAGACACTTTAAGTGCTTGTGTAGACAATACCTAATCCCTATCCTTTTGTTTTGTTCATTTGCTTGTAGTTGGTTTCTGCCACTAATTTGTAGAAAAATGATATTGTCATTATGTCATGCTTTCATTCATTGGCAACCAGCACAGACAATTAAAATCCCTTGTCCACGCCCTACATTTTCCATACTATCAGAGTACAGTCACTTTCATGGGTTATTTGCCAAGGCTCAATTGTAATATCTGGTCTGTGGTAATTTTTGTTGTTTGTCATGACTTGATGCCCTTGAAGATTAGTATCCATTTAGGTTATAGAATTTCCCTTGCTCTTGGCATGTTTATTGTGTCCTCACAATTAAACTGGTGATCTGGTATGGCAGAATGCCATAGGAGGCGTACAGTTCCCTTTAGGTGACATGGTGCCATCCCCTTGGGCGTCTGTGATGTCCATGTATTATAGACAATTGTGCCATCATTCATTTCTTGGCTGACTTAGTGCTCTCAGATTTTGCCATGTATAGCTATTGCTCTTCTCTTTCCTTGACAAGAATTATCAGTTCTAGAAATCTCCTAATGAAGATGGAGGGAACCTAAACTCTGCTTTCTTACAAATTAATTTAAAATTACTTTATATAAAAGATGGACTGCATCAAAATGCTGGAGTATTTACTAAATTATTTGTTTATGCTATTATTTAGTCATGCATTTATTTTACATTATATGGTTGTTATATTATATATTAAGTTATGTGAGTTATTCACATTGTCAAAGCCCTGGCCATTGAGATCCAATTTTAGGCTCTTCTTTGTTTATATATAAAATTTTATTTTAATTAGGTATTTTATTCATTTACATTTCCAATGCTACCCCAAAAGTCCCCCATACCATCCCTGCCACTCCCGCTTCTTGAACCTGGTGTTCCCCTGTACTGAGACATATAAAGTTTGCAAGACCAATGGGCCTCTCTTTCCACTGATGGCCAACTAGTCCATCTTCTGATACATATGCAGCTAGAGACACGGGATCTGGGGGGTACTAGTTAGTTCATATTGTTGTTCCACCTATAGGATTGCAGATCCCTTTAGCTCCTTGGGTACTTGCTCTAGCTCCTCCATTTGGGCCCATGATCCATCCAATAGCTGACTGTGAACATCCACTTCTGTGTTTGCTAGGCCCCTGCATAGCCTTACAAAAGACAGCTATATCAGGGTCCTTTCAGCAAAATCTTGCTAGTGTATGCAATGGTGTCAGCTTTTCGAGGCTGATTATGGGATGGATCCCCGGGTATGGCAGTCTCTAGATGGTTCATCCTTTCGTCTCAGCTCCAAACTATGTCTCTGTAACTGCTTCCATGGGTGTTTTGTTCCCAATTCTATGAAGAGGCAAAATGTCCATGCTTTGGTCTTCGTTCTTGAGTTTCATGTGTTTTGCAAATTGTATCTTGTATCTTGGGTATTCTAAGTTTCTGGGCTAATATCCATTTATCAGTGAGTGCATATCATGTGAGTTCTTTTGTGATTGGGTTACCTCACTCAGAATGATGCCCTCCAGGTCCATCCATTTGCCTAGGAATTTCATAAATTCATTCTTTTTAATATCTGAGTAGTACTCCATTGTGTAAACTCCATTGTACCACATTTTCTGTATCCATTCCTCTGTTGAGGGGCATCTGGGTTCTTTCCAGCTTCTGGCTATTACAAATAAGGCTGCTATGAACATAGTTGAGCATGTGTCCTTCTTACTGGTTGAAACATCTTCTGGATATATGCCCAGGAGAGGTATTGGGGGATCCTCCGGTAGTACTATGTCCAATGTTCTGAGGAACTGCCAGACTGATTTCTAGAGTGGTTGTACAACCTTGCAATCCCACCAACAATGGAGGAGCGTTCCTCTTTCTCCACATTTTTGCCAGCATCTGCTGTCACCTGAGTTTTTGATCTTAGCCATTCTGGCTGGTGTGCGGTGGAATCTCAGGGTTGTTTTGATTTGCATTTACCTGACAATTAAGGATGCAGAACATTTTTTCAAGTGCTTCTCAGCCATTCAGTATTCCTCAAGTGAGAATTCTTTGTTTAGCTCTGAGCCGCAATTTTTAATGGCGTTATTTGATTTTCTGGAGTCTACCTTCTTGAGTTCTTTATATATATTGGATATCAGTCCCCTATCTGATTTAGGATAGGTAAAGACACTTTCCCAATCTGTTGGTGGCATTTTTGTCTTATTGATAGTGTCTTTTGCCTTACAGAAGCTTTGCAATTTTATGAGGTCCAATTTGTCGATTCTTGATCTTACAGCACAAGCCATTGCTGTTCTATTGAGGAATTTTTTTCCCCTGTGCCCTTATCTTCGAGGCCTTTCCCCAATTTCTCCTCTATGAGTTTCACTGTCTCTGGTTTTATGTCAAGTTCCTTGATCTACTTAGATTTGACTTTAGTACAAGGAAATAGGAATGGATCAATTTGCATTCTTCTGTGTGATAACCACCAGTTGTGCCAGCACCATTTATTGAAAATGCTGTCTTTTTTCCACTGGATGGTTTTAGCTCCCTTGTCAAAGATCAAGTGACCATAGGTGTGTGGGTTCATTTCTGGTTCTATTCCATTGGTCTATTTGTCTGTCACTATACCAATACCATGCAGTTTTTTTCACTATTTCTTTGTAGTACAGCTTTAGGTCCGGCATGGTGATTCCACCAGAGGTTGTTTTATCCTTGAGAAGAGTTTTTGCTATCCTAGGTATTTTGTTATTCCAGATGTATTTGCAGATTGCCATTTCTAATTCGTTGAAGAATTGAGTTGGAATTTTGATGGGGATTGCATTGAATCTGTAGATTGCTTTTGGCTAGATAGCCATTTTTACTATATTGATCTTGCCCATCCATGAGCATGAGAGATTTTTCCATCTTCTGAGATCTTCTTTAATTTCTTTCTTCAGAGAATTGAAGTTCTTATCATACAGATCTTTCACTTCCTTAGTTAGAGTCATGCCAAGGTATTTTATATTATTTGTGACTATTGAGAATGGTGTTGTTTTCCTAATTTCTCTCTCAGCCTGTTTATTCTTTGTGTAGAGAAAGGCCATTGACCCAATTGCATTAATTTTATATCCAGGTATTTCACTGAAGCTGTTTATCAGGTTTAGTAGTTCTCTGGTGGAATATTTATTTATTTATTTATTTATTTATTTTTAAATATTTTTTAGTATTACGTATTTTCCTCAATTACATTTAGAATGCTATCCCAAAAGTCCCCCATACCCTCCCTCCCCACTTCCCTACCCACCCATTCCCATTTTTTGGCCCTGGCATTCCCGTGTACTGGGGCATATAAAGTTTGCATGTCCAATGGGCCTCTCTTTCCAGTGATGGCCGACTAGGCCATCTTTTGATACATATGCAGCTAGAGTCAAGAGCTCCGGGGTACTGGTTAGTTCATAATGTTGTTGCACCTACAGGGTTGCAGATCTCTTTATATCCTTGGATACTTTCTCTAGCTCCTCCACTGGGGGCCCTGTGCTCCATCCAATAGCTGACTGTGAGCATCTACTTATGTTTTTGCTAGGCCCCGGCCTAGTCTCACAAGAGAAAGCTATATCAGGGTCCTTTCAGAAAAATCTTGCTAGTGTATGCAATGGTGTCATCGCTTAGAGGCTAATTATGGGATGGATCCCTGGATATGGCAGTCTCTAGATGGTCCATCCTTTTGTCTCAGCTCCAAACGTTGTCTCTGTAACTCCTTCCATGAGTGATTGTTTCCAATTCTAAGAAGGGGCAAAGTGTCCACACTTTGGTCTTTGTTCTTCTTCAGTTTCATGTGTTTTGCAAATTTTATCTTATATCTTGAGTATACTAAGTTTCTGGTCTAATATCCACTTATCAGTGAGTACATATCATTTGAGTTCTTTTGTGATTGTGTTACCTCACTCAGGATGATGCCCTCCAGGTCCATCCATTTGCCTAGGAATTTCATAAATTCATTCTTTTTAATAGGTGAGTAGTACTCCATTGTGTAAATGTACCACATTTTTTGTATCCATTCCTCTGTTGAGGGGCATCTGGGTTCTTTCCAGCTTCTGGCTATTATAAATAAGGCTGCTATCAACAGATTGGGAAAGGATCTTTACCTATCCTAAATCAGAGAGGGGACTAATATCCAATATATATAAAGAACTCAAGAAGGTGGACTCCAGAAAATCTAATAACCCCTTTAAAAAATGGGGCTCAGAGCTAAACAAAGAATTCTCACCTGAGGAATACCGAATGGCTGAGAAGCACCTGAAAAAATGCTCAGCATCCTTAATCATCAGAGAAATGCAAATCAAAACAACCCTGAGATTCCATCTCACACCAGTCAGAATGGCTAAGATCAAAAATTCAGGTGACAGCAGATGTTG
This sequence comes from Mus musculus, assembly GCF_000001635.26. Classification (NCBI taxonomy): domain Eukaryota; kingdom Metazoa; phylum Chordata; class Mammalia; order Rodentia; family Muridae; genus Mus; species Mus musculus. The sequence goes on from NC_000071.6 coordinate 46,778,503, forward strand.
GCGAGGATGTGGAGAAAGAGGAACACTCCTCCATTGTTGTTGGGATTGCAAGCTTGTACAATCATTCTGGAAATCAGTCTGGTGGTTCCTCAGAAAATTGGACATAGTACTACCAGAGGATCCCACAATACCTCTCCTGGGCATATATCCAGAAGATGTCTGGTGGAATTTTTAGGGTCACTTATATATACTATCATATCATCTGCAACAAGTGATATTTTGACTTCTTCCTTTCCAATTTGTATCCCATTTATCTCCTTTTGTTTTCGAATTGCTTTATGCTCTTCTTTTATCTTATATGCCATCAGGAATTAAATATGCTAACTACATATTTGAACATTTGTACAGTCAACACATAATCATAAGCTGTTAAAACTTTAACATTTTTATTTGTAGAAAAAGAACTCATGAATGCAGACTGTGATTCAATCCCAGCTCCAGTTCTTAGAACAGTGCTGAGTACTAAGTAAATTTTAGAATTCATTGTTTAGTACTAACATATTCTATTAAATTGTCTGGCACTTGTATAATTGCAAACTATCTTTGTTCAGCTTAGTTTTCTCAAATGTGCATGCATGACATACCTCTACACACAGTTAAGAAACAACATTTACTGCCTGCCCCATCTTTCTCTTCAGTGACTCTCATCAACCTCCGGAAACTGCCTAGACTTTTTCCATGTCACCTTCCTTACCTTCAACTTGGCAAGTACTGTTTCACTCACTGATCAGGAAAGGGACTATTAATAAGTTGAGGGCAATGCCTTTTATAAATATATAGATGTCAGTATAAAATAAAATGTATCACATCCTGGAAAAATATAGCTTTTACTTATTTGCAAACTATTGAACAGAATTGTTTAGACATACAGAGATTCTCATAAAAATACTTTCCAACATCTTAATGAATAATAACAAGAATCACCTGATGAGGTAGATTAGAAACCTTGCATACAGCAATAGAAGCCACTACTAGAATGAAGAGATAGATACAGAACTGCTAAAACTCTTTGGCAGCCTATTCATCTGACTAGAAAATATAAATAGAAGACTAAACACCATCAACAAAAGAACTCTAATCAACAAATAAAAATATAAACTTAACAGTTCTCATATGAAGAACACATGGACAACAAACACATCAAAATATTTAAGATCACTGGGAGTTTGGGAAATGCAAATTAAAACTGTATTAAAATCCAGTCACTTCAATAAGAAGAGCATAAAGGGACACCAGAAATCTGCAGTTCTGTCCAGTCGTTGGGGAGAAAAGAAACCTTACTGCTTGCTGGTGGGGATATAAACTAGCACTGCCACTAAGGAGATCAGCAAAGAACAGTCTTTCAAAACTGCAAATAGAATTACATGATCCTGCTATCCAGGCTTCATATATGAAGAAATCCAAATCAACAAGCTAGCACACACATGTTTATTACATCAACTATAATAGTCAAATTATGAAGTACATTGCATGCATGCAGAAATACCTTAGTCAAATCTATTGTTTTTTATAATTAATATTCATTTTAAAAACTTTCTAAAATTCACCGTGTCTCATTCAACGTTTATCCAACAAATGTTAATTTTGCTGCATGCTGTGAACTCTTCACCTGTATCCTTCCTACTCTCTAAAATTAACCTTTAAGAGTTACTAAAAATATTTGTATCAAGATTAAATGTAGCATCATTCTCAATCAGAAAAAAGTAAATTCCTTTTAGGGCTGTAGAGTGGCATTCTTCTCATGTAAGCAGAGGTGTCTTTCCCCAGAACACAATAGTGATCCCTGTTTCTCCACGATCCTCCAGCACACCTTTCCCTTCAATCCTTGTTTGATTTCATCAATAAAGTTAACAATCTCATCTCAATAAAAGTGAAACAGCAAAACAAAATGACACCAAAACTGCAAGTTAGCTAACAGGATCTTACATAATGCGCCATCTCCTATGCAAACCCCCTTACAATTGTTGGTTCAGTTTCCTTACCGATAGAAATGTGGTTGTGTGAAGACATGTTTCATATTGTTCTGTTGATTGAGAAATGTCACTATGTGATATTTGCTTCTTTTCCTTGGATGCTCATCTGATTTGTTTTAAGCTATGATTGCCCACAAGATAGACAGGATTAGGAAAGGAACCTGTCCCAAAGGAGAGAGCATGAACATCTAATTCAGGAAGACCCAGAAGTGTCTCCTGGCTTAACAACTCACCAATACTGGCAATATACAGTCTGGGTTGTTCACTTTTCCAGATCATAAGAAATACACAAACATAAATAACATTGCAAAGTCTAAAATAAACCATATACTCAAAGTAGTATTTGTATTTCAAAGAATATCATAAAATTATTTTTATAAAAAATGGTTTATTTTCTCTGTCTCTCTGTCTCTGTGTGTGTGCGCGCGTGCACGTGTGCACTGCTGATCAAAGAGTGAGTCAAATCTCAAGAATGTGGACTTACAGAAGGTTGTCAGCCTCTCAGTGTAGGTGCTAGAACTTGAACTCACATCCTTCCCAAGAGTAGCAAGTGCTCTTAGCTGCTGAGCCATCTCTTCTGACCGGAAAAGAACTTTTAATTATTAAGTAAAGTGAATCTGGTCTTTATTTCATTATAGAGATGGTAATCAAATTCTAGATTGGGTTTCTGCTTTCTGCTAGGATCATCATGTAAATTATCCTTAGTAATACAGGCTTTAATGTTCGTTTTAAAAAGTGTTTATTTAAGCCGGGCGCGGTAGCCCACGCCTTTAATCCCAGCACTCCGGAGGCAGAGGCAGGTGGATTTCTGAGTTCGAGGCCAGCCTGGTCTACAAAGTGAGTTCCAGGATAGCCAGGGCTACACAGAGAAACCCTGTCTCGAAAAATCAAACCAAAAAAAAAAGTGTTTATTTATTCATTCATTTAATATTGACTGGCTCCTTATGTGTTAATACCTGATCTTTTTTTATTTTTCAAAGCTATTTGAAAACATTATATTCTATTCAATTTAGAATGATTCTGACAACAAATTGCAAAACTATATAACTATGTGATTCTATATAATTGGTTATCAGACTATTGTGAGCTCTGTTTGATATGAAAAATTAAAGAAAAAAGTCATTTCAAGATGGAAAACATTCACAAATATTGCAATCAATAGGTGAGCTGAGTTCTCTGCCTCAAGTAGGCTGTCTTCAGAGATGGTATTATGATTTGCCTCAGATAAGTTGGATAAGCATTGAAAATTTTGCTGAAAAGCCGCTTAGCAGGTCCTGAATTTGCAGTAAACTTTGTAAGTGTTTTTCTCTGAGTTTGTTTCTGTAGCAGTGAACTTCTAGCAAGAGATAACTATAAGTATTGACTCTGCTCTTTACCCAACCAAATACAATTTCTCATGGCCTTCAGAAGGTTGAAAGTTCTATATTTTCTAAAATAACATCATCATCAACAACAACAACAGCAATAGTAAATAAAATATAGCTAACTACATATGTCTTAATCCTTTCACATGTGAAAATAACTAACTTTTGAAAAATAGGTTAGCTGACAGTGAGCTTTAGATATGAGAGAGAAGTAATTACCTTTGAAATTTAAATGTATTGCTATTCATTGATTTGATAATACAGTAGCCAGAAAAAAAGACAAATGAATGAATGTTTTTGATAACGTGATCCACACTATGTGATATGGTATTATGACTGCTGGCATAGGCAATGCAGTCATTGTTGTAACTACTATAACTGCAGAACCAGACAATTGGGTCATACCTGAGGTTGATAAGATTTCAGTTTTATGGCCATGAAAAGATTTCCATAACTCCTTAAAATGTGGTTTTCTTTTCAAGAAATCAAAGCTGAATTGTTCCCTAACTCATAGAGTTACCATAATAATACAATTAATACAATGAAATTGTTACTGCAATGTTTGGTACATTTAAGCACTCCAAGGATACACACTCTTTTATTATTGTTTATAAGCTCATTGTGAGTATATGGATTATTTTTCTATTACTGAGATAAAACACCATGACCAAGGCAACTTATAAGACTAAGAATTAATTGGGGTTACCGTTAGGGTCCGTGATGTCAGAACAAAGGCATGAAGTAAGGAACAGCTGTGTGCTCACATCTCAAACAGGAAACAGAAAACAGAGAGCAAGCACATAGGCAATGCCAAGTGGGTTTAAAGCCTTATACACCACTCCTGTGACACACCTTCTCCAAGGCTGTTCCTCTTTATCCTTCTCAATCATTTCCACCAAGTAAGACCCAAGTATTCAAACCTATGAGCCGAAGGGATCATTCTTTTCAAGCCACCACAGTGAATGACAAGGGAGGTCTGGAGGCCAGAGAGCATTAAGAACAGGCAGATTTCTCCGAAATCACCAATTCTCTTAGTTTTACACCTGGCTTAATTTTCTACTTCCAACTATTCTATTCTGACTTTGTTTGCTCATGTTAATTTTCCATTTCTTTCTGCCTGTGACTCACAGTGGGCTTGGTTGCTATTTGCTGAAAATGTAGCTGGAGCCTGTGGCACAGAAATAGAAAAACACCAGTTAAAACACCACTTTGCCGTGTAGGCTTCTGAACTCTGGCATCGAACAGAGCTTGTCTGGATTGTCCTCCATCATTTGCGGTTATCTCTATGACCCTGCACATGTCTCTTGATCTCTTAATCCTCAGATTCTTATCCAGGAAGGAAGAAAATCACAGCTGTGTCCTAGGATCAATCTAAAAGTCCAGTGGAATGAAGAACTGTGAAGAATCAATAAAATAAAAGACAAAAAAAATTCAAATAGAAATGTGAACAGCCAACATGAGCAGATGCTTTACGGGTTGAGAAACACAAAGTACCACTAGTATACAGCTGCCTTTTCTTCTTTAATAATAATCTGGAAGGTGCAGATAACGTCATGATGACATATATGATTGTACCCAATTGTTTTCTGTTTTTAGCTATTTCTTTTAAGTTATTTACTTTACATCCCTACCACAGCCTCCCCTCCCTCCTCTTCTCCCAGTTTCTCCCTCTTACCTCCCCTTACCCTCCCCATCTACCCCTTCTCCCCCTTCTCCTCAGAAAAGAGGAGGCCTCCCATGAATATCAACCAGTCTTGGCATGTCAAGTTGCAGTAGGACTCGGTGCATCTTCTTCTATTGAGACTAGACAACACAGCCCAATTAGAGAAAAAAAGGATCCAAAGGCATGCAACTAAGTCACAGAAAGTTCCTGCTCCTGCTTTACAGGTCTCACATGAAGAACCTGCCATACAACTGTTACATGTGTATAGAGAGGGCTGTTGCCTTGCTAATTAAGGTCAAAGTTTACCATTGCTCAGATAGCATTTGGGGCTCAGCAAAATATGGAGGACTCCCTTCACTGGCAAGGCTCCTCCTTCTCTGACCTTGTCTGGGGAGTTCAACCCACTCCCACACATTTCTCTCCTTGGAGAATGTCACGTAGCCTTAGTCACATTACAGGTCCAACTTCCTTTCTCCCGATAAGAAGCTATTCAACTAGTACCTAAAATTCCTGAAATGCTTCCCCATATTAATGAGACATTTTGGTATTGTAAACCTTCAGCTAATGAACTTTGCCCACCCTGGATATTCTGAACCCTGTCCCCAAAATTGTATAAGCATTGAGTCATTCCAAGAAAAGTTGATGTGTCTCCCTGCAGCTGCTCCTGGTTTGTGTTCATTTCTGCTCATATACATAGGGCTTCCAAATCCCCCTCCGTCATCTCTGCTCCCTTTGCCTTCATATAGGCCAGAAATCCCCAGGGACAGAGAGAGTCAAAGAGGACATAGGTCCTCTGCTTTCTGGCTGGAGGTTTAGTCTCTGTGTGTCAATGGGCCCAGGTTAGTTGATTCTGTAGCGTTTTTGTTTTTGTTTTTGTTTTTGTGGTATCCTTGACCCTCTAGCTCCCTATCCTTCCCCCTCCTTTTCTTCCACATGATAATCCAAGCTCCACTTAATCTTTAGTTGTAGGTATCTGCATCTGTTTGCATCAGTTTCTGTGTGTGAAAGGTCTCTGATCACAATTATGCCAGGCTCCTGTCTTCAAGTATAGCAGACTATCATTAATAGTGTCAGTGATAGACTCTCTCTCATGGCATGGATCTCAAGTGTCAGTTATTGTTTGGCTATTCCCTCACATTCTGCTTCATCTTTTACACATGTACATCTTGTAGATGGCACAAATTGTGGGTCTAAGTTTTTGTGGCTGGGTTGGTGTTCCAATACCTTCATTGGAAGTCATACCTGGTTACAGGAGATGGCCAGTTCAGATTCCATATCCCTCATTGATAGGAGTCTTAGCTAGGGTCACACTCATGGGAGAAGTTAGAAGCATAGGACAATGGAAACTACCAATCATTTTCTTAATATGACTGTATTAAATCTTGGTGGGGATGTGGAGGATTAATAGTGATGAGAAAATAGATTATTATAATTATTTGGGGGACATGCACTATAGCCAAGTAAATTTTCTGCCCAGATATCAACATGTTTTTGTTGTTGTTGTTGTTAGTTTTTGCCATTTATTTACCAAAGGCTTTACCATGAATTTATTCTCTCTGAGATTCTATAGTATGACTTTAAACCCTGGGAAAATATGAGCTTGACACAATCATGGATTATTTTCTAGAGTTCTACAGCTCTAAAACTTAGTTTGGTCCCTTGCACAGACAGATATACAAGCTGTCAATTACTCATACTAGAGACTGATGGAAGCCATTTTCATGAAGACAAGAGGGGTTAGGTACATAATCTGATTGATTTCTTTTCTTGGGTTTAGTGAATTTCAGTCTCTTCTGTACCTACTCAGTGACTACCCTTTCCAACAAGGTTCATAAATTTGCTTTCAAATAAACTCTGCTCATAAATCAGTGGTTTATAATTATGCCTTTTATGCATTTAACTCCAGAAGTGGACCTTTTCTGTCTTGCTTTGTAAGATCTCATTCTAGTAGGTGAAGCAAAGTTGTAGATACAATATAATATTTCAAAATGAGTTCCTTTTTGTCTTTTTGAGACAGACTCTTGATACTTATGTAGCCTGAACTATCTTCAGACTTCTGATTATTCTGCCTCAAAAATACTTTATTTAAATCTTTTGTTTTTGTTATTTTCTTGGAGTGTTGGTGATGGATGAAATCTAGAAATTCATATATGACATTCAATCATTCTAACACTGATTTTAAGCTCTGCCCATAAAAATATCTTTTACTCAAACTCTTATGTATATGACATCAACAAAAGAAACAATTCACCTTCACAATGTAAAACATTACATACACACACACATAAACCACACACACACACACACACACACACACACACACAAACACATACACACACAGCATTTGCAGTTCTCTGGAGTTGAAATCTTGTTTGTTTATATATTACCTCTTTAGCCTGATAGGCTGTGCAATAACTAGAGTCAGTTTTCTTTAATTCCTAATGTTATTATATCAGCCCTCTTTATTATTGTACTCATGAAAACTGAAAAAAAACACTAAATAACAAATAGTAATATAAAAGATGAAATTATATAATTATTAATATTTTGTATACTAGTATAAGACTAAGTGGAGCAAGTTCTTTCAAATATGGTATACTTTGATGAGACAGTGCACAAGATGCAAATTATACAATTCTAGGTTGAAGAGAACTACCAACTTAGACCTTCTGAAGGAACTATTATTAATGACTCCTAACTTTCTAACTAGTCAGTTTTCTCACATTAGTTATGTTGCAATAGCAGATGTGAAAGTTTCATTGCAAATCATTCATAATTTTCCATTATGCATGTTTAATAACAATGCCTAAGAAGGTCATAACCAAACAGATTTCAGGCATAAGGATTAAAACTAAAAGCTAAAAACACCCCCTCCCCCCAAACAAAAAGAAACCAATTACCAACAACAACAACAATGAAAACCCTTGCAAAGGCAATGTAGGTCTCGGGAAATGAATCTGCAACCTCTTCCCATTAGCTTGCAACTTCATTTTGTCTTTATTAGTGGATCATTGGAGCCATCTGAGCTCCTGAACCATTGATCAAAGTCCAATGTTAACTCCTTTCTTTCAGTCTAATAAAAATAATTGTTCACATATATTAAGACCATATTGTATACCAGGGGCCAAACTAAGGGCTTCCCATTTTATTGGCTGCTTTAAATCAATGCTTTCTGAAGCTAGTGTGCCTATGAATCTCCTGGACTGCTATAAACTACAGATTCCCAACAAATGCCTTCTCCTCACCTCCAGTGCTAACTCAGAGCCTGGGGTAGGTCTCTTGCATGTGCATATCTACGAAACTCCTAGGTAACCGGATTCTCATTCTGCAAGTCCAACAACGCCTATGCTCAGTGGCCCTGAAGCTCATTCTCTCAATTGGTAACTATTGCAATTGCCCTCATTTGACATACGAAAAATAAGTGAGACCCAGAAACAAGATAAGTGGAGTTCCTAAGGACAAGATACAGGAAAATGGGCAGTTAGGACTTGGATTTGCTAGGCACACTCACTTTCTCACATTGTACAAACCATATACACAGACCCTAGCTTCTAGTTTCTTTTCAATTTGACTTATTAGTTAGTTTAATATACCTTGGTCAGCTTGATCTAACATTATCCACCCTCCCCAGACTCTTAGGGTAAATAGAGCAGAGGTTTTGGTTTTACTAAAGGAAGCAAAATGGCTGTAGAGGCTAGAGGAACGGAATAGGTAACGTTTTCAGGAGACTTCAGTGTGTGCAGTATCATGCACAGACTGCTACAGTTTGTGAATAGCAGCTGAGCCACTGGCACTATCCCAGGACCTCAGCAGGATTGGAGATTTTGAATGGACAATATTTCTTTGTTAAATTCCCCACACTAAAATTAATCACGACTGGGAGTTGTATAGCAATTGTCAGCTTATATACTTTCTAGCAATTGATTTCTTTTCACCTAGACATCTTAAAAAAAAAAGACATCTTGTTTTCAATGCAAATGGCTTCCTTGTAGGATGGCTTTATTCATTTGAATGTTCCAGTGTTGGTGTGGCTTAGTCATGGTAGCAAAAGTTTGCTTGAGGCCATTTTACCCTAGTTTTACTTCCCTATATCTGTGCTTCTGTCTATCGGGAGACTGAGCCTGGGCTACTCTGTGAACTCCAGTTTAGACTAGCTTATAAATCTATATGTCTTGTGTTTATTTTTGTGTCCTAGATATAATATTTCTTCTGAAAGTTAAGGAAGTATGACTTTTGGGTCACAGATTTATTTAACATGAACATAGCTCCATAATATGAAAATGAAGTTGTACAGAGCTAGTGATGAAGAGTCTTTCAGATATTATAATCAAATAGAGACAACACAACCCCCATCATTCATATAAGTGCTTTCTCTTCTCAGAGCATTGAGCCAGAAAGAGATACAGTATATTCTTAAGAGGGGAACTAGGGACTGTTTTAGGACTCTGAGAAATCTACTGAAAACCAGACTTTTCATCTGTTTTAAGTTCAATATGAATCAGTTCTTTGAAGTATGTGGATGCCATAGAAATGATGGGTTTTGTGTTTTTGCCTTAGGTATTACAAGCTTGCTATCTCTTAAAATATTTTATTACTCATATAGTTGGCTTTTTTTAATGAATCCTTACAGGTATATACACAAGATGAATCTATTTGTTGATATTTAAGTTTTGGGAGCTGCCTAACTTCTATGAACAAAAGGCTTTCTTTTAGGTTTAATAACCTAAATGCAATAGTTGAAAGCATAATTTTAGAATAGGAATGTGTGGTTTTGAATACTATTTCTGCCCTTAACTAGTTTTATTTTATCATTTGTAAAATGTGGTCTATATGTTTGATGAAAAGATAAATGGGTGAATATATGCAAAACATTTAGATAGTGCTAGACACCTAGCAAATGTCACATTACATCTAAAATGTTAAGTACTGCAACTAGTGCTCACAATGCCAACTTTAACAGCAGGTTGATGTCTACAACAATCCCTTTTCCTAAAGTCAATTCATTGGTGATGAAGGCTTACAAGTATCTCATTATTAGGCATGCAGAGTTATAGATGAAAGGGCTCATAGCCATATAGCAACACTTTGAAAACTCATCTACTTTGCTCTAATCTATTTGACTTTGACAAGGGAAGTCAAAAGAAGCCAGTAACCAGCCTGTATTGCTACAATTGCAGTGTAAGGCATGGCTGGAGAGTGAAGAAGAGACTACTCAGTGTAAGGAAGAGTGGTAAAAACTGTTTTATTCTTCTTTCGATATGATTTTCCTTCTACTGTGGTGTCCCAGTTTTCCTTTGAATGACTGTCCATGTCCCCTCCTCTCCATCTTATTCTTAGGTCTGGCTAAGGCATAGGAGAAGCTGTGTTTGGACTTGCCCTTTTGTTAAAAATGGTCCATAAGGTATCTGATATGCACATAGTACAGGAGCAATTCTCAATCTATGGGTCTCAAAACCTTTGGGAATTAAATGAACATTTATAGGGGTCAACTAAGATAATCCAAAAACATAGGCATTTATGTTATGATTAATAACAGTAGTAAACTTACAGTTATTGAGTAGCAATGAAAAATAACTTTATGGTCAGGGGTGAATAGAACATGAGGAACTGTCTTTAAGGGTTAGAACATTAGGAAAGTTGAGAACCATGCAATACAAGCATCACTAAATAACTACTGTTATGGTAGCTTGATTGTCCATCTCAATGGCCTCCCTTCTTAAAGTTAATCAGGATTATATCTCTTGGCCAATCACAACTAAGTTCCAGCAATATTTTGCTTCGTTCAGTCTTGAAAGAAATTTGACAAAGTTTAAGGTTCAGAAGGTGGATGTGGATACAGACCTGTGTGTTCTTGTCTCATACACATGCATAAATAAAGGAAGCCAAGAGCAGCAGGGGGAAGAGTTGATTGATATTTTCTATATGTGATGTGAGGAGTTTGGAGTTTGGGTGCCCACTAGATTACATAGATACAACCAAATCAAGGGCAGGCATGTCTTTAAGATTGTGATAAGAGGAATAGTGGCCATGACTAACTAGTTGCTGCCTACTATAGATGGACCTCCTATCTCCAACATAATCACACAATTGAAACTAACTATATGTACCCACCTCAGGGATCAAATTTCTACTGAATCTACACAGGGCTTCCCATTCCAATCAATCAGACCTTACCTTTTCATATGATTAAAGGTTCTGCAAATAAAAAAGACTGAAATTATGTTAGAATGCACACAAATGTTTCTCAATTACAATCAATTAATCAAATACATTCAGACCAATCAGAAGTCACATGCAATCAGTGTGTTGCATTTTTTAAAATTTTAATGGCAGTTGTTAGATGCCAAATTATTAAATCATTCTTTAACTAGAGCACAATCCTAACAGTGAGAACAACACCTGTGACAACTGGCTGCCTTTTCTAAACTATGCATATGACATGAACAAAAATTGAGACCGGGGATTGGGATGTCTTTGTGTTTTCTTACACAGACATTGTCCAGCATCTCTGTTTCACCTGGTGCAATGCCTTCTTCTGAATGGATGACTGTTTTGTTTGATATAAGCATTAGAGAGAACAAATCAAATGAAAACAAAATAGGATAAAGGAAATTGTAGGTTTTATTTGTTTGTTTGTTTTTTTTTTTGATCACTTACAGACATTGATACTCATCTTTCTATGTAGTGTTAAATTTTGTCTTTGTTTCCTGGTTTTAGCTAAGAGATTTGAACAAATTTTCAAAAATTATATATATATTTTTTACAAATGCCATAGATTTTGATCACAATATCTGAGTCAGTGTCTAAATAAATGCATTGTTTCCCATGACTGTAGGAAATAGAGTGCTAATATGAATTCTGCCAACAGGTTTCCTAACTCAAGCAATGGTCTTGAGCAATGAAATGAATTATCTGCAATGACGATATGAATAAATTACTAATAGAGGACTCTTCATTTATCTTTAATGCTTTGCCAAACACCAGCTTGATTGAAACTCTGATATTTAGCAGAAAAAAGAAAGGGTGTATCTTGAGGAAAAATCAAACTAGCAAGGGTAATAGAGTGGAGCATTTCCATGTGGAATTCCATCTGAACAATTCTGTTTCTTTAAAGGTCGGAAGCTCATACATACTTGGAATTTTTGCTCTCTGCCTTTGATTTAAAGCGCAAAATCAAAAGCTTGTTCTATGAAAAGAAATGCACTTGAGCAACCCAGGAATGTGCTGAAGCCTTTCTACAAATTAATCTCTTCTTTAGTGCAGGGAAACATGGAGACCATTCAGGGACAGTGGGAGGAGCTGGGGCTTGAATTTGAGCCAAGCTTAATGAGGAATTGGAGGCAAAATGGGATTGAACTGTACCTTGTTAACTGATGAAGGCTGTGAATGCGCTAGACTTACTGGCCAAGAATTCCTTCCCTTTGTTGCAATTAACTATAGGGAATACTATTGATATAGTTTTTGTCATCTTTAAACACCAAGATATGATTTTAAAATATGTATGTGTTTAAAACTTAGGAGGGAGGTCATTTCCTTATTCTCATTTGTAATGTTGCTGCTATTTTTGAAGACATACTGCTTCATATTTCAACGCAGTAAATGTCTGTAGACTTGGTTGTCTTACTTGAAATCTATATTACTAACCACTTTATCAGTTGCCAGAGGAGAAAGCAATGTTAATCACTGGCTGGCTCTGGGGGGACCTCACATTCCAGCCAGAGTTGCTGGAGTCTCTCAGCCACAGCAGGGAAAGCAGAAATCCAGGGGCCAAGTATGCACTAGGCATTTAGCTGCAGTTCTCTCAGGCACTCATTCCTCTTAAGAATCAGCACATACCTTTCCCAGGGAGACTGATTTATGGTGCAAATACTGTTTATGCCGCAAATTTCTTCTATAGAAAACGTGGTGAGCAGGAATCCTGTTAATACTGAGACTGAATGTTCAAATGGGACTTGGGAAGGCTGGGTTTTAGGACAAGGGAAAACATCATCTTGAATGAGTTATTAAAATATCCCAGTTTTCCTTGTTGTGAACTTGAGATGAGACTGGTGCAGTGAGTTTCTACAAAGCATCTTGTGATTACGACTCACAATAGTTTTAATATGGTTCTCAAAGGCAAGGTAGGTGTCTCGCAGCTTTTGATTGGTAGATCAGAAGATGCACCTCATTTTCATGAATATACTCTCCCTTAGAGGCCTGAGTACTGAACTTTTTATGGACAGACTAATCATGTGCATGCAAAAGCCATTAGACTGAGCATAAAATTGTTAAATGGGAGATGGATCCTGTCTTAGGGTTCCTAGTCTCAATAATTAAAAATCAAGTAAGAATGGACTTGAACAAAAGCTCAAGAAGAACAACATTTTTAGTGTTAAAAATAGCAGTAAATGGGAAAACTCAGCAGGCCAGTTGTAAACTTCAGCTGCTACCCAGAGGACAAATGGAGAAGAGAAAGAAAAAAAAAAGTCCTTGGTTAAACTGGCATGAGGGTTAGACACATGATTGACAAGCACCCACATGGTGGAAGAAAGGATTTAGAGAAAGAGTAAGGGTGTCCAAATATTGGTGAAGAAGGCCAAAGTGTTAATGAAGAAAACGTGCAATTTTACTTTTCTGAAAAACTCAGAAACTCAGGCAGATGTATCAAACTACCTGGCAGGACTCGGAAGCTACTGCCTTGGTGTGTGTGTGTATGTGTGTGTGTGTGTGTGTGTGTGTGTGTGTGTGTGTGTGTGTGTGTGAAGGATAAGCACCATGTCTCAGGAGGGAGTTCGTTTTCCTCTTGTGTATAGCATACCTGAATGAAGAGCCTACAAGTGTTACAGAAAGTATGGAGTGTTAATCATTTCTGCTCCCATTTGGCAAAGAAGAACATTGTAAGGCACTGGTGTGCCAGACCTCTGTCCTTCACTCATCTCCTATTAGCATTGATCTTTCTGGGCTTCTGAGTTTTTTGTCCTCGAATCGCTCATTCAGATTGGGATCGACAAAGAGGAAATTTTGCTAAGACTCTGTCATCTTCCTTGGTTCAAGACAATTCATGGGTTAATAAGAATTCCTATTAAATAATGTTTGCCGTTTTAAATAAGATCTATTTCCCATCAGTACCCTGATGCCATCTCAGTTCCTTTCAATCCACATTCACTAATTTACAGAAATATAAGAATGGATACCACATAGACCCAAATCTGATCATGTCTCACATTTATATGTATTTGAAAGAGAATATTTTGATCTTGTTTAAGGCAGAATTTTTAAACAAAATATCATAATCACAGTTTTTCTTCTAAGATATAAACATAACCATGGAGGGGGGGTGTTGAGAAGCAGCTATCTTCTCAGAAAATGATTGTTTAAGAAACTACAAATAGTGTTTTGATAATTATGTGACAAGAAGATTTTCTCTTCTGGCCCCATTTAGGTGGTGTTCTATAGGCTTCTCATAGCTTTATGTACGAGATATTTCAAACACTGGACTACCAAACTGACAACATACACCAGCTAATATGAGGCCCCCAACACACACACAATAGAGGACTTCCAAGTCTGTGTTCATTCAGAGATAATGCACCTAACCCCGAAGAGACTGGAGTTTCCAAGAGAGGGAGTTTAGAGGTCAGGTGGGGTGGAAGGTGGGAGCATCCACATGGAGATGGGAGTAGGGTGAGGAGGAGGTATGGGATGTGGAGCAGTTGGAGGGTGGATGGGGAGGGGCAGGGAATAAAATATGGAGTGCAAAAAATGAATTACAAATAAAGTTAAATTATAAACGACAATCAAAATAGAAAAGAATAAAATAAAAGAGAAGAGAAAAGAAAAGAAAAAAAGAAAAGAAAAGGAAAGAAACAAAACTAAAAATAGACCAAGAGGTTCATTTGAATACACGAAATACTACAATAATAATATGCTTAGTGCAATAAGGGTGTGCTCATTGGAAATGAGGTGCCAGCCCGGTGAGGATGAAGTTCATAAATTCACAGTAAATATACATATTCCAATTTTATGATGAAGGTGCTCAGAGATGCAAGCCAAGGAGGAAAGTATGACTTCTCTCAAATTAGCTCTTTGGCAAGAACTTGCTGATGTCCCTACAATTCAGGAGTTCCATGCCATGTTTACTGATATACTTATTTCATGCATTACAGGGGGTAGCATACAGGGGGCAGTATATGTCCAATACTAAATTCTTCCAAAAACGTCTCATGGTAGGTAAAGGTGTCATCATTATTTTATTCACAAAGAAGCTGATGAACAGATGAAGGATTTACCCAAAATATAAACCTCTGCAATATGGCTCTACACATAAACCAATGATTCCACAGGATCTATAGGGGGAAAAACAATGTGAATATAATGAAAAACATTTTCTGGATGAATGCAATTTTCTTACCTCCTTCTACAATGTCATGCATTTGTCTCCATATTAGAATAAATCAGAAGAAGTTTTATGTCTAGACTTTTTCTTTTATCCTAGGAAATCCTCAGCAGTTGCAATTGAGCTCTTTCAGAAAGGGAGACAAAAACCTGTATGATTCTTACGGGATATATTAAAAGGACACGTTTTTTTTAAGAAGGAAAAAATTCACTTTTTTGTAGTTATATATCTGATGTGAAAAATCATTTTTTGAAGCAAATCAAGGACTCTTTTAAAGTTGAGATACATTTATTCATGCAAAGTCTTTCCAGGACTGGTCCATGTCATCCAGTAGTCTGGGATGCTTGGGAGCAAAGGCAAGTATTTCAAACTATATTTAGAACAGTAAATCAACTTGAACATCTACTCTCTGTGAGACGTCATGAAATCTCTTGGGAGCTTAAAATATGTCACATTGGCCTTTTTTAAAATCACTTTCAAAGGAGTCTTTTGGCCAGGAAAGAACAGATAATAGGTGGCAAATTATACCCTACATTGTGGTTGGGCTATGTGGTTTATCTTAGTGGAGCAGATCGGAGAGGCCAGATGCTTCAAGTTCTGGTCTGCTCTGATGTTGAACAGGCCCTGGCCTTGTTCCCGAAGCCTGGCTGTGGATGTCTCTGGGCCAGGCTATCTTGTAGATCAAATAAATTCTTTGAGAAGATCTCTTCCTAACCCCGTAGGATTACCCTGCCTTTCTGGGACTGCAGTTCCAACTGTAGAAATAGTAGTTCCCAAGAAAGACGAGTGTGAAAGTATCAAAGGCTAAAAGGGGGTGGGGTGGGGGTGGGTGGAAGAAGCAGAAGAATGCATGTCATGCGAGATTATTAACTACAATTTCTGATGGAAAGTTCCAAATTCCCTTTGAACAACTGCCTTGGGGCAAGTCCTGTAGGAAGCACAGAACTCACATATAATATGTCATTAACTGGGCTTATGATTTCCTTGGAGTGTTTATAGGTTGAGTTAGGATGTGGTATGCATAAGTCATATGCAAAATCACTGTGCGTTTATTGCTTCCTCTGCCAGTCAACTGGGGGAAAACCATGAAGCTGCAGAGGCATCTCCGGTATGCTTGAAAACTAAGCTTTTACCTTTATTTAACCTCAGAAGCTAACTCTGACCTACTCAGTCTTATACAGCTATTGTGATAAACATTCTCAGAACCTTGAGGTATGTGGACACTTCTAGACACTTCTACTGTAGAGAAGGAAAAACTCAAACATCTTTTCTCAGCCTTTCTAACGCTTGACAGTTAGAAGAGATATTGTTTCTGGAAAAATAAAGGAAAATAACATTAGGTTGGCTTACATTCTTCACTTCTGATTTATTGCATTTGGTGAGCTGTAGCTGTAGAGAAATTATGGGCTGAATTGGTGCAAGTCCAGTGCTAATGGGACCATAGTTCATTGGTCTGGATTATCTCTTGCTTACAATCATAACTCTGACTCTATCTGGCACAGGTCTCACTTTCCCATCAGGATTATGGCATCCTCAGAACCTTCCTTCTTGAGACGATGATGGGGGTGATACTCCAATCTAGTGACTAAAGTCAACTGCAGTTTTCCCTGAGATCTTGAACATGTTTAAGATCTGTCTACTCAATGTCTTTTCTAAGGAGTTTGGAAAGACATTGAATGGGTGTCCTCATCTACATGCTTCTCCTGCATACAACAGCAGGCCACAGAGTCCATTTCTTCTCTTTGCCTGGTATCCTAGACTCAGAGTCTAGTATCTTAGACTCAGAGAAATTCTTACTGATTTAGCAGACCATCAGAATAGACTTACTGACAAATATTTAATGATATCAAACAATACTAATCTTACTATTAGGTGGTATAATGGGAAGTAAGCAAAACACTAAAGCATCGGACACTTGGCATTAACGTGATCTTTCTTGAAATCTTAGTATTAAACTCCACCTTCCCAATAGCCCCGAGAAGCAGGTTCTACCTCTGTATCCAGCTGATGATAGTGGAGGGAAAAGAATAGGCCAGTTTCCTCACGGAAGGCAGCTACAGCTCAAAGAAAGAGCCAGCGAAGGCTTCAGGTTACTCCAAAAGACAGTGGTAAAATAACCATCGCTGTATTCAATTTGCTTGACTTCTGTAGAGTATTTGCCACATGTGGATTTCCCCAATTTAGAAAATCAGAGGTTCAATTATTGAAAAACTGCAAAGTGGAAAAAGCACAATTCTGTGTGAACACTTCTTTCCCAATGTGTTAGAAACAGACAATATTAAGCTGTCCACAGCCATTCCTTCTGTCTCCTGTACAAATAAAGTAAGTGAGATCAGTGTGGGCTTATTTATCCTTGTTGAGGAAAGATCTAAATTACTCCTCTTGAGATTTTTCCACTTAGAACTGGTTTGCCTAATGGTAGATTGACAAATTAACAGACTTAAACTTCAAGCAACTTTCACTCTTCAGAAAAAGTACAAAAGCTTCAAGCTCTTTTTATTTTGGTGAGGATCAATTTTACCTGTGGGTTTTTTTCAGTAGCTTTACAGAATTCTTGATCCAGAATCTTGAACTGCTAGGTTCAACACTACTTAAAACAACACACACACTCCTTACAACACACACACACACACAAACACACACACATAACCAAACCAAACTAAAACAAAACAAAACTTTCGATAACTACAAGGCAGGAAGGAGATGAGCTATTAAAAAGACTGTAAATAGCTGGATGTGGTGGGGCACGCCTTTAATACCAGCACTCAGGAGGCAGAGGCAGGCACATTTCTGAGTTCGAGGTCAGCCTGGTTTACAGAGTGAGTTCCAGGACTGCCAGGGCTATATAGAGAAACCCTGTCTCAAACAAATAAACAAACAAACAAAAAAGACTATAAATAACAAATATTACCAATATTAATATCAAGAACAATTTTCCCTCAAGTTGATATACTGAAGCCTTAGTTCCCATTGTGAATGTATTGGGAGATAAACAGTACTTTTTGGAACTAAAGTTAAAAGAAGTCATGAGATTGGAGTTGTGAGCTTTATAAAAAGACAAGTAGCTTTTTGTTCCCCCATTTGATCAACACAACCATAAGAGAACAGAGTGAGAACCAAATAGGACACCCATGTGCCACCAGATCTCAGACCCTAAGTAGACAAAATTTTGCTTGTCCCTTCTGCCCAGTCTCTGGTGTTTTAGTTTTACTAAGAGCAGAGTGAATTGCTATAGAACTGTTTTCCTTCTTGTGTGGGTGTGTTTTTAATTTAACATGTAATTGCTTCCCTTTGTTTTTGTTCATTCCTTTTGTCTCTGTTCCTTCAGCCTGCCCTGCCTTTTCTTTTATTTTGACACCTCTTTATTTCTCTCTGGATTCTCAACATTAGGCACAATAACAACGCTAGACGGCCAAGTAGCCTGATTTGGAGATACTGTTCACATGATTTCCAGGCCTTTCCTTGTTAGCTACCCCTGGAGAGATGTGCAAGTTCATAGCTGTGTTGTTTTCTATCTTCCTAGACTTTTCAGCGTCCCATCCTCTGCTCCTGATGCTCTTGTCCTTGTAGCCCACATATCCAGAACCTGGGTACTTCCTATCTGTGCTCAGGTACTTGCCCATCGCTGTGGGCCTACATAACATGTAATAAGACACTAGCACTCTTTATTGTGTATAGAGAATATCTTTCTTCATTTTACACTGTTACAGACTAAATTCTATCCTACTAAAGCCACAAATTAGTAGTATTAATCTCTAGGTTCTTAGGGCATAACTTTATTTGGAAATAGACCTTATGAGAGACAATGTAGCTATGAGGGTGAGCCCTAATCCAGTCTCATTGGGATTCCTGAAAGAAATGTCAATTAGGATGTACAGTGATGGCTCAGACATTAAAGCACACAGACACATGAAAACAGACCTTCTGAAATAAAGGGAAAACTGAAAAAGAAACTGAACTGTCTCCTCATCTTGGTCTTCACACCTCTAGAAGCTTTGAAAACTTTTATAGTTAGTCAAGAAGATACACACACACACATACACACACACACACATACCACAGTTAAGACTTCTGCACCAATTTAATGCATGCTTTATATTCTCTATGGCATTCTGGGAGACATGGCATTTGGACATGTGGCATAGCCTTTGTGGGGAGAGTCCTCACAGAGCCTCTGACACCAGAGAAGCCCATATTCTACTCTAAATTTATTCTAGTAAGTACCATAGTTTTTCTACTTTTTCTCAGAATCATAAAATCAATGTAACCTTAGATATTTATCTTTCCCAATTTCTTCATCTTATATGTGAAGAAATGAGATCTAGATGGAGGAGCAAGTGGCCCCGAGCCACTTATTAACCAGTTATTATCATCTTAATGTGTAAATACTCTGCCCTCTGCTTCATTGCCCCTGTAAAATATTTTTTCTATTTTTTTATTATTACCACCAACTCTGTTATGGATTTGCTTCCTGCCCTTGTTAAAATATTTTATTTGCTCTAAATATTTGGAGTGCTCTGTGTTCATCTGGGTATACCTTATTATCTGGATGGGGTTTTTGGGGGGTGGAGTGGGGAGCATATGTATAAAAATGCCTTTTCCCATATTTTTTTTTTTTACTCAGTCAAAGATTTGCAGAAGTTGGTACCTACCCTTTTCAGTTCCATTACAAGGTGCTTTTTGCTCAAGGAAACAGACACATTTTTCTTTGTTACATGTACTGGGATTGTAATTTCAGATCTTAATTAGATTATGGTCTCTGTCCTTGAATTTTCTTTTCTCAGTGTTATTAACTATGATCACTACCTCCCCCCACACCAACACATAAAACAATATCTCTAGCTGTTTCCATGTTTAATTCAGCTTTTCTGAGCTACAACCTGGCTTTTGTTGTCCCCTCCAGGGGACTGTTGATGGCTTATGGAGTCTCCCCTGTGGCTTTATCAGATAAGAGTCTTGGCAGAGCTGAGGTAAGTGCTCTCTTGTCATATGTTGATGCTACTTGTAGAGATGGGTGATACTTTGAGGGCATTTTGAAGACCAACAGTGATCTTTTTCAAATGAGGCAGGCTCTGTGTTTAACATCAACCTGGAGTGGTATAGAATCTGTTTTTCAGTGTTTAAAAAAGTTTCATTTTACTCAGAGGATTAACACGATATATCATGATGGTGAGAGTAATGTTTCAGGGAATCTGCCAGTGTACAGAGACATCTCACAAACATGATTCCTGAACTCTTCTACTTTTTCTCAGAATCATAAAATCAATGTAACCTTAGATATTTATCTTTCCCAATTTCTTCATCTTATATGTGAAGAAATGAGATCTAGATGGATCTCATTATATGGTTTTCAGTACCTTTAAACCCACTTGCATTTGATCATCTAAAGAAAACAGTGATCAGTTTTCTATGAGAGAATCAAGGGGAAAAAAATAAGAAGCATTTTTGAAAATGGTGTAATTTTTCTTTCCAGTCTTTTTCTCTTTTCATTTTTCTGTGTTCTTTCTTGACAATTTTATACTCCCAATCAGTTCAGATATTGGATTCTTTTTTTTTTTTAGATATTTTCTTTATTTACATTTCAAATGTTATCTCCTTTCCTAATTTCCCCTCCGAAAATCCCCTATACCCTTCCCACTCCCCCTGCTCCCCAACCCACCCACTCCCATTCCTGGTCCTAGCATTCCCCAATACTGGGGCATAGAGCCTGCACAGGACAAAGGGCCTCTCCTCCAACTGATGGCCAACTAGGCCATCTTTTGCTACATATATAGCTAGAGCCACAAGTTCCACCATGTATTTTCTTTGATTGATGATATAGTTCAAAGGAGCTCTGGGGGTACTGGTGAGTTCATATTGATGTTCCACCTATGGGGCTTCAAACCCCTTCAGCTCCTTGGGTGCTTTCTCTGGCTCCTTCATTGGGGACCTTGTGCTCCTTCCAATGGATGATTGTGAGCATCCACTTCTGTATTTGCCAGGCACTGGCAGAGCTTTGCAGGAGATGCAATATCAGGCTCCTGTCAGCAGGCTTTTATTGGCATCTGCCGAGTGTCTAGGTTTGGTGGTTGTTTATGGAATAGATGCCCAAGTGGGGCAGTCTCTGGATGGTAGTTTCTTTAGGCTCTACTCCGAACTTTGTCTCTGTAACTCCTTCCATGGGTATTTGGTTCCCCATTCTAAGAAGGAACAAAGTATCCACACTTTGGTCTTCCTTCTTGAGTTTCATGTGTTTTTCAAGTTATATCTTGGGTGTTCTAAGTTATTGGGCTAATATCCACTCATCAGTGACTGCATATCATGTGTGTTCTTTTTCAGGGTTGTTTTGATGATTAAGGATGTTGAACATTTTTTTCAGATCCATTCATTTGCCTAGAATTTCATAAATTCATTGTTTTTAATAGCTGAGTAGCATTCCATTGTGTAAATGTACCACATTTTCTGTATCCATTCTTCTGTTAAAGGACATCTGGATTCTTTCCAGCTTCTGGTTATTATAAATAAGGCTGCTATGAACATAGGGGAGCGTGTGTAAATTGCTGGATCTTCTGATAGTACTATTCCAATTTTCTGAGGAACTGCCAAACTGATTTCCAGAGTGGTTGTACCAGTTTGCAATCCCACCAGCAATGGAGGAGTGTTCCTCTTTTTCCACATCCTGGCCAGCATCAACTGTCACCTGAATTATTGATCTTAGCCATTCTGACTGGTGTGAGATGGAATCTCAGGGTTGTTTTGATTTGCATTTCCCTGATAATTAAGGATATTGAACATTTTTTTTCAGGTGATTCTCAGCCATTCAGTATTTCTCAGTTGAGAATTCTTTGTTTAGCTCTGTAACCCCCCCCCCCCTTTTTTTTTTTTTTGCTATTTCTTTTTTTATAAGTTTATTTATTTATTTATTTTGAATTAGGTATTTTCTTCATTTGCATTTCCAATGCTATCCCAAAAGTCCTCCATACCCTTCCCCCCCCCCACTCCCCTACCCACCCACTCCCACTTCTTGGCCCTGGCGTTCCCCTGTACTGGGGCATATAAAGTTTGCAAGACCAATGGGCCTCTCTTTCCACTGATGGCCTACTAGGTCATTTTCTGTTACATATGCAGCTAGAGACATGACCTCCGGTGGGGGGTACTGTGTAGTTCATATTGTTCTTCCACCTATAGGGTTGCAGATCCTTTTAGCTCCTTGGGGACTTTCTCTAGCTCCTCCATTGGGGGCCCTGTGATCCATCCAATAGCTGACTGTGAGCATCCACTTCTGAGTTTGCTAGGCCCCAGCATAGTTTCAGAAGAGACAGCTATATCAGGGTCCTTTCAGCAAAATCTTGCTAGTGTATGCAATGATGTCAGTGTTTGGAGGCTGATTATGGGATGGATCCCAGGGTATGGCAGTCTTTAGATGGTCCATCCTTTCATCTCAGCTCCAAACTTTGTCTCTGTAACTCCTTCCATGGGTGTCTTGTTCCCAATTCTATGAAGGGGCAAAGTGTCCACACTTTGGTCTTCATTCTTCTTGAGTTTCATGTGTTTTGCAAATTTTATCTTATATCTTGGGTATTCTAAGTTTCTGGGCTAATATCCACTTATCAGTGAGTACATACCATGTGAGTTCTTTTGTGATTGGGTTACCTCACTCAGGATGATGCCCTCCAGGTCAATTTTTTTGCCTAGGAATCTCATAAATTCATTCTTTTTAATATTTACCCCATTTTAAAATATGGTTATTTGATTTTCTGGAGTCCAACTTTTTGAGTTATTTATATATATTGGATATTAGTCCCCTATCAGATTTAGGATTGGTAGAGATCCTTTCTCAATCTGTTGGTGGCCTTTTTGTCTTATTGATGGTGTCTTTTGCCTTACAGAAGCTTTGCAATATTAAGAGGTCCCATTTGTCAATTCTCGATCTTATAGCACAAGCCATTACTGTTATGTTCATGAATTGTTCCCCTGTGCCCATATCTTCGAGGCTTTTTCCCACTTTCTCCTCTATGAATTTCAGTGTCTCTGGTTTTATGTGGTGTTATTTAATCCACTTAGACTTGAGCTTTGTACAAGGAGATAGGAATGGATCAATTCACATTCTTCTACATGATAACCACCAGTTGTGCCAGCACCATTTGTTGAAAAGGCTGTCTTTTTTCCACTGGATGGTTTTAGTGCCTTTGTCAAAGATAAAGGTGTATGGGTTCATTTCTGGGTCTTCAATTCTATTCCATTGATTTACCTGTCTGTTGCTGTACCAGTTCCAAGCAGTTTTTATCACAATTGCTCTGTAGTACAGCTTGAGGTCAGGCATGGTGATTCTGCCAGAGGTTCTCTTATTATTGAGAATAGTTTTTGCTATCCTAGTTTTTTTGCTATTCCAGATGCATTTGCAAATTGCCCTTTCTAACTCAGTGAAGAAATGAGTTGGAATTTTGATGGGGATTGCATTGAATCTGTAGATTGCTTTTGACAGCCATTTTGACTATATTAATCCTGTCAATCCATGAACATGGGAGATCTTTCCATCTTCTGAGATCTTCTTTGATTTCTTTCTTCAGAGTCTTGAAGTTCTTTTCATACATATCTTTCACTTCCTTAGTTAGAGTCACACCAAGGTATTTTATATTATTTGTGTCTATTGGGAAGAGTGTTGTTTCCCTAATTTCTTTATCATCCTGTTTATCCTTTGTGAAGAGAAAGGGCACTGATTTGTTTGAGTTAATTTTATATCTAGCTACTGCACTGAAGCTATTTATCAGGTTTAGGAGTTCTCTGGTGGAATTTTTAGGGTCACTTATATATACTATCCTATCATCTGTACATTGTGATATTTTGACTTCTTCCTTTCCAATTTGTATCCCCTCTATATCCTTTTGTTGTCTAATTTCTCTGGCTAGAACTTCAAGTACTATATTGAATATGTAGGGAGAAAGTAGTCAGCCTTGTCTAATCCCTGATTTTAGTGGGATTGCTTCAAGTTTCTCTGCATTTAGTTTGATATTGGCTACTGTTTTGCTGTAGATTGCTTTTATTATGTTTAGGTATGGGCCTTGAATTCCTGATCATTCCAAGGCTTTCATCATGAATGGGTGTTGGATTTCCTCAAATGCTTTCTCAGCATCTAAAGAGATGATCATGTGTTTTTTTTCCCCTTTGAGTTTGTTTGTATAGTGGATTACGTTGATCGATTTCCATATATTAAACCATCTTTGCATCTATAAGATGAAGCCTACTTGACCATGAGGGATGATCATTTTGATGTGTTCTTGGATTCGGTTTGCGAGAATTTTATTGAGGATTTTTTTCATCGATATTCATAAGGGAAATTGGTCTGAAGTTCTCTTTCTTTGTTGGGTCTTTATGTGGTTTAGGAATCAGAGTAATTGTGGCTTCATAGAATGAATTGGGTAGAGTATCTTCTGTTTCCTTTTTGTGCAATAGTTTGAAGACAATTGGAATTAGGTCTTCTTTGAAGGTCTGATAGAACTCTGCACTAAACCCATCTGGTCCTGGACTTTTTTTTTGCTTGGGAGACTATTAATGACTGCTTTTATTTCTTTAGGGGATATGGGGATATTTAGATCATTAATCTAATGCTGATTTAACTTTGGTACCTGGTATCTGTCTAGAAATTTGTCCATTTTGTCCAGGTTTTCCTGTTTTGTTGAGTATAGCCTTTTGTAGAAGGATCTGATGATGTTTTGGATTTCTTCAGGATCTGTTGTTATGTCTCCCTTTTCATTTCTGATTTTGTTAATTAGGATACGATCCCTGTGCCTTCTAGTTAGTCTGGCTAAGGGTTTATCTATCTTGTTGATTTTCTCAAAAAAAACAACTCCTGGTTTGGTTGATTCTTTGTATTGTTCTTTTTGTTTCTATTTTGTTGATTTCAACCCTGAGTTTGATTATTTCCTGATGCCTACTCCTCTTGGGTGAATTTGCTTCCTTTTGTTCTAGAGCTTTTAGATGTGCTGTCAAGCTGCTAGCGTTTGCTCTCTCTAGTTTCTTCTTGGTGTGATGGTGTATCCAGGACTTACTCTGGTGAGAGAGTTTGGTTCTGATGATGCCAAGTAACCTTGGTTTCTGTTCCTTCTTTTCTTTTGCTTGCCTCCTGCCATATGGTTATCTCAAGTGCTTGGTGCCCTCAATATTATCTGATTGGAGCCTGTCCTTCCTATAATCACTGTTGATTCAGGACTCCTCCGAGTCCAGCTTTCTCTGTGATCCTGTGATTCTGGGCTCCTGTGAACCTGGGTGTGTCAGAGTTCTTGGCAGTCAAGCTTCCTCTGAGACCCTGAGATCCTGGTGTGACCAAGCTCCTGGTTTCCTGGAATCCTGAAATCCTAAGATCCTGGGCATGTTACAGGGCCTGGAAGTAGTGTCTCCTCAAGGGACTGTGGGGCTGTCTGGTGTGTTCAAAACCAAGGTATATTAGCACAGATCAGAAGGAACCTGAGCCATTAGTCAGGCAGGGCTCCTGTTTTCTTGCTCCTGCTGTCACAGGCCTGTCACAATTGGTTTGGAAAAGATGTTGTGTTTCACTCACCAGTGATCCTAAGATCCTGGGCATATTAGGGCGCCTGCGGCATGGAGAGTCCTCTGGGGACTGTGGGACTGTCCTTTGAGTTCATGTCCAATATGGCCTGGAGCCGACCAGAAGGGCAAGATAATGGATTCTTTACCATAGATTTTACTGTTTCCTTTATTTTATCATGATATAACCATATGTTTATATTAAATAAATTTACCTGTGAGTTCTAGTTATCCGTCCTCTACTTTCAATCACTCACTATTTAGTATGTTAGTGAAATAAATTTTCAATATTGGCACAGCTTTAGTTATCATGACCTGTAACTTTATTTATTTACTTATTCTAGAGTACACTGTCACTCTCTTCAGATACACCAGAAGAGGGCATTACATCCCATTACAGATGGTTGTGAGCAGCCATGTTGTTGCAGGAAATTGGAAGAGCAGTCAGTGCTCTTAACTGCTAAGCCATCTCTCCAGCCCATAACGTGCAACTCTTAAATCTCAGTTCTGACGTAAAGTGCTATGATGAGCAGGAAATTTGCCCCCCCCCGCATGGTTTTATGCTGTTTTCATGGTTTTTAAGTTAATATTAATAATATAATCCATCTTAGATTTGTTAAAAATGACTGATATTGTAGATGTTAATAATTTGTCAGACCTAGCATTGCAGCTTGTCTTTGGAGAGTAAGTCAAGATGCTTCTCTGAGACAAATATTCCTCAAGATATAATGATAAATGGATGTTATTATGGAATCTTTGTTTTGAGTTTGTTAGATGCACAGGAGCACTACTTATTATAATGTGCCATTGGTCTGAGAAATTTTACCTTCCTATAATCAGAACTAACCAAAGTCAAAGTCTGAAATGTTTCTTGACTACATTTAAAAGTATAAATATTCATTTGTACTAATATTAAACTAAATATTAAAATCCTTCACAATCTCAGTTTATCTTAAAATTTCAATTCCATTCCACTCAGTCCTGGCCAACTTTTACTTCAGTCACAGTGAAATGACCTTCTTTGCCACATACACTACAACCTTTCCTGTTTCACCAAATTTGCACATTCCTTATCACTGCACCGTATTTGGTAGGCTCTTTGTAGACCTGAAAATGACATATATTTCCATGATGAAGAAGAAGCTATAACCTTTATGCCTACTTCACCTGACTCTTCTATTGCACTATAAGTTCTTTAGAGTAAATACCTCTTTTTCTTGACCTTTCAATTGCTGACCTCAGGGACACTGCCTGGTACAAAGTATATTCATTATCTGCTTATTCATTAATTAAATCCGCCAGTCATTAGAGTATCCCTAATACATGATATGTCTATGAAAAGTCTTAGAAAATTAAGTTTTTCTATAATATATTTAAATTTTGCCAGGTAGAGACTTGAAAGGCAAAATACTTATTTCACATTTTTTTAAAACTGGAATAATGAGTATGACATAGTAAGGAGAGTATGTGGACACATGTCTAAGAAGTATGCCAGGTTCCATGTTCAGAACTAGGAATTGACAGGGTTTGATTTCGTGTGATGTCACCCAGGCTGGTTTTGATCCCCCATACTCAAATGATCCCTTTGCCACATCAGCTACTCAAAGAACTGTACCTGCAGGTGTGTGCCCTACTGTGTCCAGTTTACACAATAAACTTGCAAGGGCTTACTTGTTTCATTATAGTCACTTTAATATTCTCTGAAAAATATATGAAAACAACAATTGATTTAGAAAACTTCAAAAGAATCCAGGCAGCTTGGATTCCAACTAGGTTTCATGCAAATGAAGTAATAAAATTGACTTTTATTTTGCTTTCAAGTTGATTTATTCCAACTAGCTATTAAGTATGGGAAGATTCCAATTAGCTATTCTAGCTAGCTAGTAAGTATTAGAAGAACAACTATCATAAAGTTCATGCAAATGGAACTAACTCCCTATTTTTGTTTTTTTTTTCTTGCCTCTGTGTTTGAGAAATGTAATTTGAATATTGTTAAACGAAATGTGTAAATACATAGTCCTTCTTGAGCATATTAATCCATCACTTTTAAGAAGGTAAAGATACCATGAATTTCTGATTATATATCTTTATTGTGCAGAATTTTGCACAAATACTGACATTGGTTTACTTATATTTAAGTCATTCTACATTAACTCACTTGAAACTGATATTTGCTTTATCACAAAGAGTATTGTGTGATTCAAATACTTGATTTTACTTAAGCACCTTTTAATACTTTTCCTCCTCCAAGAAGCAATACATCTCCTTAAACTGATTATTCTTTGATGATCTTAAAATTTCTACTTGCATCTTTGTCTCCTTAAAATTTATTTTATCTTTGTGAAAATTTGGATTACTCTCTATTCCTCTTCTCTATTTTGCTTCTTCACTCCGCCCCCCCCCCCCTCAGTCTTTCTTTATATCTAATACTTGTATCTTCCTTGGTTTGCTCATGTGCCACAAAGTGTACTTTTTTGGTATTTATGTATCACTTTATGTATTAAGATTAAATAATTTCTTTAGTTAATTTCTTGTTTTAGTCATGACTGTGTAAAGATAATTATAGAAGTTTTTCAACATATCAAAATGGAACTGTAAACTTTTTTATTAGATATTTTCTTCATTTACATTTCAAATGCTATCCTGAATGTCCCCTATCCCTCCCACTGCCCTGCTCCCCAATCCACACACTCCTGCCTCCTAGCCCTGGAATTCCCCTGTACTGGGGCATATAATCTCACAGGACCAAAGGCCTCTCCTCCCAGTGATGGCTAACTCTGGGGCAATGGGCTATGAACAGACAGCTTGGTCTCCAGTCAAGCTGAGGTATGAACCCTGGTGAAACCCAGTGGTGATAATTTTTACCTACATGGGACAGAAGACATTCCCTCATGTCTCCTGGACCCCTGGCTCCTGTAGAAGTTACCACCTCTACAGCCCCCACAGGAGAGGCTCATGGCTTTCAGTCAGGTACACAATGTCCCAAGCTTCTGACCTTCAGGCTAGACTCCTCCTAGTTACCCAGCAACAGCAAGATAACAAGCCCACTATAAGAGGGACTGCTTGGCCCCTCCTCATTCTCTTAAGCTTTTACTTTCCTTACTCTCCTTCTTACTCTCTCTTTCTCTCTTACTCTCTCAGCTTTTACCTCTCTCTTTAAGCTTTCTTACTCTCTAGCCTTTCTTCTTTCTCTCCTTTCCCCCCTTCTCCCCTCTTGGCCATGGCGCCCCCCCCCTCTCTCTCTTCCATTCTTTCCCTCTGCCTTTCTATAATAAACCTCTAAAACCATCGACTGTCTCTGTTCATCAAGGTCCGGACTAAAGACTTTCACCTGTATGGGAAACTCTCTACCTCTGCCCATTTCTTCTATTCTGTTCTCAGCTCCTCTGCCATATCCAGAGTGGAATGCTGGAGACTGAGAACCTGGTACTGGGGGCTACCACTTGTGCACCCCCTACTGAGTGGGGTCAGTGGCTTCACAGAGCCAGA
Source organism: Mus musculus (assembly GCF_000001635.26). Lineage (NCBI taxonomy): Eukaryota > Metazoa > Chordata > Mammalia > Rodentia > Muridae > Mus > Mus musculus. The sequence goes on from NC_000071.6 coordinate 46,807,891, forward strand.
TGCCCACTCAGGGCCAAGTGGAAAGCATCTCCAGTCCTCCGATATCTGCCTGCCCAGAGCACAGAAACTCTGGCTGGACGTGGGATCTCTCCCTCCCTCCTTTCTCCCCTACACACACCCATACCCCACAGCATGCTAGGCCATCTTCTGCTACATATGCAGCTAGAGACTCGAGCTCTGGGGGTACTGGTTAGTTCATATTGTTGTTTCTCCTATAGGGTTGCGGACCCCTTCAGCTCCTTGGGTACTTTCTTTAGCTCCTCCATTTGGGTCCCTGTGTTCCATCCAATAGATGACTGTGAGCATCCACTTCTGTATTTGGCAGGAACTAGCATAGCCTCACAATGGCTAAGATCAAATATTTGGGACAGCTATATCAGGGTCCTGTCAGCAAAATCTTGCTGGCATATGTAATAGTGTCTGGGTCTAGTGGCTGTTTATGGGATGGATCCCCAGGTGGGGCAGACTCTGGATGGTCCTTCCTTCTGTCTCAGCTCCAAACATTGTCTTTGTAACTCCTTCCATGGATATTTTGCTCCATTCTAAGGAGGAAGAAAGTATCCACACTCTGGTCTTCCTTTTTCTTGAATTTCATGTGTTTTGCAAATTGTATCTTGGGTATTCTAAGTTTCTGGGCTAATATCCACTTATCAGTGAATGCATATCATGTGAGTTCTTTTGTGATTGGGTTACCTCATTCAGGATGATATTATCTAGATCCATCCATTTGTCTAAGAATTTCATAAACTCATTGTTTTTAATAGCTGAGTAGTACTCAATTGTGTAAATTTACCACATTTTCTGTATCCAATCCTCTGATGAGGGACATCTGGGTTCTGTCCAGCTTCTGGCTATTATAAAGCTTCTGTAAGGCAAAAGACACTATCAATAACACAAAAAGGCCACCAACAGATTGGGAAAGGATCTTTACCAATCCTAAATCCAGTAGGGGACTAATATCCAATATATACAAAGCACTCAAGAACCTGGACTCCAGAAAAATCAAATAACCCCATTAAAAAATGGCATACAGAGCTAATCAAAGAATTCTCAACTGAGGAATACTGAATGATGGAGAAGCACCTGAAAAAATGTCCAACATCCCTACTCCTCAGGGAAGTACAAATCAAAACAATCCTGAGACTCCACCTCACACCAGTCAGAATGGCTAAGATCAAATATTTAGGTGACCGGAGATGCTGTCGAGGATGTGGTGAAAGAGGAACACTTCTCCATCGCTGGTGGGATTGTAAACTGGTACAACCACTCTGGAAATCAGTCTGGTGGTTCCTCAGAAAATTGAATATAGTACTACTGGAAGATCCAGCAATACTTCTCCTGGGCATATACCTAGAAGATGTACCAACTGTAATAAGGACACATGCTCCACTATGTTCAGAACTGTAAAGTTTTAAGAGCTGAACCAAACTTAATGAGGAAAAAACTAGTATTATTTTACTCAAGAATGTAGAAACCTGTGAAGGCACATAGAAAACTTTGTAACTGCAAGAATGAAGAAGAGAATTGACACATATCCCACCCTTAAAAGGAAGGTCCATTTTGCTCCTGATGAGTTAACCACTTGCCAGTGGAAAAGAACACATTTCCCCAATATTTTGATCAGTGTGAATTGGTCATGAAGGTTTTTCTTTCCTTCCTTTTTTGTTTTTTTTTTTAAAAAAAAAAAAGGACACAAATTTGGGTGAAATAGGGAAGGTAAGCTAGATTTGGGAAGAGTTGAGTGGTTTAATATATGTTGTACAAATTGCTGTAAGAACCAATAAAAAGAAAAAATGTATAAATGTGGTATAAATGTATACTCTTCTGATATTTATATGTTTCCTTCATTCTTCTGTCATCAGTCTGTCTGCAATATACTCATTCATCCAGTGAAAGCAAGCATTTAATAGCAAGAAAGAATGCTAAATGATAGAAATAAAGGCCCTTCTGTACATATGAAATGAAAAACAATTATAAAGTCATATATATTGTTCAACATCATAGTCAAGAGTTCAGAGAACACAAAATGAGGGCAGTGGACTCATCAATGAAAGCATGAACTCAGGTCTATATAGTGTGCCAGACTTACTTGAAGGCTTAAGCCATAAAGAAGTTGAGAAAAGTCAGTAGATGAGAAAGAACTAATGTTCCAGGGAGGCACCGAGAGGCCTGTGATACTTTGAACTGGAAAAAGACATGAGAATGGCTGAAAAACAACATCTTTAGGTGAACTTCATGGGGGGTTCTTTGAACTAACAATGTGGCCTGATATATTTGGCCTTCATTCTGAAGGCAAATGAGTTCTATATGAGCATTTAAATGGGGGAAAACAGTATCATGTTTTAGTATACTTAATTATCAACTCAAATATAACATGGGTTTGAAGTGACCCTTATTAGTCTTCTAGAACTTTCCTTTTCTCAGATTTCTCCACCATGATGAGTGGCAACATCCACTGTTGAGTTTCCATCCAGCAGATACAGAAATGGTCCTTCTTTCTGTTTTTTTTTTTTCCTTCAATGCTTCCCATTTGCTTCATCATCTAATCACTGATGAAATTCCTAAACTTACTGTGAAACTATCAACTGCCTCATATCTTCTCTGTTGATCAAAATGAAACTATTTGCTTCTTCATCTTCTTCAGTATTTAATTTAGGGTGTGCAGACAGACTGTCTTCTTTTACACATGGGTCCCAAGCTTTAGAGTAAGATTTATTCCAGTTGCTTACTGTATTTTTTCCTGCTTACCTGCTTGTTTTTAAATGTCTCTCAAAATGTAAATTCCATGTTATTCATAAGAGGTCTAATTTGCCAACACGTAGAAAATGCCTGGTGAACAAAATATACTTAGGAAATTTGTGTCTCATTAATGGATGGAAAATGGAAGAATCATATCTGGAGATCATGCAAAGAGTCGAGAAGGCAATGACTAGAGATAAGAACAGTTAAAAGGCTTTTAGCCAACCCAGCTTCTTTTGCCAGCTACACTGATTTTCTCATACAGCTATACTCATCATTTGCTGGAAACTGGTAGCAAGCAAACACAAGCGCCTAACTTAATATAGTCTTGCTGCCTAAGGTGCATTTACAGATAAGTTCAGTGAAGGGTAGAAAACTAAACATTCCTGGGGCAACTTTCTCTAGTAATAGTAGAAGGGAAATTAGATAAAGATGCACTTCCCATCTATTGTCGGAATTTTCCTAGAGAGACTTGAATATCTATTTACCTCTCAAAAAACACCAGTGACCAACCAAAGCAACAATTCTATCCACTATTTCTTGCTGAATCAATGAGTTTAACTAATATGACTAAAGCCGATGTGGAAAATGGCATGTTATATGATTAGGGGTAACTTATGAGCAATAACATGACCAAAGATTCAGCCACACCAGCATAGAATACATCCCCACCACACCTTCCTCAAGAGCTCTAACTGCTTTGATACCTTCTGCACAAGGCAGGACCTTCTAATGTGCACATGAACTCTTCCCCAAGTCATACTCTTCTTCCATAAGGAAATCCTTTTGGGTCCAATTCTGTGACTGCCTTGTATTAGCTAGCATAGCTGTTCTGATTAAAGATGACAATAATCATGTCATGTCCTGAGGACAGAGCTCCACCACCCCACTGTCCAGAGGGTAAATTCCAACAGGCATTTTACATTCTTCAGCAGAACTTTCCCCTATCCTAAACTATTGTTTACAGTAACAACTAGCACATGAAAATCCTATGACTATTTTTTCTTTCTCTGTTTTGTTCTTCCAGCATCCATTCCTTGTTCCTATCATTGGGCCCGCTCCTCAGTCATCTTCCAGGGTTCCTGCCTCACCTTCATCAATGGAATCACTTCTTTAATGTTCTAGTATCCCATCCTTTCTCCATTAATCTGAGCTAAGTCAAGGGAAACCCAAATTAATATAAATCTTTTGGATTAATCTATACTGAGAGATTATATAAATTCATTGGCTGGTTAGGTAGATTTTGACTTTATCCTATAGATAATTAGTCAAAATGCAAGATAGACACCTGAAGATGATTTTCAGATCCTCTATATTTTAATGAGAAAGGAAAAGGGAGAGTCAAATACATAGTTCAGTATTTTCCCATCCAAACCTCTCCAAAAAAACAACCACATACAAATGTCAAGAAAGTACATATTTGACAAAGAAAAGAGCCTAGGAAACCTTTTGATTTTTCAGTCAATATTAGGCTGATCTTGGAAATATTTGAAGCCCAAAAGAGAAGGAAAATAAACTGAAAAAGAGAACAGTAATTTAAACAATTAGATATCAAAACTATTAGTCCAGCAATAGCATAGTTCTGAGTTTAATTCTTAATTTAAAAATAATTTATTAAAAAACTGCACAAAGATACTTCACAATTTTGAAATATACAGACATACTCCACTCCTGGATAACTTCAGCTACTCTGGTACAATCATTCTGTTTGAATTAGAAATATCCCCCCACCCCCGACCCCATGATCTTCAGGATTTGAAGGCTTGGTGCCTATTTGCAGATGCTATTGGGGGAGGATCAGGAGTTGTGGCATTGTTAGAAGAAATGTGTCACTGCAGGCAGACTTTGAGAGTTTAAAGACTTGTGCCATTTGTAGATCAATCTATTTCCTGCTTTGAGGTTCCAGATGTGACCACTCAATGTCTGCTGCTTGCTTCCACTACTCACCATCGTGACAGATCCCATCCTTCTAGAACTGTACACAAAGTAAATGCTTCCTTCTATAAGTTGACCAGCCATCAGTTTTTTTGTTTGTTTGTTTGTTTGGTTTTGTTTTGTTTTGCTTTTTGTCATAATTGAAAAGTAACTAATGCAATAGTTTTAATAGGTTATTTTGCAAACAAACTAATGCATGGCCAAATGTTTTGAATGGTACACTTAACACAGTTCATATTACAGAATAGTGCTAGCAATTTAACATGCTAATATGTTTTGAGAAGTTTAAAAAATGATGACCTAAAAAGTGGCATTTTTCTGATCTTTATTTAATGTTTTCTTCCTTGGAGAAGTGTAGCAAATATTCTTCACCATTTAGAAGGCTTCTTCTTTTCTTTCTGGTGTTTGCTCTCTGGAAGACTGCTATAGACTCTTGTGAAAAATCATTCTTGGTTTGTAAAGAGAATATTATCTCAAAGTCTGATTCTGCCATAACTATCAAACCTGTTGGATGTCTTCTTTGTATTTCATACATACATTTTCATTTGTCTTCGTTAAGATCCTCATCATCCTTTGCCTTAACCAGATTATCATTTTTTGTTCTTACGTGTTTCTTTCAATTCATTTAACAACACTTTACGTATTTCTATTTCTTCTGTTCTGTAACTCATTCCCTTCATTGCTCATTGATGAAACAGTTTCAAGAAGCTTAGTCGGTAGAAGGGAATTTACCATATCTAAGTATGAAATGTCATCTATCATTAATTAATTCATTCACTAATTGCTAAACCTTTAATGAAATGGTCCTTTCCTATATACAACAATTATTGCTCCAGCATGTGGTTTCATTATTCTATCACCTTACCTGGGAAGATAATTAAGATTAAAAGTATCTCAGCAGAACAATAAATGAACTGGAATTCAATGGCCAACAGATAATAGGGACCTCACATGCTTCAGAAAACAAAAGGAAATCAGGGAAAGGAATTTATTGACTGATTCTGTGGCAGATGAGTGGGTATATGTGAGGAAGATATTTGGGCCCTGGAATCAAGTGATAAACATATTTAAATGTCTTTGTTTCCATTTCATTGTGTTAATGGCATTATCTCCAATGCAATGGTGTGCAATTGAATTTTATTTTTCATACATGACAATAGAACTTATTTTCCTTATTTGTTGGTCTGCCCATAAAGTTTGCCTTATTTATTGGTTAACCCATAAAGTTTGCTTTGGACTGAGTTGGGCTTCTCTCTAGACTGAGGACTGGAATTAGAATTCTGGTATGTGCATCCTCCCTTCCCATAGACCTATAGAATCCTCTGTGAAGAATTTCTTCTCATGGTGAATCCATGAATCATATGATTATAAGACCTAATAAGGGAGGTGTAGTATGGTTTCAGCTGCCACAAGCATATTGACCTTGTGTCTACATTCCAGTGACAAAGCAGGTTACTAGATGAAGTTTAATACAGGTATGGTGGCCCCCAAGTGGAGGCACTACAGTCCAAAAGTAACAGGAGAGTAGGTCATGGTAGTATAACCCTTGACTCCAGAATTTAGAGATAGAGCAGGAGGATTATGAGTTTGAAGCCATTCTGGATTCATAGAAAGTATTACGTCAGCCAGAGCTGCATAGTGAGACCTTGGTATTAGACAAAACAGAACAAGAAAACAAACAAACGATTCACAGAGAAAAAGCTGGAGAATAATCATCCAAATTTTTCTTATGTCAATGGACCTCAAGACTGTGCCCAGATCAATGCCTCAGAAATACCTTTAATGAGAAAAACCTCTAGATAGTCAATCTTAATATATTTTTAATATTATAGATAAATGTAGATCTAAAACTGCATATAGCTGAAATCTAAATATAATTATGGACTCATTCTCTGAGAACTGATCTACATGGGCCCAACCTTGCTACTCTTTTCCATTGTCCACACAGGTATGAAGTTCTGTTATAATTTCTAACACACAATTTTGAATGTCATTAATGTTCTGAAAGACTTCTAATTATTTCTCAGTTTTGGATGTTAAAGTTTTTAGTATGGGATAAAAATCCTTTCGTAATCTTCTCCCAATTAATTTTTGTTTTTAGCTTTATTCAGTCATCCAACATGAACCTATACTTGAAGCACAATTAACTCTTTAACATCTCTGTGCATGTCTGTATACATGTCTGAGCATCTCCTTATGGCTTTCTATATATTACATCCCTGTCTAAGTTTCCTGAGCAGATTCCCTCTCAAATTCTACCTCTGTTTAGTAGTCTTGGCAAAATTGATCCTCTGTTTCTCTGAATCAATCAACTCATGTATCTCACATGCATTTGCTACAGTACTCCAATGCTTAGTATCAAGGACTTTATTATATACCATATTTATTTGATTGCCCTGTTTGAATCATAAAGTGGGCATTTAATACACACACAAACCTTTTAATATCATGTGTGTTTTTATATTTATGGTAGATTAAAATTTATCTTTATAATTTTCATTTTATTAAAATAGATTTTTTTCTTAGATAATACATCCTGATGTGGTATACTTTCTCTCTTTTCCACCCAGCTCCTTCTCACCTCTCCTCCCATGAAAATTTACTCCTTTTCTGTCTCTCATTAGAAACAAACAGGCTGTTGTAGGAATACAATATTATATGATATATAATATGATATGATATGATATGATAAAACAAAAGCTATCACATTAGAATTTGATAAAATATACAGGAGAAAAAGAGCCTAAAAGAAGGCAAAAGAAACAGCATCCCACTCACCTACTCAGAAATCCTGAAAAAAAATTAAAATGTAATCCATAATATCTAAACAAGGACTTATAGAGTAAAATGAAAGAATAAAAATTATAAAAATAAAATAAGATTAAAATAAAATAAAATGTAAAGTGGTTTTTTGTTGTTGTTTATTTCTTTTTTGTTTTTTTGTTTGTTTGTTTGTTTTTGCTTTCGGTTTGAAGAGCCTTACTGCAACATGATGGGCCAAGGAATCTCCAAAATTTACATTGACTTTTTTTTTTACTGTTTTTTTTTAATTTATTTTATTGGGTATTGATTTCATTTATGTTTCCAATGCTATCCCAAAAGTCCCCCACACGCTCCCCCACCCACTCCCCTACCCACCCACTCCCACTTCTTGGTCCTCTCATTCCCCTGTACTGAGGCATATAAAGTTTGCACGACTAATGGGCCTCTCTTTCCACTGATGGCTGACTAGGCCATCTTCTGATACATATGCAGCTAGAGACATGAGCTCCGGGGAGTTGGGGGGGTACTGATTAGTTCATATTGTTGTTCCACCTATAGGATTGCAGATCCCTTTAGCTTCTTGGGTACTTTCTCTAGCTCCTCCATTGGGGGCCCTGTGATCCATCCAATAGCTGACTGTGAGCATCCACTTCTGTGTTTGCTAGGCCCCAACATAGTCTCACAAGAGACAGCTATATCTGGGTCCTTTCAGCAAAATCTTGCTAGTGTATGCAATGGTGTCAGCATTTGAAAGCTGATTATGGGATGGATCCCTGGATATGGCAGTCTCTAGATGGTCCATCCTTTTGTCACAGCTCCAAACTTTGTCTCTGTAACTCCTTCCATGGGTGTTTTGTTCCCAATTCTAAGAAGGGCAAAGTGTCCACACTTTGGTCTTCTTTCTTCTTGAGTTTCATGCGTTTACCAAATTGTATCCTATATCTTGGGTATGCTAAGTTTCTGGGCTAATATCCACTTATCAGTGAGTACATATTGTGTGAGTTCCTTTGTGATTGGGTTACCTCACTCAAGATGGTGCCCTCCAGAACCATCCATTTGCCTAGGAATTTCATAAATTCATTCTTTTTAATAGCTGAATAGTACTCCATTGTTTAAATGTACCACATATTCTCTATCCATTCCTCTGTTGAGGGGCATCTGGGTGCTTCCAGCTTCTGGCTATTATAAATAAGGCTGCTATGAACATAGTGGAGTATGTGTCCTTCTTACCGGTTGGAATATCTTCTGGATATATGCCCAGGAGACGTATTGCTGGATCTTCCGGTAGTACTATGTCCAATTTTCTGAGGAACCGCTAGACTGATTTCCAGAGTGGTTGTACAAGCTTGCAATCCCACCAACAATGGAGGAGTGTTCCTCTTTCTCCACATCCTCACCAGCATCTGCTGTCACCTGAATTTTTGATCTTAGACATTCTGACTGTTGTGAGGCAGAATCTCAGGGTTGCATTGATTTGCATTTCCCTGATTATTAAGGATGTTGAACATTTTTCAGGTGCTTCTCTGCCATTCCCATTCGATGTTTCTCTCAGAAGATGGAAAGATCTCCCATGCTCATGGATTTGCAGGATCAATATAGTAAAAATGGCTATCTTGCCAAAAGCGATCTATAGATTTAATGCAATCCCTATCAAAATTCCAACTCAATTCTTCAACGAATCAGAAAGGGCAATCGGCAGATTCATCTGGAATAACAAAAAACCTAGGATAGCAAAAACTCTTCTCAAGGATAAAAGAACCTCTGGTAGAATCACCATGCCTGACCTAAAGCTGTACTACAGAGCAATTGTGATAAAACCTACATGGTACTGGTATAGTGACAGACAAGTAGACCAACGGAATAGAATTGAAGGCCCAGAGATGAACCCACACAGCTATTGGTCACTTGATCTTTGACAAGGGAGCTAAAACCATCCAGTGGGAAAAAAGACAGCATTTTAAACAAATGGTGCTGGCACAACTGGTGGTTATCATGTAGAAGAATGAGAATTGATCCATTCCGATCTCCTTGTACTAAGGTCAAATTGAAGTGGATTAAGGAACTCCATATAAAAACAGAGACACTGAAACTTATAGAGGAGAAAGTAGGGAAAATCCTGGAAGATATGGGTACAGGGGAAAAATTCCTGAATAGAACAGCAATGGCTTGTGCTGTAAGATCGAGAATCTACAAATGGGACCTCTTAAAGTTGCAAATCTTCTACAAGGCAAAAGACACCATCAATAAGACAAAAAGGCCACCAACAGATTGGGAAAAGATCTTTACCTATCCTAAATCAGATAGGGGACTAATATCCAATATGTATAAAGAACTCAAGAAGGTGGACTCCAGAAAATCAAATCACCGCATTAAAAATGGGGCTCAGAGCTGAACAAAGAATTACATTGACTTTTTATTCTGTTGGTCTTTGTATTCTTGCTGGGCATGCAACCTAAGAGTTTGTTTCCTCAGTAAGACTTCCTTGGAGGAAACTAAAGTTTCTTTTGTCAGTGGTTATCAATTGGAAGTTGTTTCAGGGTTAGGGATGGGGATATGTTCACTTCTCCTTTCAGCTCTAGGTTCTCTGTTGGTGCGGACCCATGTAGGCCCTGTGAATTCTGCCTCAGGCTCAGGGGCTTAATATGTGTGTCTACTGAGTTGATTAGAAGACCTTTTTTTTCTTGATGTCCTCCATGGTTTATGGCTTTTAAATTCTTTACACTTTCTCTCTCAGGGATCCTGAACCTGTATAAAGAGCACTGATGGAGCTATTTTGTTTGGGGCTCTGTGGTCCAGGATCTCTTACTCTCCACATAATGTCTGGCTGTGGGCCACTGTATTTTTTCCATTTACTAGAGGAGGGAGTTTCTCTGATGATAGCTGAACAAGGCACCAATATATGAGGATAGTAAAATTTATTAGGAGTAATTTTATTGCTCTTTAAAAAAGAACAATAGTATTTTGTTTTATCCTAGGTCCCTAGGCTATCTACTTCCAGTGTCTGTTGAGTGTGGGTTCCATTTTGTGGAGTGGGCCTTAAGTCAAATCAGATAGCAACTGAGTACTTACACAAGTACTTACACAAACTGCCATCATTGTCCTAGCATACCTTGCAGGCAGGAAACCACTGTAGATCAAAGGGTTTTTTTTTGTTTTGTTTTGTTTTGGGTTTTTTTGTTTTTTTTTTTTGTTTTTTTTTTTGTTTTTGTTTTTGTTTTTTGCTGGGTTGGTATTTACGTTTCTCCTTTGGTAGAATGCAGAATATCTTCATGTACCAGAGATTTTAGCATAGGCTCTATGCAGGTAACAGTCCAACTTCCTTATGTACAATGAGGTATTGTGTTTAGCAACAAGGCCATGATGACAGTTTGTAGAGAACAACCTATAGTATTGGCAACATCCTGGGTTCTATGGAAAATCCCAAGGGCTTCTTGGGCCAACAATTCAATAAGATGTAATCCAATACTGATATTGGAAGCTTTGTCTAGTGATAAGAGGTGGACAATTAGGACACTGTATCCCCTGTTATTTAGAAATTCTATTTAGATTGTCTGCATATATGTACATATTTTAGGAAGCTTCTAGTGTATTAATTTTAGGTGTCTACTCCTGTATTTCCTCTTTCATCACCTTGTTCTGTGCTTCTCTGCACTTGATCCTCTTCTTGAAATCCCTACCTCTTATCCATCTGTAACTATCCATTCTATTCCCTAATCCAAAAGTGATCTATTTGTCCCTCTGTGTTCTTTACTCTATATTTAGAGTGCTATTATAAACTATAGCTTGGTTATCATAAATTTAACAAATAATGTTCACATGTAAGTAAATAATACCATATTTATCATTTATCAGAAGTCTGGGTTGGCTCTATCAGGATTTTTTTTTCTAGTTACATTTATTTGCAAATTTTTGTAACGACCTCATTTTTTTTAAACAAATGAGTAATAAATACACCATTGTGTAAAATAGCACATTTTCTTTATCCATTCTATTGAGGGACTTCTAGGCTGATTTTGATTTCTGCTATTGTGAAGAAAGCAGCAATGAACATGGTTTCCATAGTGACTACACACGTTTGCACTTCCTCTAACAATGGATGAGTGTTAGAGTTTTAGCGTTGATCTACATCCTCACCAGCCTGAGCAGTCAATTGTTTTATTGAGCTCAGTGATTCTGATGGGTGCAAAGCAAAATCTCAAAGTAGTTTCGATTTGCATTTCCCTAATGACTAAAGATGTTGAACATTTAAGTGATTCTCAGTCATTCAGTCATTTGACTTTCCTCTTTTGGGAATTCTTTGTTTTGACCTGTAAACCTTTTTTTTTTTTTTTTTTTTTTTTTTTAATTGGATCATTTGTTTTCTTGATATCTAGGTTTTTTGTAGTTCTTTATGTATTCTGGATGTTAACTGTCTTTCATAACAATATGTAGATAAAAATAATCTTTTCTAATTTGTAGTATCTGGACGTTTTCTCTAAGGAACTCCATTAGTTTGATAGTCCGACTAATAAGCATCCTTATGTTGAATTATTACAAAAGTAAGCAAAGTAAGTTTTTCTAAAAGTTTGTGTAAGTTGTATATTTATTTTCATTTAATTCTAGTTTCTGTCTTGACCCATTTGTCATTTAACAGAGTTTTTAGTTTTCGTGAGTTTGTGCATTTCTTTTGATTTGTTATGTTGACATCCAGCTGCAATCCAAGGTGGCCTGATAGGATACTGCGAGTTATTTCAATTTCTGGGCATCTGTTGAAACTTGCTTTGTGCTGTGTATGTGCTCTATTATAGAATAAATTCTATGAGGTGCTGAGAAAAGAGTATATTCTTTTGAGTTTGGGTAAAATGGTCTGTAAAACTCTATGAGGTTCATCAGCTTATAACTCCAGGGAACTCCAGCATTTTCTTTTTTGTTTGTTTGTTTGTTTGTTTGTTTTTGTTTTTGTTTTTGTTCTTGTTTTTTTTTGCTAGATGATTCGTCCATTGGTAAGAGTGCAATATTGAAGTCTCCCAACTCTCAGTAAATGACATCAATATGTAATTTAAGATATAGGGTTTTTTTTTTCTTCTTTTTCTGTATGAATTTGAGTGTTCTTGTGTTTACTTCATAGATGTTAATAACTGCAGTGTTGTCTTGGATGATTTTCCTTTGTTGAATCTGTATTGTCCTTCCCAATCTCTTCTAATTATTGGTTTAAACTATATTTTTGGATATAAGGCAGCCACATTAGCTTATTTCTTATACCTTTTGCTTGGGATATCTCTTTCTATCCTTTTCTGTGAGGTGATATCTATTCTTGATGTTAAGGTATATTTTTTAGATGTAGCAGATAGATCTGATACATTCTGTTTTTGCCTGTATTCTGTGAGTCTGTGTCTTTTTATTGGGGAATTGGCACCAGTGATATAGGGAAGATATCAAGGAGTAATGTTTGTTTGATTTTTCCTGTTATTTTGCTGTTGTTGTTATTGTTGTGGTAGTGGTGTTGGTGGTAGTGGTGGTTTTGTGTGTGTGTGTGTGTGTGTGTGTGTGTATTTCTCCTTTTCTGATCTCCAGGTTTGGGTTTTTTTTATTGTTTTCTTGGCTGTGGTTAATTTTTTTGTGTTTTTTTTTTTCTAGCACCATATATAAGACTGGGTTTATAGGTACTCAATAAAGTTCTTGCAAACCAAATCTAAAAACACATCAAAACCATCATTCACCATGATCAAGTAGGCTTCATGCCAGGGATGCAAGGTTGGTTTAATATACAAAATTCCATGAAAGTAATCCACTATATAAACAAACTCAAAGAAAAAATTTACATGATCATCTCCTTAGATGCTGAAAAAGCATTTGATAAAATACAACAGCCCTTCCTGTTAAAAGTATTGGAGAGATCAGGAATTCAAGGCCCATACCTAAACATAATAAAAGCAATTTACTGCAAACTAACAGCCAATATCAAGTTGAATGAAGACATACTTGAAGCAATCCCACTGAAATGGGGTGGGGGGCAAGGCAGGATGCTCACTCTCCTCATATCTATTCAATATAGTACTCGGAAGTGTTAACTAGAACAATAAGAGAACAAAAAGAGATCAAGGGGATACATATTTGTAAGGAAGAAATAAAGGTATCACTATTTGCAGATTATATGATGGTATATACAAGTGACCCCAAACATTCTAGTAGAGCCCTTCTCCAGCTGATAAGCAACTTCAGCAAAGTGGTAGGAGATAAAATTAACTCAAATAAATCAGTAGCCTTCCTTTATATAAAGGATAAACAGGTTGAGAAAGAAATTAGCGAAAAAATCCATTTGATATTGTGTATGCTTTTTATATCTTTATTAGCATCTTCTTTAGGTTAGAGAAATTACTCTCCTATGATTTTACTGAATATGTTTTCTGTTCCTTTGACCTGTATTTCTTCTTCTATTTCTATTTCTATTATTTGTAAATTTGGTCTTTTCATTGTGTCCCAGATTTCCGGGATGATTTCTACCAGGAGTTATTTTAGATTTTGTATTTTCTTTGACCAAGGCATCTATGTCCTCTATTTTGTCTTCCGTGCCTGAGACTTTTCACCTCTTATATTCTGTTGGTGAACCTTATCTCTAAGGTTTGTGTCCAAGTTCATCAATTTCTCACTTTCAGAATTCTTTCTGTTTGGATTTTCTTTATTCTATTTTAACTTCCAGGTCTTGAACTGTTTTATGATTTTCTTTGACTGTTTTTTAGTGTTTTCATTGATTTCTTTAAGGTATTTACTCATTTTTAACAACACTCATTATTTTCATAAAGACTTTTAAATTTTTTGGCTCCTAAGCTATGTAGAAATATTCAGGGCCTACTATTAGAGGGTTGCTGGGCTCTCATGGAGACACATTGTCATGACTGTTATTGATAAAGTTTTTAAGCTGTAGTCTTAGCATCTGGTTTTGGAAAGATTGTAATTCTAGGTGGTGATATCTGTCTTTTTTTGGTTGGTTGGGTGTTCTGTTCCTTGGTTTTCTATTTCCCTCTCTGGTTCCTAGGAGAGTATTGTGACTTTCTGTTACCTGATAGGAAATTCTTTTGGGATCCTTATAGTTGTGGCTACTGGGGATTCCATGTAAAGTATTTCTAAGTATTAGGAGCTGACATTTAGGAAAAGGGATGGTCTGGGAAGGGGAAAAAAGCAGGGTATTGCACATAATCTTTTACTTCTCCAGGAATGGGGTCAGAGAATGAGGAGAGGCCACAGCAGACAGTCTGTAGAGAGAGCTAGGGAGGCAAGCTTGCTGCTGTTGAGGGCTTGGATAAGAAGATGACTGAGGAGAAAGGTTGGAGATGATCTGTGCGATCTGCTGGAAAGGGTCAGCTACACTGGATAGTCTGCTACGGGAAAAGGGTAGAGAGACTTTGTGGACAGATTTGAAGGAGTGGAGGAAGCTGTAAAGATTTATAGTTAGGTTACCTGTTTCCCTGGCTGGAGTCTCCTAATTGTGTCCAGGGAATGTCTGCTGGTGCTGGAGGCTAGGATAATGGGGTGAATTGTGGAAATGAATTCTGGAAGACCACATCTACATAATCCACTGGATAGGATGGTCAGAGCAAAAGGGGAGACTACAGTAGGTGTTCTTTATAGTGCCTGAGCTGCCTAAAAGTTTCCAGTGCAAGCCTGCTGGAGTTGGGGACTGGGGTACAGTTGTAAGGAAGGGAGGCATCAGCAGAAGGTTTGCAGCAGAGCTGGGAATAAGACTTGGGTGTTAGATTTGGGAGTGAACATCTGGAGTTAGCCTACCAGCTTCCCTGGCAGAAGTGCCATGCGGTTTCCCCTCGAATTTCTGCTGGAGTAGGATAAACAAATGAGTTAGGAAAAGCAAGTTTGGAGGGAAGATCTATGTGATTCACTGGAGATGGGGACAGGGTTGAAAGGGAGGCAGGAACAGGTGGGCTGTTCTAGCTGGAGATGAGACTAAAGAATTGGATTTGGAGGAAGAGGTGAAGATCTGTAGTTAGCCTACCTTCTTTTAAAGACACTTCTGCTTTTAAAAGATACGTCTTTTAAAGTAAATTCCCAAGGTAGCACGAAACTCTCGATTTCCCCATTTGTGTCTGCAAAATTCTGTACTTTCAGGTGCACATCACAGTTTTTTTCCCCTTCTTTGAAATATTTTTGACAGATGGTACTGTCTCCATTTTCATTCATGAAGAAATTGGATTCTGAAACTTCAGTAACTTAAGGAAGGCCCACCTTCTTTCAATAGAAAATGGCAGTGTTCAAAAACAAGTTCTTATCACCTGTGATGGATTCAGCTTTAATGTTGCAATGCTTCAACATATATATTCATATGTTTTCCTCTGGTGTAATTTGACTAAAACAGAAACCTAGTTTTATTGATTTTTGCATTATTGCCAGCCAGGATCTCTTTCCCAAGATTGTGACAAAACAAATTATACCTTGAATAAATAAAAATAAGAATTAACCACACTGTACCTTAAGTGTTCAGGAGGGGTTGATTCCAGAACCGCCAGGGAAACCACAATTTATAAGTATTCAGTCTGTTGTATAAAATGCTGTGTTTTTTATTTTACATCTACATATGCTCTTGTGTACTTTAAATCATCTCTGGAATGCTTCTTATACCTACCCCTCTGGAAATGCTATATAAATACTCATTATATTGCATTGTTTAGGGGGATAATCCTAAGGAAACAGAAGGAATTTTGCAATTATATTTTTGATCTCAAGTGAGCTTAATCAACCTGTGTAGAATCCATAAGTATAGGGAGAAGGTAGGCAATACACACACATATGCACATGCATATGTACACACACACATAACACACACAACTTGTAGTTTTATATATGGATATATAAAATATATATCCATATGTGTGTGGTTGTGCGTGTGTGTAATAGATTGCTATAGTCCATTTTTAGTATGGTGTGTGCTTATTGTTCATCAGTGTCATTGAAAGCTCTGAGCTTTTTCATTGGATGTGGCTTTGTGTCTGAGGCCAATGAGATGAGCACTTTTGAGGGATGCAAGCCCCCATTAGAATGGGACAGGGATTTCTCACAGTGGGAAGGAAGACCGTAAGAAGGCCTACATTATCTTATATAAATGAGTATGTCAGAGGCCATTATTCCAGAGACCCTTTATGCAAAAGTGCCTTGTTTTCATTAGTCTCTTGAATTTGTCATTTCTTATTACAACATATGTATGTAAATGCAAACATACATATAGACAATGGTACATAATATGCGTACACATATATTCCTACTTCATACAATTGATAATCTCCTGAAACATAGCTCAGGATTTAATAAAAACAGGACCAGAACCAGAAACAAAAACAAACAAACAGAGATATATGTAAAGGAAGAACAATCTTGGAATTAGGAAAGCATAGAATTGAGAAACAAGTCAGAGAGGGATAAATTAGAAGCTTATTCCTAACAGATCAAGGGAAATTACCTTCTGGGTCAGAAATCACGCCCTCTAGGCTTTCCAGCAGGCTAATGGTGCACATGTTATTTCATTCTCTTCCTGTTGTAAAAATGAGAGAAAGTGTTTGCTTTTTTGTGTTTTGAATAATATCCTGGGGAAAACTGGTCTCTGTTTATGGGGGAGGGATGGAAAACTTCAAAATTGGCATTGCTATGCAGAACATTTTGCAAAGGCTGTAAATACATCATAAAGTGCCTTTCTTCAGAGGTCTCATTCCTAACTCCAGCGCTATAATTATTAACATAAACCTCCTGAGGCGCTCTCTTGTCATCTGCACCTGAATATTCTCTCTTGCTTTATCTGTGATTTCTCTTCAGCTTTATTAGTTTAAAGAGCCTGTGGCTACTCCCTAATGAGAGAAAAGCAGGCTTCGGTAGCCTAGGTCACCCTCTATTGCTTGATGGTAGATAGAAGAAAGTTCACTGGGAGGTAACAAAGGGAAGTAAAGCAAAATCAAAAAAAAAAAAAAAAACAAAAACAAAAGCAAAACAATAGAAAACAAACAAACAAAAAAAACAACACCAACAAATCAAGCAGCATCCAAGATCACTAGACTTTTGTAAATTCCAGGAAAAACTAACTGAACTTTATTGGTTTTGTTTTGTTTTGTTTGTTCATTTTGTTTTGTTTCATTTTCTTTGACCAAAGTCAAAAAATAATCTCAAAGTAAAAATAAATAAATAAATAAATAAATGAATAAATAAATAAATAAATCCAGCCATGTAGTATTTGCCCTCAGGGTGTTAGTCTTCCCTTGCTGTCTCTCCTGTGATCTCTAAATGCTGACAAATCCTCTGAACAACAGACCACAGTGTTTGCTGAATCCCCAGCTTCTCTGCTCAGAGCCATTGGCCTGCAGCGAGGTTTCTCAATCAGCGTCAGCTTCAAGCAAGAGGTGTGCAGCCTACCGCACAATTTATGGAGCATGCAGACGAGAACAACCTGGCTCCCTGGGAAGATGGCTAGGAATTGGCAGAGAACTTTTTGGATCTGAACTCTCAGCTGGGCAATTGATTAGACCTTCATCTGCTTGGGACTTCTAAAGCTCGAAGGCCTTGTTATCTGTTTTGCACCCCTCCCGTCATGTTTTACAATACTTCCGAGTATTTTCTTTGCAGACATTGGTCCTCAACCAAGCTTCAAGGGTCCCAGGGTGATAAGACAGGGGTGTGATGTGTTCGAGTGGTAAATTTCCTGGTATGCCTCAAATGTAAGGAGCTAGAGGTTAAAAGACAGAATGGATGTGAATATACTTGGCATAGTACTTCACTTTCTAAGTATTTTAGAGAGGGTTTTATTGCTGTGAGGGAACATCATGAAGGAGGTAAATTTTATAAAGGACAATTTTAATTGGGGGCTGTCTTATGGTTTTAGAGGTTTAGTCCACTATCATCATGGCAGGAAGCATGGCAGTGTCCAGGCAGACATGGTGCTGAAGGAACCAAGAATTCTACATCTTGCTGGGCAGTGGTAGCACATGCCTTTAATCCCAGCAATTGAGAGGCAGAGGCAGGCAGATTTCTGAGTTCAAGGCCAGCTGGTCTACAGAGTGAGTTCCAGGACAGCCAGGGCTACACAGAGAAAGCCTGTCTTGAAAACAAACAAACAAACAAACAAACAACCCAAACAAACAAACAGAGAGAGAGAGAGAGAGAGAGAGAATTCTATGTCTTGATCCAAAGGCAGTCAAAAGGAGACTGACTTCTCTGCACTGAACAGAGCCTAAGCACTAGAAAAAAACCCTCAAAGCCTGCCAACCCAGTGACCTTGTTTCTCCAACAAGGCCACATTTCTCAATAATGCACCTCCTGGACCAAGCATATTCAAACTACCACAGTGGGGTACATCGTGACATCAACCTGAGTGGCTCTAGAATCAACTAAGAGACCTGTACTACTGTTCAGATCCATAATGCTGTTTCCTAGAAGGATTAACTGACAAGGAAGATGGCCTCCAGAATGAGTAGGGCCTGTGAGCTTCAGGCCAGAAGTAGAGAGATATAAGGGAAAGAACGGCAGGGATGCTGCTGGTGTGCCCTGCAGGTAAATGCACATATTTTCCACTGTCATTCTTTGTTGACATCAGGACCAGCTTCTTCAGGTGTATTTCATCACTCTCTGCTTTTTTGCTTACTTTTAAGTGTATTTATAAGGTTTCTGATAAGTCTGAACTCTGTAACAACTTTGCTGAAGTTTGCAATATTTTTTTTTGATGTATGATTGTGGAGACTTTATTTTGTTTAACTTCTTAATCCACTGGGGGCAGAATAGACTCCCAGAGGCACTTTCGTACCTACTGCTCTAGCATGAAGGTGAAGATGTCAGCACCTGACTATCAGAAAGCTGTATTGTCAGGTCCCTAAGAAACACAAGGACAAATGACTAAAGGTGTTGCCCCTCAGTATAATAAGCTGGTATGGCCTCTAGACTTTATCAGCTTTGCAATATATGTTACAGACTGTGTACTCCTGTCAGGTCCTCCCACCATGCTACTTACCCTAAACCTTTCCATCCTAAGGGATTCCCTTCCCTTCTGAGCTTCTCATTCCTATTTAATTCAGTTGTTTCTCTCTCTCTCTCTCTCTCTCTCTCTCTCTCTCTCTCTCTCTCTCTCTCTCTCTCTCTCTCTCTCTCTCTCTCTCCTTAGCTTCTGTCTTCCTCTCTCTCTCTTTCTGGGTGTACTCTCCCTTACATCTACACTAAAACTTCAACCATGCCTTGGAGTGAAAATGTCCTTATTTCATTCAATCAAACTGGAGCCCTTTAATCTGGATGCTTCCAGCTCATATTATCTGTTGGTGTCTGGTGGAAACAGAAGGTTATAAGGGCCAGTTTATGTTTAAACAACATGGTGCTCTAAGGATGTCTTATATGAGTCATCTAAAACATGGCAGACCCCTGACATCTGAAAGGCTATGAATCAGCACAAAATGGCTGACACTGGATGTCCATGAAGCACAAAACAAACAGTGATGCCCTCTCTTATCTAACTAGTTCCTGCAGAATTCCACTTTTGTGTAGGTTCTGTATAAATATGACTTTGAGTCAGAGGCCTAAGTTCTTCACTTCATCTTTGCCAGCCTGCTTGTGTGTGTTTGTATGTAGGCTTGTTGACTGGTCTATACTATGTTTATGTCTGCTATGTGTGCCTATTGATAAATAAATTCTGCCATATCTGCCCAAGGCTCCTCAAACTCTTCAACATCCTAGCATCCTCTGACCCAAGTTCTTCCCTAGATGACCTCCCAGCATGCACTTTCAACTCAGTTTGGGAGGTTAGAATGAAAAATAAGGTTCTTCTTTACCAAGAATCAGAAGAAAAGTTACAGATGTATTATGTACTACAAAAAGAGCTCAAGAGATCCTAACTGTCTCTAGATTCAGTCACTTCTAATTAGAAAAAGATTTGACAGAGAAAGAGGGTTTAGAGTCAATAAAATCTGGTTTAATTAACTTTACAAAGTGTTTACTATCCTCCCAAAATTATGGGTGAAAATTGCTGAGTCTAGATATGGTGGTATTGGAACTGAATGTTTTCAAGAGGTTAGTTGGTTATGAGTCCAGAACTACATGGAATGGAGTTAATGCTCTTGTTGAGCAAACCCCTACACAGCTTCCCTGATCTTTTTTTCATATGTGAGGACACAGCAACCAGGTTCCATTAACAAACTAGGATGAGAGTGCTCACTAGACACCAAAGGTCCTGACTCCTTCGTCGTGAACCTTCCAGCCATGTGAAGAACGAAAGCTGACAATCTGTTGCATGAAAGCCACCCAGCTATGGTGGTTTTGCTGCAGCAGTTCAGATAGACCACATTGATTCTTAACTTTATCATTTTCTATCTGGTCTCAAAGCTTTAAATTTCTCACTTTGGTCTCCTGGGTCTCATTTTCAATACAGGGATACTTCTACCTCATTGCCGTTTAGTACTAAGTAGGACTGCCAAGGAATTCAAGCAATTATCTTGAGGATTTTTCTTTTTCCTTTTTTCTTTCTTTTTTTTTTCTTTTTCTTTTTCTTTTTTTTTTGAGACAGGGTTTCTCTGTATAGTCCTGGCTGTCCTGGAACTCACTCTGTAGACCAGGCTGGCCTCGAACTCAGAAATCTGCCTGCC
Source organism: Mus musculus (assembly GCF_000001635.26). Classification (NCBI taxonomy): domain Eukaryota; kingdom Metazoa; phylum Chordata; class Mammalia; order Rodentia; family Muridae; genus Mus; species Mus musculus. The sequence goes on from NC_000071.6 coordinate 46,828,920, forward strand.
TCTGCCTCCCGAGTGCTGGGATTAAACGTGTGTGCCATCATGCCCACCTTATCTTGAGGATTTCTGAGGGAATAGAAATTTTATATTTTTACTGTTACACATTTTAGCATTTAATATAAAATTAATTAGTACTACTTAGATTTTGGTGAGTTGACATGGCATAGGATCTTGAAGAAAGATTAGGTGTACCTGACTCTTGCATGTCACTTATAAATCTGACAAGCTCCTTGTTGTCAGCATGCTCACCTGTAACACAGAATTTACTGGACTCAAGGGGTTTTTAAACAATGTAGATAATACACAAAATACTTTCATTTTCTCATTTTTAAAATTGGAGTTTAATATATTATTGGAGGCAATGAAAATATTCATTCGGACTGTGTCTTCTATGGCTTTGGGCCTTTGCATTTTTCTTCTTGCCTAGAATATTATTTTTCCCATTCTATCTAGATAATTGTTATTTTCATAGAGGCCCAAATTTGAATAATATATGTCTAGAATATTACATATGTCTCTTAGTAATATAATATAGGGCTAATATTTCTTTAAAAGCAATCAATTACATATCATTTTAGGCATTTGAATGGACTATTCTTTTCAATCCTTTCATAAAGCTGCATTTTTTATTACCTCCATAAGATTGGTAAAGATCATACCACTGAGATCTGAGATTGTTCAGCAAGTAAAATCCTTTGTCATATGAATTTAGGGACCTTAGGTTGACCCCAGGGACCCATGTAAATGTGGAAGAGGAGAACCAACTCAACAAAATTGTCCTCTGACTTCTACCCAAAGGCCATGGCATACATACTTATGCAAATACACCATACACACAAACACTATACTAGCAGTTTATAAAGACCAAACCACTCTGGTGTTGGAGACCTAGTAGGTCTGGAATTCTAACCTACATGTACCTGTGCTTAGGTTCTTGTGAATGTTTCTTTCCTTGCTTCTAGCAGAGGACCATGCACTGCCTTACTTTCAAGTTGCGCAGGGTAAGCGGATCACTTCCATACGTCGTTTTAGCTGTTCAGCTTTCTTACTATGTTCTGTTTCAAAGTCAGGGCATTTGGGCTGTTCATCCCAGCTTTCTAAACCTTAGGGGAATCTTTGCAGGATAAGGATATAATTCAGTTGGCCCTGGGGTTAACATATTCACCAAACACTGAGATTTTGCCTCCCAGCATTTAATCAGTTTATCATTTAAGGCTTTATTAGCAAAATCTTGCTTAGCATGATGCATTGTTTTCCCTATCGGTCAGCAGATTCCACACGACAAAGCTCTGCTGCCAGAGACACTCATCATAAACATCAGTTATTAACACTCATTGAGCATAAAATCAGGTTTGCCTAACGCAGTACCTTTGTCTGCGTATTTTCAATTTCCAGTTGACTATTTCAGTTGACATTTCTTGACAGCTGTCGGTGTTTGGAATATGGCTGGACCATACTGACTTAACACATTATTCATGAGTTTTCCCCAGCACAGTATTTATAGAAATATTTAAAGGGGCACCATTTGTGGGATTTACATAAATAAAGTTAAAAAGACTCTACGTTTCTACATTTCTCATATCTTCCTGTTCTGGGGAAAATTAATGAAGCGAAATTAATAAAGGAGCCAGATTTTGCCCCAGTAATGCTAGCAATTTAAAACTTTAAAAATAGCATATCTTATAATCATATATAGAAGCAAAATTCACTGACCTCGTTTGATTGGTTATCTATTTTTATATGTCCCCAAAGTAGCAAACAATTACTCCTGTCAGTTTTTGTTACAGTGTTTGTAAGATCTAGGGCAACTCTTTCTTTCTCTCTCTCTCTCTCTTTTTTTTTTTTTTTACCTTCATCATGTTTAAATGCAGACAACAAGGGCACTTCACAGGCTTATGTCAGTGACATCAATTGTTTTTTAATGAGGCCATAACCCTGAGTAGGTCATGGAATATTAAAAATAAATGAACATATTGCTGTCGCTGGGGATTGCAGTCTCTTGGCTGAAGGGTATCGATGAGGAAACACAATACGGGGACACAATACCTCAAACTGCCTCATTTCAAAAGGCAGTTAATTAGCAGACGCTGTTTGAACAGCCCTTGCCCATGTCCTTGGAACACTCAAGTTATGTCTGTGTCAGTGAGAGAACCATGTTCTGCTTTTCTCAATAGAGGCCAATTGGCGGAGACACATGACCAGGCTTTATCTACACAGTCAATTGGGAGAATTAAAAGGTCAGTCGTTCAATAGGAAAGATTTCCCTTTAGTGGCCCTGTCTAGCAGGGAGATTATCCTCATGAATGAGCAAGAATGAGAACAATAGTTTGTAAGGGCCTGGACACAGTCAATGAGAGTACAGAGAGAACTAGGGAGAGGGAGAAGGAATAGAAGATGACCACAGTCGCTCGTCATCTTCTTCCCCCAATGGGCCCTGCTAACTTCCTTCTCCATCACTGTCATGGAATCACTGCAGAATGAGATGGACTATCCTTGCCCTCATGATTAATACCTGCTTCCCTAATCTGCAGGTTACTGCACACACCACTTTATTCATGACGTCTTGTAGCTTATCCTCCAGCATAAGGCCTTGTTATGAATGAAGCATCATCATTTCTATCACTGTTTCTGTGAAGCCCCTCCTAACCCTTTCTGCCACACAGGTTAACCTGTGGACACCTGTGACCAAGCCAGTTTTGAGCATATCCTGAATTTCCATAGGTTTCCAGACAGAGAGTACCATTTAAAGATTGTATGCCATTTAGGTCAGGTTTTTTTTTTTTAATTAGCTTTTGCTGGGGACTGTGAGCAAAAATGAGGCTTATTACTTTAAGGTTAGGATGGTTTATAGTGGCTGTATCCTGCATTAATTCCATATCCTCCAACTGAGTACAGAGACAGAAAGAGCCCAGAGGAAGTTTGAAGAAGCAGATGGCTGAATAATACATAGAGGAAAACCATCTTTCTGCCATCTGGGAACACCTGCACTCAAAGCTATTGAAATTTAGAATTCATTAGCTTTACCAAATAAGGTTTCCCTTAATAATGTAATATCCATGACTTAATTTAATGCATTGACTCAGTGCCATAGAACCTGCACTTTAAAATTAATTATATGTGATAAAATCACCCATTTGGTTGTACACATGCTTTCCTAGTGCACATAGGGAAATGGTTCACCTTTGTAGCTAATGTGCCTAGCAAACCAGTTACACAACAATGGAAACAAAATGCAAAATTGAACTATAACTACTGTCTCCCAAGTTCGCTCTTTGTACAGTAAACACACCATTTACATCTTGACATCTGCAGCTTCTAAATAGTAAGTTCTGGTATCTGTAATATTCAGGAAGTTACAATCATCTATTCATTCAAATAAATGTTTTCCCTGCTTGTTTAACGGGCATTTTGCAAGGACTGTGGCTGTTGCTGTGAAAGAGACATTTTTTTTCCTTCTTCAAAGAAGGTGCTATGAATTGAATTTCAAATGTTCTCTGGAGTGTTACTGGAGAAGTTTGTAAAACGTAGAACTTCATTGTCTTCAGGTCTAGAGTCATATGGTTATATCAATACCATAACTGATCGATACCATTAAGTTTGGCTACTTTGCCATCAAAATTTGGTTGTATTAGTTTTGGTCCCACAAAATGTTTGAAGTTGTTGCTATAGACTGATATTTTGAGAAGAGAATTTAATGTGTTTTTTTTTTTTTCTGGCGTTTGACGGACCAGTTTATTATTTAAATTATGATTGTAATCTGCTGATGCAAATGAAATTTTACAGATGATCTTCATGGCTATAAAACTAATTAATGTTAAAACACATGATTTCTTCTGAGTCTGCATCTGTGCAAGTTCACAAAGCCCGTCCACTCTCACGAACACTTTCTGCTAGTTGAGTCTTCAATTCAATCACTCAAACACTTGCAATTCATAGTACAAGGTCAATTATTATGGATGATACTGCTCGAAGCTATGTGTTCTCATTGTCTTTGTTTGCATGTCAGCTGAAATTCTGTGAACATAAATCTCATCAATAACTATCCAAGGAAACCAGCTTGAAGAATAATGAAAAATGCATTTGTGCAATGATCAAACAAAGCTTTTTATACTTCCAGAATAAATTTCAAGGAATGCATAGCCAATATCTCATTTCAGTAGCTACATGTAAACATTTATACAGCAGGGTAGACAACATATATAGACTTTTTGTCAAAAGTCAGTGAAGGTTGCTTGGGAGGGATTATTTTCTAGGAGTAAGAATACACAATAGTTGTTATGAAGACAGAACCTCAATGGCTTCATTCCATTTGAAAATTATGTGAGATATCTCTAATGATTATGATACTTATGATAATTTTCAGTTACAGTGCCTCGTGTTTGTTGAGGTCTCTGTAAATGTTGCTTTTAAATATTACTTTATGGGATATTGTAAAATATAATTTCAAACTGATCTCAAATCTGTCAGCATTGTTCAGTAGTATTGAAGAATCCTGTTACTGAACAGCAACTCCCAGTGTCTCCCACATTTTTTTGTTAGAGTTCCTGAGTTTAACTTAATCCACACAATAGCCACAGGCAGAAGTTTCACTGCAGGCACTAAGAATATTTACTATATCCAGCAAAGCAAGGTACACTGCTATCCCTTGGGAAAGTGACAGGTTACATTTGTTTATTTACTTTATTTTGGGGCTTGTGGGAGAGTTTTTCTGTGTAATCAGGCTGGGCTGAAGTTCCTATTTTGGCCTTAAATTCATGACTATACTCTGTCTGAGTATAATTCTAAGTCACCATTCTAAGCTATAGTGTAACTTTAAATCTGTTTTTTTTTTCAATGCATTGAGAATAATATTGAGCACCTTGTTAACTCTTTAAATAAAATGAAACAATACTTATGAAATAATAAGAAAGTCTGGCTCATGGAATTATGTAAGAGATCCCCAGCTAGTGGTTTCCTGCCTTAGTTACACTATGATACACACATACACACACACACACACACACACACACACACACACACACACACACACTTAGTTGAACATATATATATATACTTAGCTGAACTATGAATGGGGATGTCCAAGCTCACGCAACAGCATAATCTACTCAGATGATGTGGGTTAGAGGATTAAGGTGAGGGGCTATCCAGTATCCTACGGATAAAGATGGAGTGGGGTGTATGGCTTCTAAAAGAACAGAGAATATGTGGAGAAGTAATTTAATTGTTTAAAAACATGAAGCTGTGGAATCATACATAACTAAGGAGAAATAAAAGTTAGCCCTCTCTCTTCTCTGCCTCTATTATTGAAATGAGTCATGTCCAGCATTGAAAAACTCTTAGCTCAAGTTATTCCAAGATATTTCTAATAGAAACAGTTGTATCATCAAACAAGAACCTTGGAGAAAGATTCTGCTAACTCCATCTTCTAGAGGAAACTGCTTGTTGGTCCACATCACATGACCTGAATTCGGAGGATCTGGATTTCAAGAAAAGGAAGCTATGTGAATGCCTCTCAGAATGTGGCATTCATTCTTTACAATGTGCTTCTCGGTGGATAGATAATGTACCTCTTTGATCAAGAGAGAAAACTTAAGCTATGAAAGTCAAAGAAACTTAATTAAGTTTCCAGAGGAGAAAAAGCAGTAAGTCACCACATTTAGGTTATTTAAGTCTGGGTAATTTTCTTCCCTCAGTATTACTATTAATTTTAAAATATGTTGATGAATTATTTAATGGTACCGTGGTACATACAGATTCATGTAAACAGAACTATAGTGAGGATTCAGAACAATTTCATCATTCCTGAGAGTCTGTGTGTGTGTGTGTGTGTTAAAATTAATAAATATGTAAGTAGTATGAAAACATATATATATATATATATATATATATATATATATATATATATATATATATGTGTGTGTGTGTGTGTCTGTTTTCAGGAATGACGATTCAATATTGGATGACAAGATGACTTTCTCTTTTTTCCAAGGGAAACTCTTTTTACCTCTCTCACCATTCCTTTGTTACCTGTAGTTCTTTGTGTATGCCTAAGGTCTTCTGGTCTTTCTTTCATCCATATTATAATATCTGTTGTTTAACTCATGTTTAGGAAGTTATGTTGGAGAGACTTTATGAGTGTAACTTCTGATATTTCTTGGAGACACAATATCACACCAAAGCTCTTGTTCATCTGGCTTTAAAATCATTCCATCCCTGCTTTGGAAATAATCTCTGATATGTAAGTGTGGGAGTTGTATTGCTTTGGGACCTGGCTTCATATCTTTGTATTTTGATTAGTTGGAGTTTTGGATATACTCTCTTTATGTTGCATACAGAAGTTTCCTTGAAGAGACGTGAAGGTTATATTTACCTGTGGGTATGAAAACTTAATTTGGAAATTACGCAGTCTTAGTAAAATGGGGTTGTAGGTTCTTCTCCAATATCCAAGATTTCACTATCATCATGTAGTTGGTTAGGTTTCCCACACCAGGCACATATTCCTTCTTGTTGAGAAAGTTTTAAGTTCAATTAGGGAGCTCTTGTTACTACCAGAACAAGACATGTGTGCCACTACTGCACCCTTAGGCTTATCCTGCTATAATTGTCATGGTGGTTTTTAGGTCTCATAGCTGGATGGGACTATTGGTTGCTTCCCTCCTTTGGAAGCTTGCATGGTGCCTTTTGGTACCATGAAATCTAGTTTCAGGAAGGAGGAATTCTGGATAATTTAACTCTGGGCCTCTTTGTGCTGTCTGAAATATATGGTGTCTTCATGGCACCAGTGAAATTGTTATGCCCCTGTGAAAATAGAGAATGCCTCTTTCCTCCTACTGTCTTACTTCATTTTTAAACATATTTTGTCTTCTTTTTCATCTTATGCATGTAAATAAGCAATACAACATGTTGAGGGAGGTATAGGTTCCATAGTCAACTGTCAGGGTTAATATTTATTCTCACACTGTGTAATCTTGCTGTATTTCCTATTGTTTCCATGTTTCTTTCTCTAGAAATACCAATAATGACCTCATTGTTTTCTTGTTAAGATTGCTTGGAAACAGCTATAGCTTGTGGTGCAGGGTGGGATTCATATCTCTTCCAGAGAAAGATAGAAGAGGTTCACAAATTCAAGGATTAGATGTACTACAGGTGACTTCAACAAAATCCTAGGCTCTCCAGGGAGTTACAGTGTCAAAATAAAAAGTAAAAGGAATGTTGGGATTGTGGTCCAGTGACATAGCACTATCTAGTATGTGTGATGACCTAGTGTGTTGAGTAACAAGAAGAATGCGTTCAAAATTCATTATAAGCTGCTTCACATCTAGTTAGTACTGAAAAGTAATAACTACACTCATGCATTTATTCTTGATGCATAGTCAAAATAGTATGCTGACAAATATGAAGACATAGGTACGTGCATGTAAGGAATGTATTCAAGGTAAATGTTCATTGCCAACTGCTGACCTGTAGTTTAAAAATTACAGAAGTGGATGCTCACAGTCATCTATTGGATGGAACATAATTGGGGAGCTAAAGAAAGTACTCAAGGAGCTAAAGGGGTCTGCAACCCTATAGGTGGAACAACAATATGAACTAACCAGTAACCCCAGAGCTCATGTCTCTAGCTGCATAGGTAGCAGAAGATGGCCTAGTCGGCCATCATTGGGAAGAGAGGCCCCTTGGTCTTGCAAACTTTATATGCCTCAGTACAGAGGAATGCCAGGGCCAAGAAGCATGAGTGGGTGGATAGGGGAGCAGGACATGGGGAGGGTATAGGGGACTTTCAGGATAGCATTTGAAATGTAAATGAAGAAAATATCTAATAAAAAGTGAAAAAAAATAGTTCTAAGTACCATGTATTGTGCTTGTAAGACAGATAAGTCAAGTACGGGAAAATTAGTCAGTGCCACCTGTGTCTTCGGAAACTTCTCTGAGACCCGGCAAGGAGAAGTGACTCAGGCTCGGAGATGTAAACAGAGATGTATGTTTCCAACTCCAACTGAATTTCAAGCAGCAGAACTGGTGCGCTGAACCTGACTCAGACTGACACAATGGCTCTGACACCATTTCCACTCCCTGTCCTGCCTCTCACCTCTGTCCCAGAAGCTGGGTAAAGAGACAGAATGACCTTAAAGTGAAGATCAAGGGTCCCCCCTTTCCTCATTCTTTATTGAAAAACTAAGCCTTTGGGGAACACCTTTTTTTCAATCATTAACCTTTTAAAAATGCTCATGTTTACTTTTTCCTTATTAAGGAGGGCAAAGGTAGATTTGTGATTGCTTTAGGCAGAAAGAATATTAACTTTTGATATTTAAAGAAAGCTTACACAAATCTATTTGGATCACTAATATGTGGTGATTATGCTGTAAATCTGTTAAGATGAGGATTTTAGTTGAATGTTCATGAGTCTCTATGTTCCAAATAGAGCCAAAAAAATTGTTAATCTGGTCATAACAAACAAAATCTAAATTCTCTCCTGTCATTTCTGAAAGTAGAAAGAAAATAAATACAAATAAAATATAACACAGCATTGTAAAATGCAATTAAAAAATAACTAGAATTCCCCAAGTATCTTTAACACAAAAGATCAAAATCCACATTCCTTTCTCTTTGACCCATTATGTCCAGACACATTACTGGAGAGCCTGTGTACCTTCGTAACGCTCATTTTTCCAAACCCTGCATTTATCTAACTTGAAGTACAGAAACCTTGACATGATCTCCCTGACTGTGTTTTTTCCAAATTACATGACTCTGCCCATGACATTTGACATTGTCATGTACATCTTTTGAAATTTTTTTCAACTTATTCATTTTTATTCTTTTTGCCATTCCTTCTGCAACTGCTCGCAAGACACCACCTCTGCATTAGAATTACAATCTGGGCAGTCTTTCATTAATCTTCCTGTCTTACCTTTCCTCCTGCTTCTTACTTATCCCATACAAATTTCTGTCCCTTGATTTTTATTTCTCTGCTCAAAAGTGCATTTGTTTCTCATTCTTGTTCTATATAAAGATCCCCCCAAAATGTATTAGAGACCAAATCTTTTTGTATAATCATATTAATCATTCATATATTTGTGTTTGCATGTGTATGTGTGCATGGGCACTTGCATGTATGTATGTGTGCGTGTGTGTGTTTGTATGTTGTGTATATGTGTATAAGTGTGGGTACCAGTATCTATGTGTTCATATGTGGATGCTAGATGAGGACAATCAGGTATCCTGTTCTATCACTGTTTGCCTTAATCCTTTGAGACAAGGTCTCTCATTGAAACTGAAGCTAGACTGGTGGCCAGAAAATCCACTCACCCTCTTGTCTCTGGTTCCCTCAGTACTGAGGTTATAGGTAAAAATAGGCAATGTTTTATCTATCTATTTGTCTGTCTGTCTGTCTGTCTGTCTGTCTGTCTGTCTGTCTGTCTATCTACCTGTCTAATTTATTTGTGGGTGATGGAGATTCAAACTTAAGTTATCTTGAATTATGCACTCTCTCCACAGAGGTAGAAATCACTTTTAATTATCATTTTCTATTCTTTTATGAGGATATCAGTCAGTAAAATTGTCATTTTCATTTTCAGTCAGATTCACTGGGACAACTGACTCAAGTTCCTGCTATCTTCCTATAGCTCTAGCAATAACTATTGTTCTTACTCTAAATATATATTTTGGGGCTTAGATGTCTAGCTAGGTGATTTTGTTGCAGTCTTATCTGCATTGAGACTCAGTATATGATGCTACAAGACATTGGCTTGTTGTGACTTGCTCATCAGCCCCAAAACACCATCCAGGAGTTTACTCTAATGCAATTGAACTAAGGTTTCTTTCTTATAAGTTCAAGGTTGGATTTACTCACTGCTGACCCTGACACATCCGGATCACTTGGTGAATCAGCTTCAGACTCTCAGTGGGACAAGGTTTTATAGGAAATGGAAGCAAGTAAGGGGGTGTCCAGCCTGGCAAACAGCTAATTGAATGACTATTGTAAGCCAAGTTGACAGGTGGGTGTTCTGAAGCAAAACTGTGAACAATTATGAGTGGTCTGAAAGTACATCTGAAACAATCAGACTTGTCTTGATTGGTTGGTGCTAGGGAGTAGCTAGCAAGTAACTCTGGGTTATGGGCCAAGGACAATCCACAGTCCTTCTTGGTACTTGGTTGGGTGCATCCTGGTTTTAGAGGTGGCTCAAGTTCTCAAGGTGGCTTGCTGGGTTTACTTCTTTCTCTCTCTCTCCTCTCTATCTCTTTCTCTCTCTCTCTCTCCCTCCCTCTGTCCCTCTCTTCCTTCCTTCCTTCCTTCCTTCCTTCCTTCCTTCCTTCCTTCCTTCCTTCCTCCCTCCCTCCCTCCCTCCCTCCCTCCCTCCCTCCCTCCCTCCCTCCCCCCCCCCCTCTCTCTCTCTCTCTCTCTCTCTCTCTCTCTGGAGTCTTATCCCAAGATGGAGTATGTTTTGTCTCTCAGGCTGCCTGTTAAGACTTGAGAATGAGTAGAGCTCACTTGGGCCTTTCAAGAAGTTCAAATGTAAGGAAACTGGGTTAGTTGGTGGTGTTTCAAATATCCTGATGTCTAAGCTCTGGTCAGGAGCATACTAAGGGTATGTTTTGAGAGCTGTTTCATTCCTTGTGTATCCTTCTACTTCTCCCTCACTTTAATTGTCTAACAAGCCAATATTTCTTTACTAGATTCAAGGGTAGGGAAAATTCCTCTTCTTTCTATAGAAAATCAGATTGTGCACAATGCAGGCAGAAAAACCCATGGAAAGTATCTTGGAGATTATTGGCCATTAGCTTTCCCTTGTTGCTGTTTCTCTTGTTCTTTTCTTCTGCTCTATTAGTAGCCAGCTATTCATACATTCTTTCTACATATGGAAGATAGTTTTAGGTCTTGCTCAAAACCCTGCATTTTGGATTAAATGTCAAAGTTAATTCACAGTTTGACTCAGTCTTATTTACCTCACAAAACTTATCTTCTGCAGTCAACACCGTTTATTCTCTGGTGTAGCCACATTGCCTTCCTCAAATTTTTTTTAAAGACTAAGGATTTCCTAAGCTAGAGTTCTATACTGACCATTCCAATTGTCTCAAATGCTCCTCATTTCTATGATGCATGATTATATCTTTCATTTCCTATTCTCCTTTGTGCAGATGTGTGCTTCTTACCCCTACCCCTTTGTCTTTTCTGAAATGGGTATTGTGTGTAGTGTGTGTACATAGTTAAGTCTGTGTGATTGGCACATTCATGTGTGTGGATGTGTGTACATATATATAGATGTGCTTATGGAGTCCAGAAGTTGACATCAAGTTTTCACTTTTTTGAAAATCACCTATTTTGTTGAGACAGGGACTGTCTAATGCAAAGCTAGTAGACTCAGCTATTTTAGATAGCCATTTGCTACAGGGAGTCCTATCTCTTTCAAGTCATCAAATTACAGGTGGGCTTCCATGCCTGCCTGGAATTTCTATGAGTTCTGGAGGTCTGAACCCTGTTCCTCTTATCTGTTGCAGCCAGCACTTTAACCACTGATCTACCTCTGTCCTAGCAAGTGCCAGCTTCCTGAGTTTCAACTTAAACAGTATACATAGTTTGAATGTAAGTATATGTTTCTAAGTCTAAAGTAAGAGCCTCTCTCAGTTCTGTTTTAGTGGGGATTGTGATGGGCTGAATAACCTGGATGGTCTTTCTTTTTATTATGGTTAGAACTGGAAAACAATCATTTTAGTTGGGATTTGCAGAGCATTCTTTTATTTGGAACTGCACCTACCAACCTCAGAAGAGTCATATTACCAGGTCCACAAGTGAATACCTTGGCTTCATGCAGCCTCATTTGCATAAGCCATGTTCCTGCTATTTTGTGTTGATCTGTTATTTCTCATTCTACTGTTAGGACTGTCTTCTGACTTCCACATTTTATTAATTTTCAATTCTGTCCTAAGCTTCTTGTGCTTGCTTCACCTTTTCTATTTACTCCCACTCCAAACTCACACTGCTTACATTTCTCTTTGATGAGAGCACTTCTTTTTAACACATTGACTCACAGTGTGTAACCTCAGAGATACCAGAAGCTCTTTTAAAGAAGTTTTTTTTTTTTTTTTTTTTTTTTATCAAAGCAGTTTTAAATTGCACTAAAACCCTTTTCAATTTTTAAAATTAAATAATTCTAACATTAAATCTATATTTGTAATAAACTAATTTCTTCAGTATGGCTGAGAATACAATATCTGTACCTTGCAAAATAGAGTAGAAAGAGGGAAATTATATGCATCCTTATGAATACAGTAAGAAAAAACCATAATAGTAAAATTGGATCTTTATCATGTTGTATTAGTTATGGTTCTCTAGAGTCACAGAACTTATGGATAATCTCTATATAGTAAAGGAATTTAGTGATGACTTACAGTCTGCAGTCCAATTCCCAACAATGGTTCAGTAGTAGCTGAGAATGGAAGTCCAAGGATCTAACAGTTACTCAGTCCCACACGGCAAGTAGGTGAGGGAGTAAGAACGAGGCTCCCTTCTTCCAATGTCCTTATACTGTCTCCAGCAGAAGATGTAGCCCAGATTAAAGGTGTATTCCACCACACCTTTAATCCCAAATGACCTTGAACTCGGAGATTTAATCTTCTGAGGCATAGCCACTATGCCTCAAGATCTCCATACCAAGATCCAGATCAGAAACTTCTATCTCCAAGCCTTCAGATAAGAGTCACTGGTGAGCCTTCCAATTCTAGATTGTAGTTCATTCCAAATATAGTCAAGTTGACAACCAGGAATAGCTACACATGTTTAAAAAATCTACTGTGAAGCTTTGAAAATCATATTATCAAAATGTTCTCTTCAGTCAGAGATATCCTAGCTGAAATAACCATGGTACCTAGGTTGTTGCCTCTGATTCTTGACTGGCTCATTGGTCTACAATATATGAGATGTTAGGCCAGGAACACAGTTAAGACAAGGTGTCAACTACTACATCTGGGAAGTATTGAATCCTCCTTCAGAGCTGTAATGTTAGTAGCCCTTTAACACCTTCCTCTATCTACAGCCTAGGAGGCATACATGGAAGGGCTGGCAAGACAATACAGATGGAGATACTTGCTTATTGTATACACATCTCCCTTTTTGGGAAGAGTTATTCGATAATCTCAACAGTCTTGAATCCTGTTAGTTTAGACACTGTAGTCTACTTTACCTTAGTTTCTCCCAACAGCTCTCCTATACTCTACAAGCAAGGATAACACTGAGTCAAATTGATCTCATAGAATAGAGACTTTTATAGATACAAAGAGATAGTTTAATAATCAGACATGCTGAGTGATCAAACATCAAAAACTAAGCTTTGAAAATCCACACCGCAGAGGTGGCAAAATACATAGAATGAACTGTATTCTCATTTGAAATGTCCCTTTTAAAACCAGCCATTCTTATTTGCAAGGTGTCTTCAGTCACAAGGAAGAGAAATGAATCTACAATCTGAGTAAGAATCCACTCAATAACCCTATTGCCTTGACCAAGGACAACTAAAAAGTCATCAACATTGAGGATTCATACCTAAAGCCTATCTACTAGAAATACTGAGAGCCAAGATGTAGACATGCCACTCCTGATTCCTCCCAGCCAAGAGAGTTCCTTCTTTTAAACAAGTCCTATTTTCTTTGCCTACAAAATTATAAGGACTCTAAACTTCCATGCAGGTCTACAAATCCTGTGACTTTAAGTAAATATATAGTTTTAAGCCATTGTATAAATGTCAGCTCCAGTCATTTGTTCTCTGAGGCACATCCCTCTGTGATGGGGATGAAGTAGAGGTCAGTCTGGAACTTAACTGTCACTCTGATTTCTCTCAGGTTTTGTTCCCAACATTTCTCAAAGGACAAACTGCTCGACTGTGCAAAATAAGACAAAAAGAAGTGACAGTCAGACAACAGTCCTGGTCACTAAGGTGCATTCTTATTGGTTGCTTTCCATACATGCTCAACCTTTGGAGCCATGGGGTAACAGACAAAGTAAAATGCTTAGGTCTGTTTATTTCATAAAATAATAAAATGTTTTACTTCTTTTTGGTACATGAATATGAAATCATAGGGAGAAAGGTGAAATGTGGTCATGTTAAATTATGTTAGCTGAGATTATGAAACCAGTACATATTCCATTCTTTTGTATCTAAACTGGGCAGTACATGCTTATTCTTTTGTTATACAGTGGAGTTAATCAAATGGTTTCTTCAGAATGCAAATTGAGGGGTTGGAGATGTAGTCTACTTATAAAACATTTGCTTTCACAGGATGCCTAAGGCCCTGGGCTCAGTATGTAGCACTTAAAAACAGGCAATATGACATGGCCTGACCCCAAAGAAATTTTACTGCATGTAGGTCTTGGTTTAAATGTTTGCTTGTATATGTGACCTGATTTATTAAAATCAGAACCACATTCACTTGTGTTCACTAAATCCCCTGTAGCCCTCATTAAAAATGAAAGGTCACTGTCTAATAACTACTTAGGTTGTTGAATTTTGTACACTCACCATTACTTCTTCCTGAATTTAATTTTATTATGTGATCAACAGGAACTTTTTGCCGCATTTGGAGACTGCAGGTCACCAAATATATCTCATATAAATGCTGAAATTTAATTCTAAACTATATTTGTCACCTGGACCTTAGAGACAAGATTTTGGGTGGGACAGAATACTCTGTTAATAACATAGTCCTTATATAATCCCTACAAATGTTGTCAGTTGGGGAAATAGTTTTATTTTTTTCCCCAATGGTCAGCAATAAACTGTTCTCATATCCCCAATGTGCGCATACACACACACACACACACACACACACACACACACACACAGAGCAGAGCTGACTGAGCTGCTGTATCTTAGCTAGTGATTCTCACATGATGTCTATGCGGTGTTATGAAAGCATTTGCATCCCAGGTTTTGAATCAGAGACAGCAAATGGAATAGCTTTGTTTTACACAGAGGGAACAAATACTGATTCAAAGTGTAGGTAGCAGGAGGGCAGGCTGCTTGATCTCTGTGGGATGCTATCAATGGGTTTATTTCTTTCCTTAGAATTGTCTGCATTTCCCATTTTTCGCTTCATACACAATGTTTATAGTTTCCTCAAGAGAAATTACCTGAGAAATCCTAAACACTTAGTCACTCATCAGTGAAAAAGTGTCATGAATACTCAAGAATGCCACTAAGATCTTTCTGCTACTTGGCATAGGTCTTCTCCTTGGATGAGAGTGGAGAACAGCAGTTGCCAACTTGAGGTGTTCATAGCAGGCTTATTTATAATAGCCAGAAGCTGGAAAGAACCCAGATGCTCCTCAACAGAGGAATGGATACAGAAAATGTGGTACATTTACACAATGGAGTACTACTCACCCATTAAAAAGAATGAATTTATGAAATTCCTAGGCAAATGGATGGACCTGAAGGGCATCATCCTGAGTGAGGTAACCCAATCACAAAAGAACTCACATGATATGTACTCACTGATGAGTGGATATTAGCCCAGAAATTTAGAATACCCAAGAAACAAGATACAATTTGCAAAACACATGAAACTCAAGAAGAACGAAGACCAAAGTGTGGACACTTTGCCCCTTCTTAGAATTGGGAACAAAACACCCATGTTACAGAGACAAAGTTTGGAGCTGAGACTAAAGAATGGACCATCTAGAGACTGCCCTACCCAGGGATCCATCCCATAATCAGCCTCCAAACGCTGACATCATTGCATACACCAGCAAGTTTTTGCTGAAAGGACTCTGATATAGCTGTCTCTTGTGAGGCTATGCTGGGGCCTAGCAAACACAGAAGTGGATGCTCACAGTCAGCTATTGGATGGAACACAGGGCTCCCAATGGAGGAGCTAGAGAAAGCACCCAAGGAGCTATAGGGGTCTGCAACCCTATAGGTGGAGCAGCAATATGAACTAACCAGTACCCCCAGAGCTCGTGTCTCTAGCTGCATATGTGTCAGAAGATGGCCTAGTCTGCCATCATTGGGAAGAGAGGCCCCTTGGTCCTGCCAACTTTATATGCCTCAGTACAGGGGAACACCAGGGCCAAGAAGTGGGAGTGTGTGGGTAGGAGAGTGTGGGGAGGAGGGTCTGGGGGACTTTTGGGATAGCATTTGAAATGTAAGTGAAAAAAATACCTAATTAAAAAATAAATTATATATAAAAAAAAGGGCAGCTGAAACCTGAAGACCTTTTTTCCCCATTGCTGATAATCTTGAACATTCTCCCCTCTTCCTTGCTTTCCAATTTATGCTAGGCTAATAGCATTCACTTCATAGAGAAGGATGTGCCTGCCATCTTAGCAGCTGGAAGAGTTAACATTACTTCCAAGGAAAGCTGCACAGAAGTACTGAGCAATAGAGAGTGTGTGAGCTAGGAGAGAGAAACAATTAGGGAGCACTTCATTAATGCTTAATGATGCAGAGCAGGCATAGAGCAGATCTGATTGTGTTGCTCTGTCTTAGCAAGTGATCCTCACATGATGCCAATGCAGTGTTCTGAAAGCCTTTGCCTGCTATGCTTTGAATCAGAGAGAGCAGAAGGTGAAATTATCTGGTGAAAGCTAGTGTGACAGATTGGACAGAAACCAGAAAATGACCGCGGTGGATTCCACTGCCAGTCTTAGCTCAAGTGGGGGGAAATGTTGTATTCTTTTCATATTTGGTTCCCTAAGCCTAATTCCTAATAGGTATGGTTTAATCCCACTGAGGATTTCTGTTCCTAATAATGCATTAAGCATCTCAGTTGGAAGGTTCTATTAAGCATTTCCCTCTGTTTTTTACTCTATCATACTGCAGTGAAAAAGGATTAAAAAAAATACTGCACAGGTGCACGGCACAGCTGTTGAGGCTAAACTGTATTCTACTATATTAATTCGTGTCCCATTAGGGGAGTTAGAGAATATTTTAGTTCCCCCACCACCCCCAAAAAGGGAAAAATTGTCTTCATCAAAGAAGAAAAGAGTGTCCTATCTAGACTGCAACATCATTTTTGGCCAAAAAGGCTTTTCTAAATACAATTTCCTAACCCAGTCATGCAACCACAAACACAGAAAGGGGATACTTCTGCTTAGTTTAAAACTACACATTTAAAATTAAATTTGTGGTTTTTTTGTGTATAGAGAGATGAATTCATACAGAGTATCTATACACTATCTAGCATGCTGATTTCTTAGTGCTAGTTTATAATGATTGCCAGCTTGATGGCGTGGAAAGTAACCTTAGAGACAAACCTCTTGGCATGTCTGAAGGAGTATCTAAGTTAGGTTAATTGTAGGAAAGTCCACCACAGGTTTAGGCAGCACCATTGTATGGACTTGGGTTCCAGACATCTTGAAAAAGAGAAAGTCAGCTGTCCACATTTGCCTCTCAGTGCTGCTTGACTGTGAATGGCTTAACCTCCTGTCACCACTCCTTCTGTGCCACAAGTGATGACACTCTTCTTTCCTCTCATAAGTTGCTTTTGTAGAGTATTTGTCACAGCAATAAGAAGAGGAAATAGGATACTTTTCATGTTACATGGCCTAAGACACGAATGACAAACATTACAGTAATTGTTTCAATAAGCATGTACCAGCGCGTAAGTGCTTTGATGACTGCTCAGAGCCATCTATATATTGACTTTTCTAAAGTGGAGGAGAAACGCTTGTCAGTAACTGAGACAACTTAACCTGTTCCATGACAGAAGCATGGCTGGAGACATGTAACATCTCAGTGAATAGTGCAGATTAGCAAGGACTTTGTAAAGATGAAAACCTTTTAGATTTGCTCTGGGGCAAGGTAGATTAGTGTGTGCTAAGTTACAGATAGGCAAGAGGGAAAGGTTCTGATGTGCTATCACACAATACAGCCATAGATAACTATGCAATGTATATTTCAAGGAAAGGTTTAGTAAGTTTTTACTACAAAAATGATTACATATATGAGCTATACATGCCTAACTTGACGTATATTACATAGTGCATATATGTATTGAAATCTCACTTGGTAAACCCCTAGTATGTGCACATTTTAGGTTTATATGTATCAGTTACTACTCAGTTGAATAGATCTGGAAATTTATTATTTTAAGTGAAATATCACAGAACCAAAGAGACAAATACCATATGATTGTGTCTAGCATTCATCTTGAATTTTAAGTTTTATATGTGTGTATGTGTATGTGTGTGTGTGTGTGTGTGTTAGAATATAATTTTGTGGAGAAACCATGCGAGTATATAAATTATGGATGTATTAATGTCATCATTTGGTAAAAAGATATTATTAATTTTACAGCAACATAATTTACTATTTTGAGCATATTCTTATTTCTAGGAAAATTTGTTATTATAAAGCCTCATATACTAAACATGCTGGATTATTTCTCATTTAGTCATCACTTTTTTGGCTCAATTAATATGTGTAGCTATGTTTACTTTTATTGAAGAAGTAGAGATTTCTGTTTATCTCTCCAGTTTTCACTGCCACCACTAGTACCATTTATTACTGCCACTATTTTATTTCTGCTATCTCTGATTTATTCACTAGGCCATTTTGTCAATGTTGTACTGGTAGCTCCCAATCTTACACACAAAGAGTGAAGTATACTTTATTATCTGTTATTGTACAGGCTATATTATTTCATTTAGCTCTTTCTGACTCTTTTCAATGGCTTAAATGCATGAACCAGTTTGTTAAATTCATAAAAAATAAAAGCAATAATGCACACCCACTGTAAAATGACTGTGGCATACTTGGTGACTCCTTACTAAGACAGCTCTGGCCACTATGGAAAAAAAATGGATAGTTACTGAAAAGCTCTTCTGTGAGATGAGCTTGGTGCCCAACAATAACAAGGGAAACTCTGATTTAAGAAAGAGTGCTGATAAGAGCATATGCGGACATATCAGTGATGGAGAGAAGGATATCCAAGACATATCACTTACCATGTTTTCACCTTTTCCTGCAAGCTCAGATAAGTCACAATAGAAGTGAACTTTGTCATATGCAAAATTTTTACATGGGCAACATTTGAGTTCATAGGTTGATAGTACTGTCAGCTATGTATTATGTTTTAACCTCATAGATTCTATAGAGGAAAGTAACAAGACCTACCTATATGATAGTTATTCTGATTACTGATGATGAAGTTGGGAAGTAATATAAGATAGAAATATATAAGATAGAAATAACATCTATCACTTCTCAAGGAACTGTGAAGCAGTTCCTTGGGAAGTGATAGATGTTATTTACATTGTTCTTTTAATTTACACAATAAATATTTAACATGGGAAATAGTTGAAATACTTACTTCTATGTTATTTTTCCTTTCCCTAAAATATTCTCCAAACCAACTCTTTTTAGAAGTGTTTATGTCTATGATTACATATTTTTCTGCTCAGTTTCAATTTATTTTACTTAAGATTGCCCTTAAACCTGAGATAAAGTCAATAATGTTTAAATGCTCTATTGATTTCAATCTAGCAGCAATGGTGGGTAGTCAGAACCTTGTTACTATCCATTATCCAAATGGGCTGTTGATAAGATATTGTACCAGGATACTTGATGAAGTCAAATGTATTTTGTCCCCTCCTCTTTCTCATCCTCCTCATTTATCTTCTTCCTTTCCAGTGCTGGGAATTCGAACTAGGTCCTCATATTCATGAAAGCATTCAACAGTTATGTTATAGCCTCAGCCTTATTTTCCCTTTCAAGACAGATTATTGCTGACTTGTTCAGGCTTGCCTTGATTTGTTTAGTAGCCTGAATTTACATTTTTCCTGTTTCAGCCGCCAAAGAAATAAGGATTATAGGCTTGTACCACTAGACCCAGTTTATATGTCTTTTCTTAATTACAGAAAATGCTTGGCATGTCTAGAACATCTGAACCTATGAGCATATATTACTAACTCTTATCTTCATCCTTAAGAAACTTAGGGAACATTGAAAATGAATGGCTCGAACAAGGTAATTCTCAAGTAATGTAAAAAAAGAGGCTTGAATGTTTGTGTGATTTCTGTGGCATTCTGGATATTAAACTGTGTCTCTTTTACAGGATATTAGTAACAGGTCTTGATGTCACCAAATATTTTTCAAGATACAACTTAAGGAAGGAGTTTACTTTTGTTGAGGATGCTAAGGAGATATCCTCCATCATGGCAGGGACAGTATAGGCCAGGCAAGAGAAGTGGTCGATCATGTTGCCTTTGTAGTCAATAAGAGCCTAAGTACTGGAACTTACCTCTCTTTCCCCATTTTATTCAGTGTAGGACACAAGCCCTAGGGAATAGTGACACCCATAGTTGGAGGTAGTTTTCCTACCTCAGTTAATACAATCTAGATAATTCCTCACAAATCTTCCTAGAATCTTGTCTCTTAGATCATTCTCAATTCTGTCAAGATGATAATATTCGCCATCACATTCCCCACACAAGCAAACAATCCTTTGTGTGACATTCTATTATAGCCATCCAAGGTACTGAATTTTAATTAGTACAGTGAATACAAATGCTTGAAAAACAAAGGTAGGGGAACGTCTTGATGACATTTCTCACTAGAATCAGAATCACTGAGCATTAAGGATGATTGGTTTAGAGCCTTACAGAAAATGAAATTTTCAATATTTTAGTGTTCCTTGCAACTTTAATGTTTTCAAGGATATCCAGAGGTCATTCAATGCAATCAATTTTGTTTCTAAGTAAAACTTAAATAGACTTCAATGCAGTAAGAAAAAGAACTTTCTCTTCAAGACACTAACAAACTGTTTCTCTTATTTCTGATTGTATCTTAGGTAGCCAGTGATATTGTCTTGTCAGCAAAAAGAACACTTTATCAGACATTGTTTCTGACTTTGAATGTTTGTGCTCTTGTACCTTGTCTAGTGCTCTATGGCCTGTGGTACCAGTACATGAAATATACCCCCTGCCCTGAAGACCTCCTCAAATACTTCCTAAAACATATTCATATATGTTGATAGCAAAAATGCAAATATTACATTATAAATACAGAATCAGTAATGTCAGAATGTTTCATAAGGAAAGGAGTCATGTTTAGTTCCCAGTTTTCTTTATATTGTTTGATAGGTAGGAGACATTGAAAATATGAATCCTAACTAAATAACTGGAGAACAGATGCTATTATTGCCACAACTTCACTAGAGGCATGATAGCTGAAAAATTCTATCCATAAAGCTCTATTTTAATGTATTAAATATATCTTGAGAAATTCAGTTCTCAGATATAATGCAGAACCCCTTTGGTGTGGGTGTCTACGTTTGTGTGTGTACATGTGTGTGACCACAAGTAAAGTTTCCTGTGTTTCAATTTCATCTTGGTTGCTATGGTTAAAATATATGTATAAAAAGTAAAGTGTTGGAGAAAAGATTAATTTAGGTCACGGTTCTAAGACAGAGTTTACCACTGTGGGGGAAGTAGAGGTGGGAACTTTAAATAGCTGATTATATTATATATTTGTCAAGAATAGTGAGATAGATATATGAATGCTGATTTGCCTTCTTGCTTATGGTAAAGACAATTTTCCCACTCTGTTCTACACCACTCATCCCCTGCTAATGCCTTAGTGCTGCCCATGGCAGGTATGTGTCTTAGGTACAGCTGTGAACAGACACCACGGACAAGGCAACTCTTATAAGAACAACTTTAATTGGGGCTAGCTTACAGGTTCAGAGATTCAGTCCATTATCATCAAGGAGGGAACATAGAAGCATCCAGGCAGGCAGAGTGCAAGAGGAGCTGATAGTTCTACATCTTCATCTGAAGTCTGCTAGCTGAATACTGGCTTCCAGGCAGCTAGGATGAGGGTCTTAAAGCTCACACCCACAGAGATACACCTATTCCAACAAGGCCACACCTACTTTAATAGGGCCACACCTTCTAATCATGCCACTCCCTGGGCTGAGCATATACAGACCATAGCAGTATAGTTTTTCCAGGCCAATGAACTCAATAAAGGAAATTCCTCACGGGCATCTAGTTCAGACCATCCTAATGCAGTACTTTACTGATACTCTCTTTGCAGGTGATTCTTGGTTTTATCAAGCTGATAAATAATGCCATACTGTTTTACCTGACAGTGATTTTTCTGATATGTCTCAGTCCTTTGGTCTGATTTATAATTCTGCTAACTGGCATCTGCGACTGGGTTTTCAATGTGTGCCAGACATTTTACTAAAAAAGGTTTTGTACTTCACAGAATTTTTGATACACCCTAATAAAATAGGCTCATAGAGTCAATCTCAATTAGTAGTAAATGATCACATTAAAATTGATTATATGTTTTTTCTTACCAAAAGCATACCATTTAGTAAGCTATTTCAGTCTCATGGTAGTGGGAGACTAAAAGTCATTTTTCACTTCTTTTGTTTCAGATGATTAGAATGGATGTTTGATGAATGAAGTGCATGTCACATTTAAAACAAATATCACTTGAGGATGTTGCCCTTATTCTCAGCTAGAGAGGTTTCTATTCTCTTCTCAACTCCACCTAAAGAGCAATAGTGAGGTATCTGTCCAAAACTGAAAGCATTTGCGTTGAAGATATAACCCAGCAGTTAATAGTGCTTATTGATCTCATATGGGTGCTGGAAGGTTCACTCCCAGCACCCATATAATGGCTTGATTACAATGATTTGTAATTTCAGTTCCAGAGAATATGCCATCACATGCTGGAGTATGCATGTGGAACCCACAGGTTCATGCAGACACTCATACATGAACATGAAATAGAAATAACTACAAATTTAAAAATAGAGACATTGGCTAGCAAACAGAATAAGTGAGCTGGGATACAAAATGAATCACATATCCAATAAAAGGCAGCTTTACTTTACTATAATCTTTTCTGGACTTAGAGTGGAAAGGAGATAAAGACATTTTATATAAGACGATGTAACAGGGTTCTCTGCATGACCATTAAGGACAATTCAATAATTATTATTACTGTATTTTGTATTATACATATCAGGACAGTACCCTGAGGTCAGATAAAGAAGACAAACCAGGATATAAGATGAGGAAGGAAAAATCTCATTCAGTCATTCCTTCATAAGCTATTAACTTTGCCGAATTGATTGCCAAAATACAGAGGGTGGTATTCCTAATAGAGTATTAGTGATGCTCAAATGAGGTAGACCTCAGCCAGTCTAGCTGTATGTATATTAAATATAGAAAAAACCCTCATGACCAGAAAACTGACAAAGACTGATAGGAAGCAGAATCGAGTTTTGATAGTAATTGAATCAAGACTGTTGTCACTTCTAGTCCTCTCCTGAGAGTACTGTACCACAAGGCTGACATGCAGGAAGCTCATTTCCATTATCCCTTGCTGCTTACCTTCCCACAGGCCATACTTTTCCTTTCTTCTAAAGTAGAATAAATAATATAAACATTCTTTTGACTACACATATGTTCTTGAAGAACTTTGGGAATGGGCTTCCAAAACACATTTTCCAAATAGCAAACACTCTCCAAAAGTAATAGTTATTCAGCATTATAATATTTCATTCTTGATTTAGTTATGACTCAAATCTTTACACATCTTTCCATGTGATGCTCATGCCTTAAAGCATGGCTCTTCTTTATATATGTTTGGGTTGTTGTAAGAAAGCAACATAGACAGTCTTTCAATCAACATGTTACCTCAGTGTTTCAAAAGCTTGGAAATCTGATATCAGAATGCCAGATCAGCATGTTCTGGTGAGGGTTTTTATGCAGGATGCAAGTGGTAGCTTGTTTTTGCATATGGTGAGAGAAACACCAAACCTCCCTAGACATTTCTAATCACATATGTCAGTACTCTTCTCTCATGATCTACTTCTATTAAATACCTTGCCTTAAAAATATGCTGGCTATAGGATTACAATTTTAACACATAAAGTTTGGGCAAAACCAAATATGTAGACCATTACAGTTTCCTCTTCAAGAAACAGATTTTGAAAAGGAAAATATGAGTTTTATACTAAAATATCATTCTGAATAACATTCTACCCACTAACATTTTTATACTTGCATTGATCTAAGTTTTCCTGTTTTAGGGAGCTTGACAAGGGGAAGATATTTATAAGTGCAAAGGGCTAATGTGTCCTTTTCTCTTCTACTTATTTAGACCTCATCTTTCACCAGAGGCTCTTGCTTAGTATTAGTCAGCTAATGATGCTGATATGACAGAGTTGATAGTGGTGCTTGCTGATATTACTAGGTGCCATCACACTCTTCAGTCTAGACTGGAACAAAGGGAGGAGCATATGCTGCATCTGTCCTTGTTCCCTATAAGGAAGTGCTAGAGTGTATGTGAGAGAAAGAGAGAGGGTGGGGGGAAGGGATTCTTTGATGCTTGGCTTGTAACTAATGAATATATTATATTACAAATCAGGGAATGTTAAATTCTGGGACCAATACCTATCCATCCTGCAGTCAAAAGCTGAAATAATAATTCTCAGATGAGTTTTTTTTTTTTTTAATAGCAGCAGTGGTGCAAAAAAAAAGTTACTTTCGAGTATTCAAGAATTATTGTGATGGAGATCTGGAAATTGAGTAGAAGGCCATGTGTGAGAGAAACACTAAGGTTACACACAGCATGCATGACTGCCAGGACATTGGGAAGGCTTTGAATGTTGGAGTCAAAAGAAACTGGCTAGGATCTTGCCACACAACCCAACAGAGTCATATGTTAAGTACCATCATTTTGAAATTAAAGGCTGAACATAGGACACAGCACTGCTCTCTTAAGTAGCTTCCTTTTCCTGTCTCTTCTCATGAGAATTGGGCACATTCTGTTTTGTCAATTTTTTCTCTGATTCATCACTTTGTCTGCTACTCAATTAGAAATCACTTTCAAACATAGGTGTTCCCTTCTACAAACTAACTTTATGCTGATTGTGTGGGATTAAGGTATGCACTAAGGGCATGTCTTCATTTCAGCCACAGGGATTAGAGGTGTGTGCTAAGATCTGAGCTACATCACAAGTAGAAAGTTTTTTTTTTCAATAAATAACACAGTATCAGGCTTCATAATGAGGTCAAATATCCTGTAACGTTTCCCCTTTTTTGTCTAAGCTAAAAATTGTACATAGTTTACTTTTTACAATAGAAACATTTACCAATCCCATAAATTTAACAGTCCCAATTCAGTACACATTTCAGGAGTTGTATAACTTCTCTATACAATGCTTTAGTAAGTATGATTTAACAACATTGTTATTAGGACATTTCACTAGACATAAAGTAGTTGTGGTACCTCTTAGCACGCAGTAATAAATTCTATCTGAAGTTTTCTGTAGAACATTATAATATTCTGTGCCTCATCATCACCTGTTCTGATTTCTAAAAACAACATTAAATTGTACTCAGGAGCATAATTTCTCCCTACTTGAAATCCTTGGTATGATCTTGTATCTTGACTCCAGGTATGGGCCAATGGAAACTTGTTGAGACAGAGTTCTGATGATTCACTTACTTCTACCCACTCTGTGAATGCCACTCTGTTCCTCAAGTCTATAGCAAATTCAGTGGGAGGGATACTTCTTTAATCTGTGGAATGTAAGTTCACCAGGATAGGGTTCTTTCCTGAGGTCAAGACTGAATACAGCTAACATGAAAAGCAGTCAGCAATAGATCTCATCAATATATTTGAGAACTTTGAAACACTTCATGTTCATTTTTGTTCAATTGGTAAAAACATGCTTGCAAATTTGTCATTGATTTCACCAAGGTGTTGAGTGTTCCAAAATACTATAAGCCACTGGCTTCATCAAGAGTTTTCAAGTCAGCAGGTTGGTCAAGGAAAGACATATGCAAAGTTCCTTAGAAATTGATCTAGCTGCTTCACTGCTGAGTTCAGTTATTTCTAAGGAGTACATTTGATTCTTTTTCATGAAGGAAATTCTTCTGTCCTCAAGTCAGCTCTGACAGATGGTCTCAAAAACTCAAACAATAAAATCCTACTCAGGATAACTGGTCTAATCTGGTTTCCCCATGCTCTGCATTCTTTGGTTCTTCTGGTATATATCAGCCCCTGTTGCTTTGTTTTCTTAACTCATGATAAGAAATCTACACCACAATTAATCCACAGTCAGTGACAAGAAACCATTGATGTAAATAAACATAAATGAGCATGGAGATTTTTCTCTTTAAAGATGGAGTGAGAAATCCTGTCTACTACTCTGTGACAGAGAATATATTAAGCATTTGTATCAGTGGAGTAGAAAAACTTGAAGATAAGCAGACCTTTACCTATTGTAGATGCAACTAAAAAGAATAAACTGAATTAGAAGGTACATCATATCAACTCTGTTAACAGATGCATGTCTTTTAATAATGGCATGCTTGAAAAACGGCATGTTATCTCTCATATGAAGATCCTAGGTTATATTGTACATGTGTATAAATGGGAGTAAAAGTAAGGAAAGTCTGAGAAAATAGAAAGGAGAGGAAGAGATTGTAAAAAATTAAGCATGAAGTGGGGTTGGGGGTGGGAGTGGGGAATTACAAGAGACCAGAAAGGAGATACAAGGATGCACACTGCAGATGGTGAAACAGCAACATTTTGTTTGAAAATGTTATAATGGTGCCTAGTAGTTTGTATGCTAATTTTAAAATGCCCCGATTTGTTTATGTAAATTGTGACATGTTGCATACTGCCTGAATATTCCTTTTTTTATGAGCTCTGGAGTCATTGTGACATGAGTTTGATTTCCATTTCTTTTACTTATTAACTGCTTTACCTGGAGAATATTTGAAACCTCCCGTGCCATGTGCCATCTATTTCTATTGTATAGAACTGATTATTGTTAGTGTGTGATTCAGAAGATGATTCTCAAAATAAATAAGACCCCGAATTAAAGGCATTTTCAATATAGAGGAGTATAACAAGAAAAATGATTGTATATATTATAGTTACTTTCACGATTGCTATTATTAGAACAAAAGCAAGATTGGAGACTCAATAGAGTCCAGTGAATCTCTTGTTTGCAGATTGTTTCATAACTGACCATGTCAGTTGGAAAATATTTTTTTTTTCTAAACTGACAAAAGTAATACATCAGGGGTTTAAATTTTTCTTCTCCCTGGGGAGAGGTACTGAGTTTATGATGATTGATTGTGACCTTGAAATATAATTATTTCCACAGGACTGAAAATGCAATTTATTCTTTTCTACATTTAGGACAGGTGGAGGGATCTCACACTGACCCGCAGAAGTGGTAAGAGGGCACCCGCAATTCAATGAAGCCAGTTCTGCAGATGTGCCTTGCAAATGCATTCTAGTATACATCATTAAAAGTCCCTTATTTTTCATCACAATGTTGATTTATTATTGAAAAACGCTAGTAATCAAAGTAAGGGAAAAGGCTAAAGGATGCATCATGTTTAAGTTATGCTAGATAGTCCTGATGTGAGCTACAATGACCTTCAGTATTACAGACTCTAAGAGACAAAGAAAACAGAGAGAAGTTTCTGATATTTACCCTGGTTCCTGTGGTTGCAGATATCTGCTGGTTGAAAGATTAAGTGCAGTGTTTACCAGCTTTGTTTACTCAAATTGGAAATCAATTGCTCTATATCTTAATCCTGTATTTATACATTTGGATCAGTGAAGTCTGGACCTTCTTCAGTCTCATTCTGTCTAGCCCTATCCACAGAGTATTTGGACAAGCTGCAGCCAGGATCCTTCAACTACTTATGCTGTCTGCACTTAGCTGGCTTAAGACCCTGGCATGTGTAGCTGAGACCGCTTTTTGTGCAGCACGGTCTTTGTTGATGAAAATGTATGCTTTCTGAGAGAGATGCTTCAGTTTTAGGGTAACGAAAGTCCTTTACTCTTTTTTTTTTTTTTTTTTTTTGGTGTGTAAACATAGTTATCTCTTCCATACTAAAGGTTCTGTTTATCTTTGTTTCTTTAGTTAAAAAATAAATTAAAAAAACACTAAAGTATTGTATCCTCTGCTCTAGGTGCTCTGTGATCCATCTACTTTCTAACAACAATTACTTTTTTCTACAAATGAGCACTTATATCTGCAGTTTGATCAGTTTTTAGGGTCCATGATCATATTATGTTGTTGAAGCAGAAATGAGGCCATGAAGGGCAAAGTTTTCATTTATGAAGCTCTTTGGACTCTTAGTCACTCCATTGCCTGAACTATAAACATTTTTTAAGGTTAGTTAAAAGTACTGTTTTACACATTTATACCTATCCATTCTTTAGATTTCCTTTAGATTAGTTTCTGAGCTTCAGTGATTCTAACTCTAAGAAGGCCTTACATTTTTGAAACAGAAAGGAAAAGAACAGAAACAATGTACTATTTAGAGTATATAGAATAAGACTCAGTG
The DNA here is from genome assembly GCF_000001635.26 of Mus musculus. Lineage (NCBI taxonomy): Eukaryota > Metazoa > Chordata > Mammalia > Rodentia > Muridae > Mus > Mus musculus. Next base: position 46,857,253 of record NC_000071.6, read on the forward strand.
CAGTAGCCAGTATAATGATATCCAAGGACTTTCACATTGAAAACTTTAGGAACTGAGTATTCTATATTATCTGGCAAACAAAAATCAAGGTTATAGTTGCAGTAAACTAGTTAATCAGCTCACTTTGTGGTGGGGAATTTTCTGATTCTGCTTGTCATTCACAAGATTATTAAATAGAATAAGGCAAAAGGATCAGTGTCAAAAAGGTAACAGAAGAGAAGGCCAGAGTCATGCATCATGGCAAGGATGTGACCGTGGCTTTGACTTGACCACCTCCAACTACTCTGAAAGGCAGGGACCAAAAACCAGAGTAGTTCCTTGAACTGAAAAACTCAAGGAATTTTGAACTCTCCAAAAGAAATGCAGAGCTTCTGGAAATTTGTCTTTAGTGCAGTAAGATCCATTTGATATTTCTGAAGTCTGTAAATACAAGAAGATAATTTTTTATTGTTTAAAGTCATTATGTTTTTGGAAATTTGTTAGAGATGTAGCTAAAATCTTACACAGTAGGCAAATAGTTTTGGTTAAGAGCCAGACAGAAAATGGTAAAATGTTGATGGCCATATTCTCTTTTCTTACAGTCTAAAAATATTGCCACTCTAGTGTGATGGAGGACTCAGAGGACACTAAAATAAATCGACCTGGCTGTTATTCAATAATATTCTGACTAGAAAAAAAAAGTGGCAGGCCAAATTCAAATTGTGGATCACAAGGGTTAGTTCATACCCTTGGATGTTTGGGCAAATTATTCAATAACCATGCACCTTGATCTTTTAAAAATTTTTTTATGAACAATGAAGATAATTATCCTTACATGTCAGAGATAAATGCCCATCTTCACACAATCATCTTTTTGTTTCATAGTGAAAATATGTCTATCCTTTCAAGAATGCATTTGCTAGAGTCCGTACACACACACACACACACACACACACACACACACACAGAGAGAGAGAGAGAGAGAGAGAGAGAGAGAGAGAGAGAGAGAGAGAGAGAGAGAGAGAGAGAGAAGTGCTTTAGATGCTGCTCAATTTGCTTGCCTTCTATAAAGAATGTTTGGCAATTCCTTGCCTGCCCAAAAGAGAGGTAAAACTGAGCTACCATGGAAGAGGTAACAAAAGGTCATGTTGCCCTCAATCTGGCCAAAAGGCTACACTAAGATACATATAGGGCATAGTCCTGCTGCTGATAGTCTCAAAATGAGTAAGCTGTGGAATCTCAACCTCAATGCTTTGTATGGGAAAGGAATGTGGTTTTTGTTAAATAGAGAAATGATGGTTGGAGCAGAGGCAGAAGGATGGTCAGGACGATCAGGCAGAAGGACAAGAGTCAGGAGACAGGCATGAACTGAGAGAAGCAGGGAGGTAAAGGGATAGCTGCATGGAGGAGATGCAGTGGCAGAGAAATTGGGTAAAGTTAGAAGCTAGCTGAGAGACTCTCTCAGCACAAAGGCCAATAGCCTTAAACTATATAGATTTGTCCACATCTTTATTATTAAACCAAAAGTCTACAGGCCTGCATTAGTGGTAAATTCCTAAGTCACTGAATTTCATAATGTTTCTATGAGGCTACGTTCTACTGTATAATCTACATTCATAAAAGTATATTTCAACTTTAACTTTATTCAACATCTTTTATATATGATATTCAATAGATAATACATGTGTATTATGTTTAATTTCTGTGAGTACATTGGTTGTATATAAAGGTAATAATAAGTAATAATTGAGACACCTATTTATGTATCAATTAAGCAGCATTTTTAACATTCTAAGTGTTATTTCTTCTGGTCTACTCTTGTAAGATTTTGTTTGGTTATGCTTTTTCAAGAACTTCAAGAATATCATTAAATTATTTGTGATCTCTAAATTTTTTTTTACTCTTTTTTTAATTAATTTTTTTTTACTTATTTACTTTCCATCCTGTTCACTGCCCCCCTCCTGGTCACCTCCTCTCACATTTATTCCCACAAACCCCTGTTTTTCTCCTCTGAGCAGGTGGGCCCCCCTGGATATAACCCCTACCTGCCCTGCCCAGCCTGCCACTTCAAGTATTTGCAAGGCTGAATGCTTCCTCTCTCACTGAGGCCAGACAAGGCAGTTCAGCTAGAAGAACATATCCCACAGACAGATAATGGTTTTTGGGATAGCTCCCATTCCAGTTGTTTGGGATGCACATGAAGACAAAGCTGTACATCTGTTACATATGGGTTGGAAGGCATATGTCCAGCCCATGTATGTTCTCTGGATGGTAGTTCAGAATCTGAGAACCATAAGGGTCCATGTTAGTTGACTCTGTTGGTCCTCCTCTCCCTCAAGATCTAGCTATACCACTCCTGAGCATATACCAAAAAGATGCTCTAACATCCCACAAAGATACTTGCTCAACCATGTTTATAGCAGCTTTATTCATAATAAGCAGAAACAATTGGTATCTACTCTCTAGTAAGTGGATATCAGCCATAAAATACAAGTAGCATTCTATATTCCACAGACCCAAAGAAGATAAACAAGAAGGAAGTTCCATGCTAGGAAACTTGAATCTCACATAGGTGGTGGAATAAAATAGTCACAGAGTCAGATGAAGGGAGGCAACTCTGCCGAGGTAATTATTACTTACAGTATCCTGTGAAGAGCTATCATAGTTGTTATAGATTCATTTAACCTAGTTTTAAATTGCACGTTTTTGTTTGTTCTTCAAATGTAACAGGTAATACTGTTGGGTATAAAAGTCTAGGTTGATGATTGTGGGTTTTCTGAACTTGTATACCCCTTTCTAGAACTTCTGGCTTTAAATTTTTCTGTCAATTAAAGTAAGATTTGTTATTTTTATTGTCTTGCCTTTAAGATTATTTGACCTTTCTCTCTTCATGCTTTCAATATCATGCTTTTTGTCTCTCTAATAATTCAGGTATAATATAAGAAAATTATTTTTTGATCCTCTCTGGTATTGTACAGGACTTTTGTATCTGAATGGGCATTGCAGGGCCTTTGTACAGGTGAACTCACATTGCCTGTTACTTCATGCATAGGACTTATCTAAGAAAAAGCCAGTCAAAATCCCAGCATCTATTTAGGTAGAGAGTTTGAGATATCTCACCTTGACCCAAAAAGCTGTTGCAGTAAATATGAAAAATGAACCTGCCAAGTCTCCAGGCTCCTGCTTCTCTCAACCTGCCAACTGCCTGCCAAACTGGACCCACGTTCCCCCTCTAGTGCTGGCAACGGGCAGAACACATGACCCACACATGGTTGGGTCAACTTGGTCATCTCTCTGTGCTGGAGCTCCCGAGTCTCGGCTGTCAGGCCCACACAATGGCCACTCATCACCCAGTCAGCCACCTCAAAACCCATTTACCCGGTAGAAGCAAAACTCTTAAAGCTGATCGTTAACCAATCAGATTTATGTATTAATAAAAATCACAATTTACAAGATACCAACAGAGCCATTGATAATGATAAAGGTTTATCCCAATTATTCAAACCTTATGATATCTTAACTACCTGTGGCTAGTTCAAGCTAGGCTGGTTTACATTGGACTCCATTCTCCTTTTTTCGTTCTCCCACGATCTACATCTCTGCAACTCTTAGCTCTGCCTCCCTTTTTCCTGTCCAACCACAGGCCTCCTGCTGCCCTAATGTGATTGGACAGGGAAATCCTGCAACAAGAAGCTATTTGCACTTGGTGGCTACTGGAGGGAGGAGAGTCAATTTTCTTCAGAGGTAGCCCCTAATAGTCTGCCCATGGTCCAGTAGCTAGTCCTCCACCAATGCACTAAATAGAATCACAGTGTTTACCTGTGCATCAGAGTTAGGAGAGAAATGTAGTGAGGGAAGTGTGGTGGTTTGACTATGAATGGCCCCTATACGATCATATATTTGTATGCTTACTCATCATGCTTACTCATCATGTATTTGTATGCTTACTCATCAGGGAGTGATATTGCTGGAGAATCATTAGGATGTGTGGCCATGGTAGAGGAGGTACAGCCTCGTTGGAAGAAATGTTATCAGTGGCTGTGGGCTTTGGGTTTCAAAAGCCCAAGCCAATCTCAGTATCTCTCTCTTTCTCCTGCCTGTGGATGTAGAACTCCCAGACACTTCTCCAGCATCATGTCTGCCTATGTGCTTCCATGCTTTCCTACATGATAACAATAGATTAAAACTCTGAAATTATAAGCAAGCCCAAATTATGTTTTATTATATAAGAGTTACCACAGTCATAGCATTTCTTCACATCAGTGGAACAATGACTAAGACAGGATGATAGGGGAGAAACTAGAGCAGAGGGGCTAGGAGGTAAATTTAATCAAAACATATTTTATGTATGGATGAATGTTTCACACAATAAAAACAATAGTGACATCCCAAATATATATATGTGTGTATATATATATATATATATATATACATATATATATATACACACATCTACATATCTACATATATATGTGTGTTTGTGTGTGTGTGTGCATGTATGTGCATATATGTGTGTGTCTGTGTGGTGTGTAAACACATATATGTACATATGTGAATTCAATTTGAAAACCTTCTTCTAGGGTCACATGTTTAAAATAAAAATAAACATTTTATGTAGTACCTTTATAATGCCATATTTGCTTAACTTTTTGTCATATAAAACAAGGAAGTAAGCTTAAATACAGCCAGGAATGATGGAATTAGGTAAAAAAAAAATAATAACTCTGAAAAGGAGACTTCACTTAGAGTTTATCCTCCTGGGCATACTAGCCCCATATCCCTCTGTTTAGTTAATGGTGAGCAGTCTCCTAACTTCAATTTTTTGTAGGTATAAATTAGAACAACCTGAATGAGTTTTAAAGAAAAACCCATGAAGACATATCACAGCTTCTGATACAAAATCTGTTATACTGTATATACTTATAAGCAATTATTATTAATATTAACATTATCATTGTAAAGATGAGTTACAGAAGTACTCAGTGTATCATTGCTTTTGAGATCAACCATTATTATCATCAAGAGTCCCCACTGTGTCACTGATATGTTCTTCCTGCTGAGTTCAAAGTCCTTGTACTAGAAGTGGCTGTAGTACCACTGCAACATGCTGAACTCTGCAAGAGTAGCAGACTTGGGTTGGACATGTATTGGCTAACTCCTGAAGATGATTAATGATTTTCATTAAAATTCAACCTGCTCCAGGTAAACCCAAATACTGTATGTACACAGTTAAACCTTCAGATAAATCAAAAGTGTCTATGTGAAGGCAGAATACCAAACAGAGGTCATCTGGGAAGTGAAACTGGTTAATCAATGCATTTGCATACTTGTGAAGACATCCTGCTTAGCTAACCATCAAGCAGTCATGAAAATGGAAACCATTGTTTTAGGTTGGCTTTATAATATCAGACACAGAGTAGCCTTGCCCCAAAGAAGCAGAATATTATTCTCAACAATGCTAACCACGCAGCCACAGCCTGTAGGGGAAGAAGCCACAACGTCAAGTCAACAGTGTCAAGCATCTCAAGAAAGTCTTTTCTTTGTCTCTGTACTAATTAACCCTTTAGTTTTAACCTCTGATCCTGAAGAGATGTATATCTGACAAATCCATAGTCCTAGGTTTTGACTCTTCTCATACTACACTTTTGAACATTTCTTGTATTTTTCTGTTTACTCAGGATTGTTATTCCTACAGTTCCTGAAGCATCAGTTTCATGGAAGTATCTGATTCCAGTTTTCTCTTTTCTTTCATGACAATTGGCCAATAAGTTAGAGAGATGGCTCAGTGATTAAGAACACTCGCTGTTCTGCAGAGGGCCCAACTTACTTTCCAGTACCCACATGGGTTGGCTTAGAAGTATCTGTATCTCTAGCTTTGAGAAATCTAACACCTTCTTCTGACTTCTACAGGCACCGTCATATATGTGAACATACACACAAAGACATTGTAACACACATAAATCAAAATAATCTTCAAACAATAACAATTGATCTTTATGCTTCCTAGTTCACTGTTAAATTCCAGACACATGCCTCTTAGTGCCCCTATCTTAGTGCTTCTGAAATGCCCTTTTGGGCAGCCCCTCCCATAGGAGGGCAAGCACTAAGTCTGGAGTATGATAAAAATTAGGGACATAGAGATTGCCATTCAGTGACCGTTAGCTCCTTTGTAAAAAAAAAAAAAGAAGGGGAAATGTGTTACGAATTGTTCTTGTGGTGGTAAATAGTTAACTGCTTTGTGCTTCCAGCACGTCGCAAACATGCAGGCAAGTGCCTAGGAGCTATCTGGATTCACTAATAAAACACACACACACACACACACACACACACACAAACACACACACAAATTGTCACCTAGTCTTTAGAAGTGACAGCCTATTTTCAAAACATATGGGCATGAAAAGCAAATTCATATGCTTTTAAAAGCTACAAAATTTATAAAGTTGAAGCTAGCTGTCTATAAAAGTTTATGCTGCATATTATATGTAAAACAGTTTATTTGCAAAAGTATGCATAAGATATTCTGGCTTCTTTAAAACTACCTATTCATTCACCCAATATTATCACTTGGCAATTAATATTTGCTTTTATCAGCTAACATTTGCATATCTTAAAAAGACAAATAGTAATGAAAATTTCATAGAAAAAATGCTCTCTATGTCATATTTACCACTCCTTATTGTTTTGAAAAAGTACAACAGCACACTTTTAGTAAATCCTTCTTCCATTACAGACTCAGTTCTATATTTCTTAAGAATCCTCTTAGATAGAACTGGAGAGATGGTTTACAAGTTATGAGCACTGGCTGTTCTTCTAGAGGGCCTAGGTTCAATTCCTAGCACTTAGGTGGCAGTGAATAACTGTCTGTAATTCCAGTTAGAGGGGATCTAACATCTTCACATAGACATACATACAGGCGAAACCTGAATGCACATAATAATAAATAAATCATTATAAAGAAGAATCCTTTTATATTGCTGTTTTACATTTTCTGTTTCCATTAATATTACACTTAGGAAAGGACTGTTGTCTTTCCCAATAGCCTTCCTGACCTATAACTGCATCCTGAAAAAAAAAAAAACCTAACAGTAAAGGTTTTCAGGTGATAGCATGCATCAGGACAGTGTAGGCTGATAAAGCACAATTTTTTTCCTCAGTGAATCTGAGTTAGTAGTTCTGAAGCCAAAGACAATAATTTGTATTCCACAACCAAAAAGGTCATAGGCACAACTCTTCAAGTGTTCCCACTGCTGCTCTTTTATGACATATTTTGGGGAAACACTGAATTTTTATAGCATTATTATTTATAAAATCAATACTTGATGTTGTTACTTTAATGACCTAAATATTACTACAATATGTTTCACATGGTGTATGCCCGTTACAATTCTGTTACTATAGTATTTTGTTCTCCCAAGAGGTGATAGTTCTTTCATTTTATTTCTAGACTTTTAGAAGAGAATTAACACATCCCAGTGTTCCAAGACATTCAATCAGATACTAATTGATTTCATTTTTAAAAAGTCTCTATTCTGGAGTCACACAAACTAATGTATAAATATATATGTCTAACAAATATAAATGTGTGTGTGTGTGTAAAGTAATTATATTTAGAATAACTTTTTGTCACAGCAACCAGAAATTTTCTTTGCCTTTGTTTATAATTCTCCAGTTTCAACCTCTTGAGCAGCTCCACTTACAGACTATACACTCAGATTTGGATATGCATTGATTTTTTTCTGAAGCCTAGATTTAATTCCTTGCATTTTCATGGTTTCTACTTTCATTGTATTAAAGTGAATCTTGCAAAGAAGTTTCCTTAAATGAATTCATATTTATATATACTTTCTATATCTACACACTTGATTGGATTTGGGTAGTTATACTCTTGTATGTTTGAAGGTTATTTAGCTCTTAGTATTTTTAAAGCATCACTTTAAATATTGTTATTAAAGACTCTGACATTATTATCCTGGAAGCTGTGTATGTTATATGTGCATGTGTATGCATGTGCACGCGTGTGCGCACACGCACACACATATACACACACACATACACACACACACACACTATAGTATAGTATAGTATAGTATAGTATAGTATAGTATAGTATAGTATAGTGTTGAAGAGCAGTGGTACTCCAATGAAGGGTGTGGTGAGGATTTATTCAAACCATTAAATGACGTTGTAAAAAAATTACAGAAAATGGAAAATATTTCCCTGAGAGAAATGATTTCCTTCTATAGCAGCTGAATTAATAAGGGTTTTCTAGAGATACAGAATCTATAGAATAAATGTCTATCATGTATCTATCTATCATGTATCTATCTATCTATCTATCTATCTATCTATCTAGTCCATCTATCTATCTTATCCATCTATCTATCTAACTCTATCATCTATGAGAGGGCAGTGGTTTATCAGAATGACTTATGTTCAGCTAATCCTACAATGTCTAGTTATGACAGGAAGTCCAAGAATCTAGTAGCTGCTCAGCACAAGAGGTTGAAACTGTCAGCAAGCCTTCAGTAGACTCTAGAGTTCAGAAGTAGGCTCTAGTGTCAGTGTGGGAATGGGTTTGCTAGCAAAATAAGAGCAACCAGGCAAAGCTCAGGTGCTTGTTTCTCACATGGCTTTATCAGGAGAAGGAATGGCTCATATTAAAGGCATATTTCTTTCTGCATCAAAATCCTGATTAGAAGTGGCTCTTCCTACTTCAAATTTAAGCAAAATGTTCTCATAGATGTACCCTGCATTTTCAGACTTATTTAATCCCTTGTGTAACAGTCAACTGTAAGCAACTTAGGACAGCCATTACAGCAGCATATAAGTGAACGTGTGTGTGTGTGTGTGTGTGTGTGTGTGTGTGTGTGTGTGTTGTAAGTGTTTTGCATGTTTTCTTACACGAAAAAATTGCTTCCCTCTTTGGGGTATCTATGGTGATAAATCTTGTCTCTCTTTGAAATAACCAAATGACCCAGGATTCCCGAAAAAGCAATATTTCTATGTTCAATTCTAAATATGTGTACATGGTCACAACTGAATAATATTGTTGGTATCCTCAGATTAGATTAAAATGCACTTTTAGTTTTTGTGTTTAGTGGTAAGCACACTTAGCAAGAGATGATAACCTCTGAAGACCAATTTGAGTCCCAGAATCCAATACTTTATACCTTGATATATTAAATATTTGCTTAATTTTTAACATTTGGAATAGAGAAATTTTAAAAAATGAACTCTTTTATCATTCCATAGACAAATCACTTATGCCATCAAATGAGGTATTTAATGTGTGTGACTCAATGCTTACAAATATCTACATTTTAAAGTGATCAAAGATGATTGCTAGAGATCTGTTAAAATATTCATCTGTAAATCAGAAAACCTTCCCCAATAAAAGAACAAGCTAAATGCCAAAGTGATAATAAAATGACATAATAGGTATGTGGTGAATTGCAAGTGCTATCAACAAGTTATTGCTGCTTTTATTGTAGATTCTGTTATGTTTTATACTACAATGCCACAGATTTATTGTCCCATGCATTCTTTAGGATAGGGCTTGTGACATATTAATCACTCCATCTGCTATAATGATACCTTTATTGTATCATTATTTATTGAAGCTAATAATATCATCATTTAGGACAAATAAGATGACATGATATGACAATTCTAAAAATCTTTATCATAGCCTACCCCAGTGCCACATGCTCCTCCTTGCTGCTATGATCTTGAATCTTTTCAATGCTTCACTTTTGTATGCCTTGCCTCTTATCCCGTTCAATCATAATCTCACTTTAATTGCCTCTTCTCTGGCAAATACAAACATTATCTTCCTTACTCCTAGAATTAATAACTTTTCTGATGGCTTATCATCTTTTTTGTTCTCCAGTGTGCCATTTCCAATTAAAATGGAAATTAAATGGAACAGAGTCTGAACACCAAAGTCATGTGTTTAGCTTTTGGTGGATTTGGATTATAATGAGTGCTAAACAGAACTCTTTAGAAATGAATCTCTTTCTGGTTCTGCACACCCCCACACACAGACACACAGGACACAGACACAGAAACACACACAGACACACAAACACATACACATGTGCACATGTACAAAAGGTGGGAAGCTTATTAGTGTATTAGTCATTGAAACTTCCGTTTTCAACCAGGAATTTCTAAAATTCTAAATAAAATTCAATTTATTCTAAATTGAATAAGAAATCATGTTTCCTTCCCCTTTGTTGACTTGTATTTGTTTTTAATCTGTGTTATTTGAATATAATTGTTCTATCATTTTCATGAGAATGTCTTCATGGTGTGAGCTTGACTTCGTAGCTAGACTTGGTAGCTACTTGGGAAATGCTTGTTGCTCTACTTGCACTTCCCCTGTGCTTCTCTTGTACCATGCTTCTTACTCTTAAACACATAAATCACATTGTTTGACCTTGAGGTATTGGTATGTGCAAGTTCATGGCTCCTTTAATCCATGGGACAAGTTTGATTAAGGCAGGATAAACCATTCATTCAGTATTGGCTCATCTTTCTCCCCAGATGAAAAGATTCACGATCATATGTTATACCAGGAGTAGCTATAGTCCCAATTCAACTCCTTTAATTTCCTTTTTCACCCTGGTTGGGGGCTATCAACTCATAGCTTATGGGAGCATCTCATAATTTCCAGTAACAAATTTCACACACCAACATTTTGGCATTTCTTTGTGTACATTTCAAAACAACCTTGACTCTCCTCTGTTTACTTCAAATTGGTGGTTATTATTGTTTATTCAGTTTTATTTGATAAAAAGTAATTCCTATTCATCATTAATAAAAATGAAATGGGAAAGTAAACATAAAATTGCTAATGATTTTTACACATGAGAAAAGAATTATTTAATGATTTGGAAAATACAGTCTCAAATTTTATTAAAAATACATATGTATAATAAGGATAATTATCTTCAAAATTGAAATTATATACATATTACTTGTAGTTAATTATTATAATAATGTGCCAAGAAATCCTTTTTGAATTGAAGAATAATCTCTGTACTAGTAAGTAAGAAAGATATAAAACAAAAAATTGAAGATCAGAAAGATCAATTTCTTTCTTTCTTCCTTTCTTCCTTTCTTTCTTTCTTTCTTTCTTTCTTTCTTTCTTTCTTTCTTTCTTTCTTTCTTTCTTTCTTTCTTTTTTTCTTTCGAGACAGGGTTTCTCTGTGTAGCCCTGGCTTTCCTAGAACTCATTCTGTAGTCCAGGCTGGCCTCAAACTCAGAAATCCACCTGCCTCTGTCTTCCAAGTGCTAGCATTAAAGGTATATGCCACCACTGCCTGGCATGACAGATCAATTTCTAAAGGCTCTTTCTTACCCTAAAACATTCATCTTGGAGTTTAGGGCTTTAAGATCAACTGTAGAGTAGCACAGTTCAGTGGATAACGAAGTCTTTCAACTATTTTAATAATTGTTAAAAGCTAAGTATATACATATGCCATAACTTGCTTCACAATACACTTATATCTTTAGGAATGTCTAATCCTCTATATTTTTAAACAATAAATTCTGTGAGGGTAGACATTGTCTCTTGTGGTGTATTTTACATTAAATCTCTTTTGTTTCGTTTGGAAAAATAATCATAGGAATATGAATTACTTGGTCCAATTAGTTTTAAGTTCACAAAGTTTTGTGTCATTGTGTAAAGAAGCCTTTAGGATCAGTTTGTGCTGCCCAAAACATAGTGAATAATGTGTTTTCTTTTATTGGTGCATGGTCAACTTACTAGGGACTAAATTCTTAGAAAGAAAATTGACCACTCCTTTTTATTAGCTAACAATTGCCAATAGTTTCATGGCTAGGGGTGGGATTGTGTGTCCAACTGTTTAGTCCATTCTGAAATTTGTTCTAGCTTGGACTTGCAAAGGTTTTGTGAATGCTGTAACAACCAAGGTAAATTTATTTGTGCAGTTGTATTGCACATATTGTGTCTAGAGGATGTTTCTATGTAGTTATCCACCTCTGGTTCTTACAGTCTTTGAAGCTCCTTGCGGAAGAATGTATACAATTGTATACATCTTCTATCTATCTATCTATCATCTATCTATCTATCTATCTATCTATCTATCTATCTATCTATCTGCCTATTTGCCTGACAATTACTTATCTGTCTGTGTATCTTCTATCTTCCACTATGTATCATTTGTCACCTATCTATCAAATTATCTATCTATCTATCTATCTATCTATCTATCTATCTATCTATCTATCTATCTACCTATCATCTATATATCTATAGACATAGGCATACAAATAGATATAGATATTACATTTTTAGTCAAGAATTATACAGTTTCTTACTTTCTGCATCTTAGCCAGTTTTGTGTCTCTGCAAATAGAATTTTCTCAAATAAAGCTAGAGAGATGCATTGTGTTAATGTATATATGCAAAAAAATTCACTCAATTAAACTATATTAAGTAATTTGTTCCATGTGCAATAGTGTTTTGTCTCTGTGGATATAGGGATACTGCATGCATATTCCTTGCCTTGGGGACAGTAAGAGAATATCAGTTGTACTGACACTGTAGATACAAATGGGTTCTGGGTATAAAACCTATTTGTTCTCCAATAGCATCAAGTGCTCTGAATCACTGAGTCATCTCTTCAACTCCCCCCTTCACTGTTATATTAATGGTGGAATACATAACACTTCAATACTACTTCCTCTCTCCAATGCTTGACACTATTACTTACAGATGTGAGCATATGTTTAACACAGGCTCCTCAAAAATTCGTGTATTGAAAGGTATGTGTTGGTGTTGAATCATTGGCAACTTTATCCAGGTAGATACTATAAGGGTAAGTAGGTCATGAAGATAGTCTCTCTTTGCAGAACACAAAGAAAGGGCTTATTTAGTTTACAATTTTAAACTCAAGGATACAGCCTGGACACGAGGAAAGTCCCGATGAATGCTTTATTGTGGGTGGTGATTAATGGACGGCTATGCCATTGTTTCTGTTGGAGTATGTGGAGGGAGTTGAAAGAGAAACTGGGGTGCCACAATCCATTATGAGGACTTTCCCCATGAACCGTATCTCTAAAAATCTCCCAATAGGGAAACACTATTAGCCAAGTTCAGTCACATATTTCTTTGGAGGATATTACATCAAAATCTGTACCAACTCTGAATCCACTTTTTATGGAATTGCATTCATATTTGATTCATGTTGTTGGTATTGTTTTGTGTGTTTGTGCGTGTGTGTGCTTGTGTGTGTGTGCGTGATCATAGATCTAGACATAATGACATTCTTATAGTTTTCTGAAAATTTGAATACGCTTTCAAAAACTTAGCATTGATTATACATCTAGGAAAAGGACAATGTATGTCGTTCACAAGTTTCTTCTGTTTACTGAGGATTCATTTGTCATAATTAGGAATATTAGCACATTGCCATTTATAACACATTATATTAGGATATCTTTTTTTCTCCCATAGTGTCCTCTTTTTAAACTACTCTCCAGGATATTTAGTTATCAACATTGTTATCACTTTCTTATTTGCAATGTTATTTTAGGCTTCCTTTCTTTGGTCTTGATGTTATTGACAGAATTAAAGAACACTGGCATCCATTTGGCAAAGTGTTCTCAGTTTGGATTTTGCCAATATTTTTCTTTTAGTAGGACTTGGTATCTCAGCTAATTGAATGTGCCATAAGTAACCATCCTAGATTGGGTACCTTGTAAACTACTTTATTTTCCTACAAGCCAAGAATATGAGACAGTTCAAGATGAAAATGTTGGTAGATTTGGTATCTGAGGAGAACAAACTTTCTAATTCAGATATGGGGCCATTTTGCTGTGGCTTTGAATATGAGAAGTGTAGAGACTTTTGTGCCTTTTCAAATAGGCAAATCATCTCATTTATTAATGTTTTCCCCCTCATCTCCTAATTACCTTCTACTATCCCCTGGAGGGTAATAGTTTTCAATATTCCTGCTTAGAAGAACAAAACCTGGGCAACCTGGTTGTTAGTAATGGAAGAGTTTTCCACTTTCAATTCACTTTTATCTAATTTTGATCAGTTGCTAAATATTATTCAGTTGCTAAATATTATCTATATGTTTTTATTCAAAATGATCTAGATGTGATCACGGGATATCTTTTATACCAGTTCCTATAATCAGTTCACTATGCTTTGCCATACTGAAATACCTAAATCTGAGTTATCTCATAGTCAACATATCAAGATGCAGAAGACTGTCAAGTCGTTTTCCAACCATAGAAGGTCCCAGACCCCAATGATCTGTTCTTAACCCTTTGTCTCCCTGAGTACTTCCTTACTTTCTGATATCATACAATGTTGGTAATGGACTTAGTGTATTTCTTTTTACATACCATACTTTAATCATTTTTCAAAGAATTCTGGTTCATTTTTTAAAGAATGTTCTAAAAAGATCAAGGTTTAAATACAATATTTCTATATTTGACAGATTCCCCAAGTTATTGCCTTCCCTGTTATTGTTACTTCTAACATCTGTCCACTAGACATACTTCAGACTCTTTTGTGAAATCTCATCTGTGCTCTGTCCTCCAGGTGGGATTCAGTGGTTCTAGTGTAGTCAATACCTGAAAATAACCTTGGAACCTTACCTTCTGTCCTGTGGAAGAGTCCATGTTTTACCTTTCTTAAGAAAATCTAGGCTGACTGACTGCTTTGGTTTGTATTTTGGTGAATTTCATTCTTCACCTTACTTTCCTTCCTCACTAGTCCAAATCATGACCCTCTAGCCCAGTAGTTCTCAGCATTCCTGATGCTGCAGTCCCTCAATAGAGCTCCTCATGCTATGGTAACCCCCATTGGTAAAATTATTCTGCTGCTACTTAATAACTATATTTTTGCTACTGTTATGAATCAGTGTAAATATGTGATATGCACATGGTCTTAGGTGGCCTCTGTGAAAGTGTTGCTTAACAAGCTCCCACCTGCAAGGGTTTGTAACCCACAACTTGAGAACTGCTGCTCCATGGTTTCTAATTAGAGTGCCCTCTTACATTTTTTTTGAAGGGCCTGAGTATGATGTAGAGATTTTGGGAAGAGATCAACAGGTAAGTTTATTCTGCAAATAAACACAGCCACTAAGAAGATTCTTGATTATTGATTTTAGTAGGTTTACAGAAGTTATAGATGTGTGTGTTTTTTTTTTTAAGAAACACTTTCTGAATAATGTAGTTTCCTGAAGTTTAGAATACAAAATTTAAAGCAATATACTGATGTAAATAGGTTGGCTCATAATACTCTTAAGTTTTGGTGGTTTCTCTTTTCTCTAGTTTTGTGTGTATTATAGTCAGTAGACTAAAGAGGAAAGCTGAACACCAGAGTACTGCTGTCAAACAACCTTGTTTATGTTTAAGCCTTCAGTAAATCTTCTCATTGCCAGTTAAAAGTTGCTTGGAGTGTAGGTTAAAGTACTGTTATGGTTTTAAAATTTCTTCTATTTTTGAGATTTTCAGGGAGTGTGTATGCACATACATGTGCATGTGCGCACATACACAGTGCTTAAATCAAGCACACACCAGGGCCTTTCTCTAATCTGCATTTTTCCCTCAGTTTTTCTCCAAACTGTGTTTATTACCTCCATCCCCCCAACTCTCATAACCCACTGAGTCAATTTAGAATTGTGTGATTGTACCTTTGTGTAGGGCCATCCCATAGAGATTGGGGTATCCTTTTAAGGTATCCTAAATGAAACTGACTCCCTCTCACCTTCAGGGAATTTGTGGATGTGAGAATCATGTTAACAATTTTGGTCACACTGTGGGAAAATTAATTGTATATAACCCCTTATCAGCTGATGATTTACCTGGTATGCTGGCTAGTTTTGTGTCAACTTGACACAGCTGGAGTTATCACAGAGAAAACAGCTTCAGTAGGGGAAATGCCTCCATGAAATCCAGCTGTGAGACATTTTCTTAATTAGTGATCAAAGGGGAAAGGCCCCTTGTGGGTGGGACCATCTCTGGGCTGGTAGTCTTGGGTTCTATAAGAGAGCAGGCTGAGCAAGCCAGTGGAAGCAAGCCAGTAAGGAACATCCCTCCATGGCCTCTGCATCAGCTCCTGCTTCCTGATCTGCTTGATTTCCAGTCCTGGCATCCTTTAGTGATCAACAGCAATGTGGAAGGTATAAGCTGAATAAACCCTTTTCTCCCCAACTTGCTTCTTGGCCATGATGTTTGTCCAGGAATAGAAACCCTGACTAAGACACCTAGAATTATCTATAATTTTAAAGGTCTCATATTATGTTTGCATTTAAATAACTTAAAATCCTTCAAAAGTACTTGTTTCTTGCCTTGAAAATATTTGTTGATTGTATCTTTGTTCCAACATGCTTAAAATTTATTTTTCTAAATCAAAAAGAGTACTAGCTGGTCTTTCAGAGGATTAAAGTTCAAGTCTCAGTATCCACACAGTGACTCACAACCTCTGTAATGTCAGTTCCAGGGCATCTGACATTCTCTCCAGTTAACTGGAGATACATGCAGGCAAAACATGTATATAGATAAAAAATAAAAATGTTCAAAAATAAAAGAACTTTATTGAGTTTGTAAAATCCAATGAGTTTAGCAAAACCAAAAAACATTATATAACAGACGTTTATCACTACTCTTACTGGTGTATACTAACTTCAGTGCCTGCTGGGCTAAAAGAAAATATATTTCAAGAGTAATCATAATTAAGTGTCAAGAGGGATTATCTGTTTTTATTTGTTTTTCTTTATTTCCTGGGCAATTAAAAGGGTGGTTTCATTAGTTTTCAGAAAACACTTGTCTAAAAGTGCTTAAAATGCCCCAAGGGAAGAATGGGTAGAAGCTACAGAAATATGGTTAGAAAAATAGCTTTAATCACATGACATAAAACTTTCCTATGGAGTTATTAGATGAGAGAGACAGGAGGAAAGAAGAGAGAGGGGAGAGAGGAGAGGGGAGGAGAGGGGAGTGGAGAGGGGAGGAGAGGGGAGTGGAGAGGGGAGAGAGGAGAGAGGAGAGAGGAGAGAGAGAGAGAGAGAGAGAGAGAGAGAGAGAGAGAGAGAGAGAGAGATTCTCTAATACTGTGACATCTGAAGCCTCTGTAATACTATGAGGTCAGAGGCTAGGTTCTATACCATGATTCCAGTTCACAGCCCTGTACTTACCCATTTTGTGAGATGAAGAAAGTTAGAATGTTATCGCTCCTGTCATAACCATAGAACTGCTTCCCTGACACTACTAATGACACCATGTTATTCTTGCAGATAGAAGTCTAGCATAACTGCCCTCTGATCATCTCCACCCAGAAGATGGAAAGAGATGGAGAGACCAACAGTTAGATATTGTTAGATGGAGCTCTCAGAGTTTGATGGAGAAGTTGGGGGCAGGATTGAGGGACATGAACAGGACAGAGACTACACATGAAAACCAAGAGAATCCACTCACCTGGACCTTTGGAGGCTTCCAGAGACTAAACCACCAACCAAAGAAAATACGTGGACTAGACCTAGCCCTGACCTCCACATACATAGCAGATATGCAGTTTGGTCTTCATGTGGGCTCCCCAACAATTGGAGTGGGGCTGTCCCTGACTCTGTAGCCTAACTATAGATCCTGTTTCCCTAACTGGGCTGCCTTGTCTGATCTCAGTGGGAAAGGACATACCTAATCTAGTAGTGACTTGATGAGCCAAAAAAAAAAAAAAAAAAAAAAAGTAGAGAATTGGGGAGGGACTATGTGAGGGAGGGGACTAGGAGAAAGGGGAATGAGATAGTGATCTAAAGTGAATAGATAGATAAATTAATCAAAGTAATAGAACTGGTGCAATGCTGACAATTGCAGAGCTGTGATGTTTTTCAGAAGCTTGCATGTGTCATGTTAGCATAACATCCTATGGGAAGAGTTCAGTCATTGTTATACTATAGTCACACTAAAGTTCAACTGAGAGTTGCCATAGCTAGTTTCATATGCTCTCTCGACTGTACCATGTGATGCCTAGATTACTATTTGAACATTATATTGGGAATTTCTGTGGTGATGTTTTGGAGGAGGTTAATAGAGAACTTGATGGGGAACACAGACTGCAGTTCTTAGCATAGGCCTCATCCAGTCAAGGAAGGGCTACCTAGAACAAAGTAGTTCACTTTCTCATATATGAAAATGTAGTTCTTCTTCCTAACTTTATTTTAACTTGGAGATTGTCTTTTTTCTGATCTCTTTTAAAACTGATATTATGAATTCTGGGTCTCAAGATGTGTAGTTTGTGTATATGAAGGACATCGCAAACTCTCTTGGATCTCAGGTTTGTTAAGTTAGTCTTCCAACCTGTTAGGGACTGCCCTGGCTTTCTTCTAATGACCAAATCCAACCTCTCTATCTCTATCTCTATCTCTATCTCTCTCTCTCTCTCTCTCTCTCTCTCTCTCTCTCTCTCTATCTCTATCTCTATCACTGACCTACTCTGTGTGCCTATTCGTGTTTGAAACTATTGCCTCTAATTCTCTGGAAAACCCCACATAATATAATGATAAGATGAAGAAAACAAGATAAGATATTAAAAAGTTCAAATGCCCTAACTTCTAATATCTGTGCCATTCCCTTTAGTTGTAATTTCTCCAGCTTATGCTTACCTGTCACTGTCACACAGTCATTACAGTACAGCAGCAGTGGTATACATTTATAATTGGTGTAATCCTTATTGCTGACATGTCAATATTTAACTTGCATTAACCTTTCCTCTGAGGCTGACAAATTGTGCATCTGTGGCTTCTTCAGTCTAATTTCTCATGTCACTGCCTTGCAAAGCATACAGATTCATAATGTCACTGTGTGATGGATGCAGACTCCTCCTTTGCCTTGGGGAAGTGTCTCAACCCACTTAGATTATCTCTCTTTTATTTATTTATTTCCAGCACCACCTAGCACCTACTTTTAAATGCCTTCTGCGAATTTCTTTCCCAGAGGCTCATAATTTTAGGATGAACGGAAGGGTACCCCTGTCATGAATCATTAGCATGCTGCTATACAAGAGCCAATGCTGTCCTCTGGCCTGTCACACACAGACTAGCCTTCATCTGTGTGTCCACTTTGTCACTAACAATTTGATGACTGAATATAAGGACTAGTACAGAAAAATCAGGTCAGAATGATATGTGGGAAGCAAACTGACAGTTTTTGTACTTTTTACCTGTGGCCATCAGACCATCCAGTTACATTTTCCTTAGGATGTGAACAGATGGAAAAGAAACTCAATTCTTTTTGTCTTTTTCTTTCTTTCTTTCTTTTTATTATATAATCTACATCTATTCTATACAAACTTGAGTATAAAATCTAAGCAATTGTCCAAGAATTCCCATTTCTACTTCTTAGAGAGAGTGTTATAGGGATATTAACTTAGGGAACTCTCTTCCTGATGGTATTCACCCACCCTACAGGTACCCAGGATTTGTTTCTACCATGGGCTTACATATAGATCAAGAAGGATGTTATGATGGCTATTCCTGGTTGTCATCTTGACTATATCTGAAATGAACTAACAATCCAGAAATTGAGGGCACACTGTGATGCAGATCTTGAGGCTGGAAGACACTAGCTTC
The DNA here is from genome assembly GCF_000001635.26 of Mus musculus. NCBI lineage: Eukaryota > Metazoa > Chordata > Mammalia > Rodentia > Muridae > Mus > Mus musculus. The sequence goes on from NC_000071.6 coordinate 46,876,842, forward strand.
TAACCTGGATATTGACATGGGGATCTTGAGGCATGGTGGCCATAAAAAAGCTTAGGCCCAAGCAAGGTAGTACACACCTTTAATCCCAGGACACTGAGGCAGGCAGATCTCTGAGTTCAAGGTCAGCCTGGGATAAAGCAAGTTTTTTTTTTTTTTTCATTTTTTATTAGGTATTTAGCTCATTTACATTTCCAATGCTATACCAAAAGTCCCCCTTACCCACCCACCCCCACTCCCCTACCCACCCACTCCCCCCCTTTGGCCCTGGCGTTCCCCTGTACCGGGGCACACAAAGTCTGCGTGTCCAATGGGCCTCTCTTTCCAGTGATGGCCGACTAGGCCATCTTTTGATACATATGCAGCTAGAGTCAAGAGCTCAGGGGTACTGGTTAGTTCATAATGTTGTTCCACCTATAGGGTTGAAGATCCCTTTAGCTCCTTGGGTACTTTCTCTAGCTCCTCCATTGGGAGCCCTGTGATCCATCCATTAGCTGACTGTGAGCATCCACATTCTGTGTTTGCTAGGCCCCGGCATAGTCTCACAAGAGACAGCTACATCTGGGTCCTTTCGATAAAATCTTGCTAGTATATGCAATGGTGTCAGCGTTTGGATGCTGATTATGGGGTGGATCCCTGGATATGGCAGTCTCTACATGGTCCATCCTTTCATCTCAGCTCCAAACTTTGTTTCTGTAACTCCTTCCATGGGTGTTTTGTTCCCACTTCTAAGGAGGGGCATAGTGTCCACACTTCAGTCTTCATTTTTCTTGAGTTTCATGTGTTTAGGAAATTGTATCTTATATCGTGGGTATCCTAGGTTTTGGGCTAGTATCCACTTATCAGTGAGTACATATTGTGTGAGTTCCTTTGTGATTGTGTTACCTCACTCAGGATGATGCTCTCCAGGTCCATCCATTTGGCTAGGAATTTCATAAATTCATTCTTTTTAATAGCTGAGTAGTACTCCATTGTGTAGATGTACCACATTTTCTGTATCCATTCCTCTGTTGAGGGGCATCTGGGTTCTTTCCAGTTTCTGGCTATTATAAATAAGGCTGCTATGAACATAGTGGAGCATGTGTCCTTCTTACCAGTTGGGGCTTCTTCTGGATATATGCCCAGGAGAGGTATTGCTGGATCCTCCGGTAGTACTATGTCCAATTTTCTGAGGAACCGCCAGACTGATTTCCAGAGTGGTTGTACAAGCCTGCAATCCCACCAATAATGGAGGAGTGTTCCTCTTTCTCCACATCCTCGCCAGCATCTGCTGTCACCTGAATTTTTGATCTTAGCCATTCTCACTGGTGTGAGGTGGAATCTCAGGGTTGTTTTGATTTGCATTTCCCTGATGATTAAGGATGTTGAACATTTTTTCAGGTGCTTCTCTGCCATTCGGTATTCCTCAGGTGAGAATTCTTTGTTCAGTTCTGAGCCCCATTTTTTAAGGGGGTTATTTGATTTTCTGAGGTCCACCTTCTTGAGTTCTTTATATATGTTGGATATTAGTCCCCTATCTGATTTAGGATAGGTAAAGATCATTTCCCAGTCTGTTGGTGGTCTTTTTGTCTTATAGACAGTGTCTTTTGCCTTGCAGAAACTTTGGAGTTTCATTAGGTCCCATTTGTCGATTCTCGATCTTACAGCACAAGCCATTGCTGTTCTGTTCAGGAATTTTTCCCCTGTGCCCATATCTTCAAGGCTTTTCCCTACTTTCTCCTCTATAAGTTTCAGTGTCTCTGGTTTTATGTGAAGTTCCTTGATCCACTTAGATTTGACCTTAGTACAAGGAGATAAGTATGGATCGATTCGCATTCTTCTACATGATAACAACCAGTTGTGCCAGCACCAATTGTTGAAAATGCTGTCTTTCTTCCACTGGATGGTTTTGGCTCCCTTGTCGAAGATCAAGTGACCATAGGTGTGTGGGTTCATTTCTGGGTCTTCAATTCTATTCCATTGGTCCACTTGTCTGTCTCTATACCAGTACCATGCAGTTTTTATCACAATTGCTCTGTAGTAAAGCTTTAGGTCAGGCATGGTGATTCCGCCAGAGGTTCTTTTATCCTTGAGAAGAGTTTTTGCTATCCTCGGTTTTTTGTTATTCCAGATGAATTTGCAAATTGATCCTTCTAATTCGTTGAAGAATTGAGTTGGAATTTTAATGGGGATTGCATTGAATCTGTAGATTGCTTTTGGCAAGATAGCCATTTTTACAATGTTGGTCCTGCCAATCCATGAGCATGGGAGATCTTTCCATCTTCTGAGATCTTCTTTAATTTCTTTCTTCAGGGACTTGAAGTTTTTATCATACAGATCTTTCACTTCCTTCGTTAGAGTCACGCCGAGATATTTTATATTATTTGTGGCTATTGAGAAGGGTGTTGTTTCCCTAATTTCTTTCTCAGCCTGTTTATTCTTTGTGTAGAGAAAGGCCATTGACTTGTTTGAGTTAATTTTATATCCAGCTACTTCACCGAAGCTGTTTATCAGGTTTAGGAGTTCTCTGTTGGAATTTTTAGGGTCACTTATATATACTATCATATCATCTGCAAAAAGTGATATTTTGACTTCCTCTTTTCCAATTTGTATCCCCTTGATCTCCTTTTGTTGTCGAATTACTCTGGCTAATACTTCAAGTACTATGTTGAAAAGGTAGGGAGAAAGTGGGCAGCCTTGTCTAGTCCCTGATTTTAGTGGGATTGCTTCCAGCTTCTCTCCATTTACTTTGATGTTGGCTACTGGTTTGCTGTAGATTGCTTTTATCATGTTTAGGTATTGGCCTTGAATTCCTGATAGATAAAGCAAGTTTTAATCCAGCCCTGGTGCTAAACACCTTTGATCTGGGCCACACAACTGCAGAAGGTCTACAGAAGGACATTGGAAGAAGGAAGAGTCATTCTTCTTCACCGGCTTGCACTTACTTGCCAGCCCATATGTTGAAATCTACTTCTATAGAAGACCTGATGAAACAACTAGCCTCGTGGGACTGAGCAACTACTAGATTCTTAGACTTTCCATTCACAGCTCCCCAATGTTGGGTTAGTTGGACTACAGACTGTAAGTTATCACAATAAATTCCCTTAACATAGATTGACAGCCCATAACATCTGTGGCTCTAGAGAACCCTGACTAATATAGAAGTTGGTAACAGAGGCTGGGAGTATTTCTGTGATAGGCCTGACCATATTTTTGTTTAGAAGGATGTGGATTTGAAGACTTTGGTTTTGAAAAGCCAAGGAATGCTGTAAGTGAGACTTAATGGGCTTCTTCTTAGTGGGGATATGGAAGGGGGTGGTGCTGAGGGTGATTTGAACTGTGAAGGCCTGCTCATCCAAGATGTTTCCATGGAGAAGAGTGTTAGCATGTGGCCTAGATACTGTTTTTGTGATAATTAAAGGTGTATACCAACATGGATGGATTTTGAACTTGCTTTGTCCTAGGCTGTTCTTGAACTCATAGATCTGCTTGCCTCAGTCTTCTGTGATTTAAGGCACATACAACCTTGCTTAGGCCTAAGTTTTTCATGTCCACTATGCCTCAAGATCTCCATATCATAATCTGGGCCAGAAGCCTATGTCTTCCAGCCTGAAGATCTGGATTACAAGTATGTCCTCATTTTCTGGAGCATAGTTCATTCCAAAAGTAGTCAAATGGACAAGCAAGAATAGATGTCACATGTGTCTTGCTTGAAATCAAATGTTCCAAGTTGCTCAGTGGTGTACGAATTCCAAGCCACTCTCTTTAAGGGTTGGTGGCTTATTTTACAGCAGTGTAGAAATTCAGAGTCTGTAGCATGTTCAGTAAGTTTGATTAAAGGTAACGCATATAGAGAGTGAAAAATAACTAGATAATATGTTTAGGAGAGTAATTATTATTTTAACTTACAGTTTTAAAATATTTGAAAAATTCTAAAACACGTACATTGAAATGTTCATCATAATTTTTAAAATATTACTCATACATATGCTATCAAAATGTAACAGTTGTTGGTTGAGTACCTCAGTCCTACACTACATGTTAGCATATGTTTAACAGTTTAGGTGATTTATAGAACTTAAATATGGACATATATTTGATCACCACTATACTTGGTTTACATTCACCTGTGGCCTGGTCTAAAGAAGCCCATTGAAAGATGCATGGCATATCTTCAATTACTTGTTTCTCTGTACTTATTTTCTTTCTATTATCAATTTCCATACAGTATATAAAGAAAACTAATATATATCAATGCAAAATTACAAAGTGAGGATAGTCTAAACCAATGCTAAGGTTGTGTTGACTATCATATTTCAGTTTGTTTTCACTTCATTAATGAGTAATAGTAAATTAGTTTAGCCAATGGGGATACCTGGTTCAAACCAACAATTTAAGAAATAGCGTCTAAACTGCTATGTTTTGTTTTCTTCCACTCTGAGATTTGCTCATTAAACAGTAAACCTACATTCTATATGATATGTTTCCTGTGAAGGATAGGAGTAGAGAAAGTTTGACTAAAGTAAGGATTGTATTTTAAAGTCAAAGATGCAAATATTTTCTTTGTAAAAGTTCTTGCACAGAATCTGTGTTTTGTTCAGTGTTTAGAAACTGCAGATTCCTCCCAATATTTGATTTGAAATAAGAAAACTAAAGCCAAAAGAATAATTTAAATGAGCAAACTCAGTCTCATATTTTAATAAGCCCAGAAAGACAGAAGAATCATAATTGCATTTTAAGTCCAACTTCTTTTTGGTTATAATAGATCAGGTAGCCTCAAGTTTCTGTAAGTTCATTAATTAATTCAACTCAAAAAATATCCTGCATCTAATCTATGTTAAGCCCTGATCTCTAGGTTGAATATACAGGTATTTTTAACAAAAAGTACTTCTACCTTAATAGTTTATATTTTATTGAATGGTACAGTCAATACATACATCCATTAATATTCATTTAAAGGTTAGTGTGATTGAAACCATTCATGACATATCTGAGTCTTAAGGAAAGCATTCACTACTTTGAAGTGATTGTATAATGTAACACATTTCAAAGGAATTGTCGTTTGTACAGTACGAAGGATGAGCTACAGAGACAGAATCTGGAGTGCACATTAACAGTGAAAAAGTATGGACCCAATCTTTATGTCTGTGAAATGTGTTTTATACAAAGTCAGTCACCATTAACTTCAATTCTATAATTAATACAAATACAGGCTCATTTCATGGTATTAATCTAATTCAGCCAATTGCAAGTTAAACTAGTAAAGCAGGAAAACAAATATTTATATTTCCAGAACCTCATTCTACCACACACTAATGGTTCTTTTCCTTTGATTGGTTGTTATGGTGAGAGCAGTAAAGAACTTACCTGCTTTTAACTGAAAAGGAGAACAAGGATCATCAGACCTCATCTGTTGGCTTTTATTTTTTCAAAACCTGCTTTAAAAAGGGACATAAATGCTTTAACCTCCCTTCTAGAAGAGGTACCAAAGGTAGTGGAAAGGAAAGGTTAATAGGGCTAAGGAGAATGTGGACCTGTTTAGAAATAGTTCTTTTGGGTGAATCCAGTCTATATTGTTAGGATATCATCAGTAAAGTTCACACAGATCAGGAGTGGTAGCTCAACACACTTGCAAACACCATTCATGATTCAGAAATCAGCCCAAATCCACAGAAGTAGCAAGGAGCTATCAGAACACCGCCAAGTTCTTTGGTGCATTTCTTTCTATGAAGTCACAGCAAACAATGATCAGCAAAGAATGGCAAGTGATGTCCACTGTCTGTTGGATTATATTTATACCCTTTCCAAATCTCACATGTTCTCTCAAGTGTCCATTGTAGCAAAATATCACATACCCTTTTGCTAAGATGCATCCAGCACGTGTTTGTTCTCATCAAAAACATCCTCTGCTTCAGCACAAACATCCACTCAACAGACAGTTTCCAGAAAAACATCACATGATACAACTGAGTCTCCAGAGAAATCAGAAAAATTCACATCACTTGCCATTTTTTTCTCTTCAATGTTTGGTGGTATATAGTGAGTGCTAGGTAATGTATTAGGTGTTAGACATACAAACCAATGTCAGCTCCTAAACTGAAAGTGCACCATAAGATGTAATAGTAACCCATAAATAATAGTTTTGTTCCTTTGAACTTAGTATGTGTTAAACAATAGAGAGGTCATATATGTTTTAATTCTTCTAATAATTTTATGTAATAGCACAGCTGTTGACTATCATTTAAAGATTATGAAATTAAAAAACCTTAAATATCTTATTTGTGATCACCCAGTATATACTTTGTGAGCTTCTTGATTCTAGTTCAAGTTGACCCATAAGGACTGTTCATTTTAGTCCTTCCTTTGTGACTCTTTAATATCCCATATATTTTAATGTCTATGTTTTTTAAAAATCTTTTGTTCCTCTATTCATTTTTGTTTGTGGAAGCTATAAATTAACAGTTGAATGAGTTGAGTTAGAACTTCAGTGGATTTGAGCTGCAGCAGAGTAGTGAACATGGCATAGCAGCACCAACACCATCACCATCAACTTCATCTTCACCTTCACCATCACCATCATGATTACTGTAACACACACAGCTTTATAACACTCACCTGCCCAAGCCATTAAGTCTCTTTTTTAAAGTCTTCCACTTTTATTCCTCTAAAACTTTTAGAAAGCCCAACAATAATGAGAACTTCCCAGGCTGTTAGTTTTCCCAGTATAAACACAGGCTCTATGATATATCAGCAGAACCAGTCTTATTCAACATCTTTATAACTGAAGCTATATCCTTTCTGGTAATTGCATAGTGTAAGGCTTCATACTTCAAAGTTTTAGTGGGTTTGTTCTTTGGCAGATATTTAAGGGCCAGAAACAGGAACAGAAGAGGGAATTATAAGAATACTATTCTCATGTATGGAGGGTTGGAGAGAGGGCTAAGCAGTTAGAGATCCTTTCTGCTTTTGCAGAGGACACAACCATCACATCTGAGGCTTACAATCACCTACTACTCTAGCTTCAATAGACCCGAAAGACTCTTCTAGCCTCTGTGGTTACTCACAGACATATGCTACTCAGATACACATACATGAGTGCATATACATAAATGAAAATAAAAATGAATCTTTAAAAAGTTTCCATTTATGGAAGAACTGTGAAGGAGAAAGTATGCTGGTGAGTACATAATAAGTTACAGATATGCATTTAGTGTGTTTGTAGAGATCTGGAACTCATGATTAAATACTAGTTAAGGATGAACTAAACACTTGGAGATTTGTGCATATTTGCTACTTAAAGTCATGAAGTATGATAAGATTTTCAAATATTTAAACACTAATTCAATAAGAATCCAGGGACTTCTAGTTGAGATCTAGTGATAAAGGTATAATAGCTTGGAGTAGGAATTAAAAACATGTAGAATGTTGGATTAGAACTCTGATAGAGTGATTCTTTTAAAGTCAAGTACTCAGGTAATTCAAGGGCAATAGAACATTTAAATTCATACAGTTTTACTAAGTCCAGTGAAATAGAAAATAGAAATTATTAATGAATGTAGCAAATGCAGTTGTTTGGTAAGTAATTTTAAAAAAGTATGGTTGAAGTAAATAAATCCTTATTGTGGGTTTTTTTTTTTTGTAATGAAAGGAGAGTGCATAAAGACAGGAGATATAGAAGCTATGGTCTTTTGAGGAAAAGATGTAATTATAAACACAAGTGAGTTCGCATAAGGTTCTTAGGAGGGTAAATCAGAGATGAGTGTATTTTTCTTTTTACTTTCTATCTTCTCCCCTCTCTTTTAAAAGAGAAGACATAACTTGATGTCATATACAGACATGAATGACCAGGAAGATGGGGAGATAGCATGACACAGGAATGGCTATGTTATCAGGAGTGGTTTCCTGAGTTGAGAACCTGGGAAGTGTTGGCATCCAGGAGATTAGCTGTCCATAGGAGCACAGTGATCCAACCACTGAGAGAGACAATAGGCCAAAGGAATGGGACCAGACTGGCAGACTTGATCATTGGATCCTGAGGGCACCTTAACGTTCCCAAATGTTCTCTGTGATTTGGGAAGAAGCCTCAGAAAGAAGGACTGAGGTAACTGAAAAAATTAACATCTTATTCAGAGTGAAAATGAAAGACAAGAAAATGAACAGTTTGAATGAAAGGTGACCTTAAATAGTCAGGGAAAAAAATGAGGTGTCAGTTACTAATTTTATTATCCAGTCATATCCAGCTGTTTCTTTGCTGGTGTTTACTGAGATGATTTAGGGTTATCTAGGGCTCTAGTCTCCCCAAGTAGAGAAGGTATAGCGGGCATGAGAATTAAAGAATTGTAGAAGAAATAACCTACACCTACGTCCAGGTATGGGAAATGTAGAAGACATATGTGATACTAAGGAAAATGAAAGATAGACATGGGGTACATGAACTTGTGTAGAATAAGTAGGTAGAAAAGTAAATGGAGATGCCAACAAAAAATGTAATGTTATAGGGACAGAATCATTAAAAATTAACACTGGTATTTTACTATTGTTATTGCTTATATGCCAATTTGTTTTTTTAACCAGAGACAGAAAGGGTATGGATCCAGATGAGATTGGAGGTGGGGTGTAACTAGAGTGTGAGGACAGGAGAAACTGTAATCAGAATATATGGTTTCATGAAGTAAAATTAAACAAACCATAGCTGATACAGTAGGTAATGCTCAGGTCTCAGTGGGAGGATTGTGAGTTTGAGGCCAGTCTTACTATATAGTAAGTTCCAAGTACTTTATACTAATTAATTTCAACCTACTAATAAATCCAATAGCCAAACCAAAAACTTTAAAATTCTGTTCCTCCAGTGTCACCATCCTCAACTACAACCACCCAAGGTCATGTTTGCCCCGTGAGTGTGATACAGAACAAAGGTAAAGTTCTACATCATCATCTTTTGCATGATGGGGATTCTAGAGCTTATTTAAAATCATTTCAATGTTTAACGCTTTTGAAATAGAATAGAATGTATGAACAGTACTTTGTAACTCCTTGATCAGTCAATATTCCCCATGGAATATACTTCATGGCGTCTATGAGATAGATGGTTGCCATGATTACTCTTTCACAGAACATCAGCTAACAAGTGAATTATTCTAAATATAAAAAATGTGCTTGATTAAAGAAGTCAATTTTTGAGTTGTCTCGTCAAAGATTGTAGTTATTTTTAGGTATGAGAAAGATTTATAATTAAAACCACTGCCATTTATCAGGGCACTTTACATGTTAATTCTTAGATCAGTTCCAAGGTGAAGCTCAAAAATGCATCAGCAATGCTGATAGGAAAACCAGTGATTCACTGCAAACAGTGAAGCTTGCAACTTAGTTCCAAGCTGAAGCTTTGAAAGCTGAAGAAAAATAAAACAAAACAAAACAAAACAAAACAAAAAAAGATTGGTTTCTGATAAGTGAATGTGAGGTAAGCTAAACATCTGGTTCATACACACACATATTTATATATACATATATCATATATATATATTTATATACAGTGCACATATATGCTGCATAACACGTATTTTATTAGTTTGTCAGTTGATAGAAAGTTGCTTTCAAATGAATACAAATTTATATAAAAATACATTACCCGAGTACATAAAATAGTTGTTATACATGCTTGATTTTCATATCCCTCTGCAGATAAATCTACTTTGATCTACTTTGAATTATTAATATCAAGGAATGTCTGGCTGGGCAGTGGTGGTGCACATCTTTAATCCCAGCACTTGGCAGATTTCTGAGTTCGAGGCTAGCCTGGTCTACAGACTGAGTTTCAAGCCAGGGCTACACAGAGAAATCCTGTCTCAAAAAACAAAAACAAAAAAAAAAAAAAAAACAAAAAAAAAAAAAAGAAGGAAAGAAAAAAAGAAAAAGGAAAGGAAAAGGAAAATGAAAAAGAAAAAGAAAAAGAAAAAGAAAAAGAAAAGGAAAAGGAAAAAGAAAAAAGAAATGTCTTCATGTTTTTGAATTTCACGATGGCCAAAGGTCAGTCATGCTGACTTCAAGAAAATATTATCCCACATAACAATTATATATATTACATGTTATACTTTCTAGATCAGTCAGTGAATACTTTGGGTAGGTTGTTTCTTTGAGCCATTTAGACAGAAAAAGTAACAGAAAGCAAAGTTATATTGAATAGATTTGTCTTGTGTGTTATGAAGTTTAAAAATAAATTAGGTGAGATTCCATTGAATGTAGTAAGGTTTGCAGCCACTATGTTGATGGAGGAAAATTCTACAGGAGGCACTCTTTTGTGTTTATGCTAATAACCGTTCAACTTTTCTTCAATATCAGCTGTAACCTCTATTGTTTTTTGTTTCCAGTTGCATGACATTTCATTTGACCTTATGTTCTAACTCTTTCGATTGTGGGATTAGGCTATTTTCTTTTAATTGTTTTAGTCAGTGTAGATATTTATAGCTCCACTAAGTCCTGTCGATGTATGTTTGTGCTTTACTTTTGGATTCTGGTATCTCTATTTTTCATTGTCTCCACATATTTCCTATTTTCATGTGAGTTCTACCTTGCTATTGGATTACTTCCAAGTGTGTTCTTTAATGTTCACATGTGTGTGGGTAAATTTGTAACATTTATTTTCTATTGCCATTTTATTGTAGTAAAACCATAAACTTTTCTAAAAGAAAACAGAAAGAATATTTACTTCCCACCCATTTAATACCAAATACATAAAATACCACGTGATCCACTTCATTGTTAAGCCTTGCCACAATGACTTTTATTTGGCCTATTGGGTTTTGCATTTCCAACCTTATTGTTTTTGTTTGGGTTTTCTCTGCTGTGGCATACTCACCACACACAGGATATCTGTGTCATCCTACTTATCCAAGGCTCAAAGAACAACAGGATTGTAGGGAAGAACTATAATAGCTAGATGTCAGGAAGGATGTTATCAAAATTATACCATCTTGACATGGCAGTACTACTCTACTCATGGACTCATGGTAGCTGTGGTTGCCTGTACTGGACCAAGCCAGTCAAAATTTTAGCATGGAAGGTTCATGAACTCCCAACCTTATCTGAAGTTGATGGCTTCTAGGGATAGGATAATCACTTTTCTTAAACACTATGCTTTTTGGTAGTTGACCAACTCCTGTGCATGACCCCACACCCAGAAATGTATGAACAGCACAGATTAAAGTTTCTGAGCAATATAAAAATATTTAAAATAAAAGATGACACTAAATTGGAGTGGAGAGAATTATAGAGGAGGTGATGGCTCTGGCAAGAGGTAAAGGGAAGAGTTTGGGTAAATATGATAAAAATACATAGTATAGGATTCTCAAAAATGTACTTAAAAATCACAAGTATAAAGCAGTATAGGTGATGAAAACATAGTACTTAAAATGCTAACAGATATGAGAAACTTAACAAATCCTGACAACACAGAATATATATTAATAATTCTAAGTGGTATAAATGTCTAGAACTCATACCAACCAACCAAACAGGACAAAGCCAAAATAGCAATGTTATAAATGTGAATCATTTTTAAATTCCAAGTCTCTTTTATATTAAAAGTACCAAACATTACAAAATAATAGTGAATTCATTGTACAAAGAAACAAATGTTTAGGAAGAATTAACATATTCAGTTTATACATAAATTTCTTGATTCCCTTTTCCAAAGCTTGTAGAAAAAAAATCTTATTTGTATATGTGTGTGTGTGCATGTGTGTGTGTGTGTGTGTACCTTCTCTTGAAGATATAAGGGATACATAACAGTCACAATCTCAAAAATAATAAAACTGAGTGAGTCATAATTTTTCTTTTCAAATTTGATCAAATCCTAGAGTAAACAAAATGGAATGATCCTGACAACAAACAGAAATAAATATTTTAAGTGAAATTTATACTCTTATATTTATGGTAAGCTGGTAGTTAAGAAGGAGGCAAATGCCATTGCACAGGAGAAGAATAATATATTTATAGTGCATTCATTTAATTGGATGGTTAAAAAAACCCATTACAAGACTGTGAAAAGAAATACAAGTTTAAACCCTACAGAATAATATGAACTATTAGAACTTGTATATTTGATGTGTTCATTATACAGAGTATATAAAGAAATATCATAATTTCAAAGAGCAAGTCAATTAAAAAGTGGAACATATTTAATATGCTTTCATTCAAATCAGGTCTAATAATTTTCTATGAACATATGAAAGAACTCTCAAAGTCCTTAGTCACTTGGATCAAAAGCAAATATATCACTGCCCACTCACTGGGATGCCTTTTGCAAAATCCCACATATATGAGTAATGATATATATTAGCAAAGTTGTCTTATTAAACACTTTATTATTTATTACAACAGCTAAAAAATACTAAATACACTCCACCTTTTATTACGCACTGAAGAAAAATCATATATGCACACAACAGTCTATGTATGTATGTATGTTTTTATAATATAATCATTAATTACAGTATCCCAAGGACAAACAATTTAACACCTGTTATCTAACTAATATTTAACAGGATGGTATATGTATATAGGATGTAATCATGCTTGACTATAAAAAAGAATAAAATGCCAAACAACACTACAGAATGGCCCTTGAAATAAAAGTAAATGGAAAAAAGTCAGACGGAAAAGACATTTGTGGTGAACCATGCTGCAGAGTTTCTGAGGTGACTGACTGACCTACCTTCATCTATAATCATTGTAAAGAAACAGACAAAGTAACTGACAGAAGTCTGCAACAATGAAGCATAATCAAGAGACCTTTTCCTGACATCCTAGCCCATCTCTTTTGCAAATGGTCTTTGAGGATTCTGGAGTATTGACCTGTGTTGAGTATTGAGGATTGGAGACTGATGTGGAAAGCTGCCTGCCTGCAGTTTGGGATTCCTCAGTGTGGTAGCTGCTCCTTAGCTGGTCACATTGCTGGAAAGTTTTGATGACACTGTCCTTACTAGTAACTCCAATAAGCTCATGGTTCACCATGCAGGACTTGGACTGAATCCTTTCTTCATTCTTTTGGTTTCACTCTATCTGGGACTAATAGATAATTCTATACTTTTCCTTTAAACAAGTCTCTTGACACTATTTGTTATATCCTATCAGTTTTATAAAATCCACAATAGATAAGGGCAGTGCAGCAGTACACAGAATAACACTTAGCAGAAACTTTGGGGAAGATTTTAGAAACCCTATTAGTGTGAAGTGAATATCAGAGTCCTGTGGTCACCTGCTGGGAAGTATTGGGTCTTGTGTCCCTGAACAATATGTTGGTTGTGTTATAAGCAAAACTAATTTATTTCAAGGAGGGTAACCTCTACTAAAGCTGGTAAAATAGTCAAAAGCTCAATGGCACCATGATTAGTAGATGGGAGCCATGGTATGTTTATCATGTGCACATTGGCACTTTTTCCTGCACATGCTGTGTTAGACTTTCACTTTACAGGGAAGGATTTTTCTGGCCTGATTTATTTTGTTAAATAAAGTTGACCTAACTGTCACTCTGATGGAGGACAAGGAACATGCAGATGGAACACAGAAGACAGATTCTTAATGGGAGATATATTTATCAGACATGCTGACGTAGAATTGGGGAAGCCAGCCAGTCTCAGTGTGGAGTTGCAGGGAGGGCATTGAATGTCCAGTGAAAATATGACCAACTTATTTCTTGCATAGAAGGCAATGGTAAAGAAGACATAACAGCATTAAAGTGAAGGGGGTATTTTGAGCTTTTGTATCTAATGAATGAACAGTTCTCATGGGAACGGGGATGCTCCTTTAAGATGGTATTTTAATTTACTTCACTTTAATTTATAACCATTATATAAGTATACGGGAACATATTGAACACTGAACATATCCCACCCCAGAATCTCAACCCTCCTCCTTTGCTGCCTTTCCTTTCTCTTGAGAGACCACTTTGTTCCCTAAGTAGCTTTACTTCAACTTTTATGTTACATACATGACTTTATGTATTCATATATAATCTAGAAACTAAAAAGGAGAGAAAACACATTTGTGTTTCTGAAATTGGATAGATTTAATTAAGATGATCATCTATAGTTATTTCTATTTAATGACAAATGGTATGAACTTAATTCTTCTTTATGAAAAAATAGTCCCACTGTGAGTTGTACATCATATTTTATTTCTTTTTTTAATTGGATATTTTGTTTATATACATTTCAAATTTTATCCCCATTTTTGGTCTCCCCTCCAGAACCCCCCAGCCCCTCCCTTCCCCTGATTCTATGAAGGTGTTCCCCTACCTACCTACTCCAACCTCCCCACCCTGGCATTCTCCTACACTGGAGCATTTAGCTTTCCCAAGTTCAAGGGCCTCTCTCTCATTGATGCCAGATAAGGACATCCTCGGCTACATATGCAGCTGGAGCCATGGGTCCATGTGTACTCTTTGGTTGGTGGTTTAGTCCCTGGAAGCTCTGTGGGGTCTGATTGGTTGATATTATTGTTCTTTCTATAGGGTTGCATACAAGGTCAGCTCCTGAAGTCCTTTCTCTAACTCCTCCAATGGGGACCCAATGGTTGGCTGGGAGCATCTGCCTCTGTGTTTGTCAGGCTCTTACAGAGCCTCTCAGGAGACAGCTATATCAGGCTCCTGTCAGCAAGCACTTCTTGGTACCTGCAATAGTGTCTAGGTTTGGTGTCTGTATATGGGATGGATCCCCAAGTAGGGCAGTCTTTGAATGGCCTTTCTTTCAGTCTTTGCTCTACACTTTGTCTCCGTATTTCCTCCTGTGAGTATTTTGTTCCCCTTCTAAGAAGGACTTAAGCATCCACACTTTTGTCTTCCTTCTTATTGAGCTTCATGTGGTCTGTGAATTGTATCGAGTATTCTGGTATTAGACACTTAGATTAGTTCTGGACCTTAACTATTGGGTAGAGCTGTAATAACAATCAAGAAAATAGAACTTGTTGTCTTCTGCGTAATGTGCCCCACTGAAGCTGCTGGATTTCAGTCGCTTCACATTTATGGTGATCTATTATCTTTTAACCCAGATGTTCCACCCCCTACTAACCAGGTGGTAAATTGTAAAAGAAACAAATGGCTCACTTGTGGAATAAGATAATTTTCTCCAAATGCTCTCAGTTCAGAATATCTTTCATGAATCAACCTGACCTTTACGTGTTCATTAGAGCTGAGGCATAGATAGGTCAATAAACATTTCCAGAATTTCTGAGAGCAACCAAAATGGATGCTGTAGAAGACTTAACCTGATTCTTGGGTTGTGGGATCATGTAAAGGTAGCTGATACATTCAATTCTGTAATAATGATAAAAGGAGGACACATAACTGAAACTCAGAAGTTCTCTTGGCTCCGTATATGCAGTGGCTGTGTACACAAAAGATGGGGGCAGCATACATAGTCACCACCCAAGCTGCTTCAAACAGAAAACACATGCAATCTGATAGTATAAATCCAAATAACATGTTCTTAAACATTTGAAATTTACTGGATGACAGTAGTCTGGGATGCCATTTTGCTCACCTTGAACTTTGACATCCAAACTCCCTCACTGTCTAGTAGCTTTGCTCAAGACTCAGAGCCTCTTCATAGGCTTTTACATGTTCTCATTCCCAGTCCCATCAGCATAATCTAACCATCCCTCCTCAAAGAAGCAAGACTTATCTTCTTGGGCTCTGTGTCATTGTCTATAATTTTCTTCAAGTAAAAGAGATTGAATCCTGATGATGGAAAAAAACATGCATCCTCAGTAGCCTGACCTGTAGGCAGAAAAGAACAAGACATCACAAGATGCCTTTTGATATTTACCGATTTGCTGGCAGAAAAATTTATATCTTCTGTTATGTTTGAGGGTGGCAATGGCCTCCACATACTTTAAGCTTCACTAAAGTCCTCCTGATTGCTGTCAGACCAGCAGCCATCTTGCGTTGATGTAGATAGTAAGGGTATACAGCATCTTTAGATGACTCAAAAGACTAGTGGAGTGGGCTGAATTGAATTGCATGAAGGAGCATGAGTTCTTAGGAGCTGAAACTTAGTTCTAGGACAAAATAGCTTAAAAACTCAAATGTACAAAAATCACAGTTCAAAAACAGTGATGCTATTTTCTCCAATGCTGAATATAAAATGTGAATAAACACATGAATATACATATATTTATGCCTGCACATGTATAAACAAAACAATGCAAAAATGCATTGATATTTATATTTTTGTATATAATCAGTGTTATTTACATTGCCTGCTTAGTTTTTGTAATTTTCAGTGAAATTATAAAATGAATAGAATATAAAATGTATAGAATAAGACAAAGGACTATGTAACTCTCTATGTTAGCCTATGATAAATATCCAAAGATTCTGTATATTTTAACCGATTTTTTTTTTTGGTGTTTATATGCAACTCAAAGTTACTGTAAATGTTCATAGAAATTTAAACACTCATCCATCTTTCCACAAGGGTTGGGTATGAAACCCACTGGAGAATTTCTTTCAAATATTGACAGTATTGTTCCTTCAGTATGGAGGATTTGAAAACTGTGTTGGCTCCAAGGCAACTCCTTAGCTTTCAGTGGTGTTTGATGTTTGGGTCTCAGAGGTGTTTCAGGAAGCAGGAATTCTCAAAAGACCCTACAGAAGCAGGTCTGCTTTATGTTAAAGGGCCAAGTCAGGTTTATACTAGAACTGCTGTTGTCTGTGGTACCCTGGGGCCTTGGGGATGACAAGTATTTCAAGGTATTCTTATGTGCTCTGAGCTAAGGTTACAGGCAAACTTAAATCAGAGATGTGAGGCTCCAGATGTCTGAAAGTAAATTTGATTTCTCTTCATGTACTACTTGATAAATTAGATCACACTTTTAATGGATGACTCAGGTTATTATTTCACTTGGTAAATTTGTACATACTTATTTTTGTAAATGTCAAATTTTTATCATTCCACTTCAAATTGGATATCATATACCACTAGGAAAAGCTTATCCTTGAAAATGCTTCTGTTTCTTTCTTAAAATTTAAATATATTTTCTTTTATCCTATAAATTTAATTTTAAAAGTTTGGTGCTCTTTAAATTAGATAGCTTTCACAATACATATCAAATGGTGAAAAAGAATATAAGCAAATGTTTAAAGTTCTAGGGAACAAAGATGGATTATTTAAGAGTAGATCTAAACAAACAAACAATCAAAAACAACAACAGAGATAAGCCTTTTCATATTTAAGAATAAGAAAAAGAAACTTTTTCTGTCAATAGCTTTCCTGGGATGTTTTCTAAGAATGACCAAGACAAACTGTCTCACTTTCTACAGAAGAGCTTGGTGTACATGTTGTTGCTCCGGAGTGAAGGATTTTGTCAGCATGTCTGGTTCCATCAGATCTCAGGCTACCTGTGAGGGTGTGATAGCTGCTTTCACATACATTTTCATTACTGCTGTCTGTTATGATATGATAACCACGCAGACCAATATCCAGGCTGCCATGCTGCTGATTCTATGCCCTTGAATGTCTAAAATGTAAGTGAAACAAGACTCTTAAAATTCAGACACAACCACAATGGAACCCACATAGCAGAAAAAAATTGAACCAGAACAAAATTGAATGTACCATGCTTTCTTTTTTCAAATGTACTATGGTGTAATGTTGATGATAAATAGTATGATCTTTGTAAACTAGTAACTGACACAAAGCAAAAAGAAGGAACATATTTACAAACCTTATATTTGATGAGGTGCTAATTTTTAAATATATGATGGGACTTATGTTATTGATTAATTCACTAAACTCTTTATGCTTGGTTCCTTATTAAATAAACCACAAAAGAAAAGCTATTTTGAACAGTTTAAAGTTCACAGCAGGCTTTGGGTAAAGACATATTTCCTGTGTACTTTCTGGCTTTGTACATGTGTGATATCCTTCATGATCAACATCCCTCAACTGAATGGAGCACTTATTATAATAGATGAATCTGATTTTTCACATGTCAGTATCACCCACACTCCAAGTGAGGATTTACTCTTGTTATTACATATTCTATGGATCTTGTCAGAAGCATAAAGATCTGAACCATCATTACTATGATATATAGAATAGTTGCACTGCCTTAAACACCCTGGGTGCACTGCCATTTCCTTCCTCCTTTCTCATTAATCTCCAGAAACTACTGATGCTTTAACTGTCTCCGTGGTCTTGTCTTTTTCATTCTGCCATGCTACTGAGCTCATATAGTATGAAGCTCTTTTCTGATTGATTTTCTTAGTAAAAAGCATTCATTATTTGTCTATTTCTTCTTATGACCTTAGAGTTTCTTCCTTTGCCATACCTGTGTGTATGTTTAGTCACTAAGATGTACCAAATTTTTGTTTTCTTTTGTTGTTTTTTTTTTGTTTGTTTTTGGTTTTTTGAGACAAGCTTTCTCTGTATATCCCTGGCTGTCCTGGAACTCACTCTGAAGACCAGGCTGGCCTTGAACTCAGAAATTCACCTGCCTCTGCCTCCCAAGTGCCGGGATTAAAGGTATGCGCCACCACACCCAGTGATGTACCAAATATTTGACAACTATGAACAATGCTGTTATAAGGTTCTCTGTGCAGAATATTGGGTCTTCAAGCTATTTGCAAATGTTTTTGATAGTAACATCGACTGGGGGTTCTTTCTCATTTCATTAGATGACATATCATAAATGGTATTCAGTTAATTCTTCCCCTTGGACATGAAGACTGGTACATCTCTAAGAGAAAATGAACACATGGTTAAAGTTGTACATGCTGGCTTACACCTGAAATATGTTCAATGGGGTGGTAGAAGCCAGAGTTTGATGCTAGTTCATAGAGAGTTTTAGACCAGCCTGGGCTACATAAGACCCAGTTTCAATGAAATACAATAACTTCAATATCATATACACATTCAATTTTATATGTCCACACGAGATAAACTTGCCATCAACCACTACTTAATCTCTTAGAAGCACTCCATTAGCGGAGCCTGAGTTCAGTCTCCATCTTGTGTAGCTGTATCTATTGTTTTCTACTTTTCTTTTCTTATGCAACTTGGGCTTTTTTGTTTCTAGTGAGAAATGTTTTGTCCTGTTGCACAGATGTTTAGCTCCCCTGAGAATGCCTGTTGCTGAAGAACTATAAAAGGAGCTTTAATGTAGACGTGGTCAGATCAGAAAAGGCCAAACATGGATGTGGACCAAGAAGTATACA
The DNA here is from genome assembly GCF_000001635.26 of Mus musculus. Classification (NCBI taxonomy): domain Eukaryota; kingdom Metazoa; phylum Chordata; class Mammalia; order Rodentia; family Muridae; genus Mus; species Mus musculus. Next base: position 46,896,031 of record NC_000071.6, read on the forward strand.
ACCTGTCCTTTTCTTCCTTTTCACCCTGAATGTCTGCAACTGCAACAATATAAACAGGCCCCTTGCTTTGAAAGGGTTACTACCTTGCTTTATAACACTTTACAACACTTAATTTTAAAAGCTATATTTCAGTTTATAAAGCATGAATCTCATTTCAATAATGGTTCAAATCTTATACCCAGAATTATTTTTCCTTTCTTGTGTCTATAACAGAAAAAGCTGTCTATAATCTAACATTGAAGATGCTAAGAAGGTATTCACATCATGCATTCTTTAATGTAAGACAATGTGAGGTGTTGGAATACATTTAAATTAAATTAAATTATTAATGTGTTGTGTTCATATTGCAGGAGATTATTTAGCTGCAAAAGGTGTCATTAAACTTCTATGTAAAAAAAGAGAAGAATTTGTAAAAGGGCTGTTCACTTTCATATTACCACCTCTTTCTTCTGTTAAGGCTTTAGCTTTCTGGTCTCTAGACTGTTACCTGTTCTTCTACTGACTCCCTAGTAGCTGGACTATTTTTATGATGTCTTCCTGTCTGAAAGACCATCTCCAGGACTACCCAGGAAACCCACTCTTCTAGCTAGTTATTCTCTCTCTAGCTCTCTCGGAATTATCCTAGGGCATTATTCAATGTTTAAAATTTTCTTTTTCAGGATTCCTCTACCTCACCTGAACTTGCCCCTGAGCCCCATTGTCAGAATCCAAGTCAAGATAAAAGGTTTCATCTGAGTGCATTTCCTTGGGGGTGACATGAACTCTCTCTCTGTCTCTCTCTGTCTCTCTCTCTGTCTCTCTCTCTGTGTCTCTCTGTCTCTCTCTCTGTCTCTCTCTCTCTGTCTCTCTGTCTCTGTCTCTCTGTCTCTCTCTCTGTCTCTCTCTCTCTATCTCTGTGTGTGTGTAAGTATATGCACCTCACTGTTTATGTGGGATACAATACAACATATATCATATATTCATTCAGTTTTATATATACACACAAAGTGAACTTGCCATCCATTAGCAGAGACTGACTCCAGCCTCCTTCTTGTGTAGCTTACTCTAGTTCTCAACACACACACACACACACAAACACACACACAAACACACGTCTTTATGTATGTCTCTCATCTTTACCTAGCATCTCTCTGTCTCTGTCTCTCTGAATTTTCTGTCTGTTTGTCTATTTATCCTGTTATTTTAAGAAATAAAATTTCATATGTCAATTTAGGAATATGTCTTTTCTGAATGTATGTCTTCAAATAACTGAAGATAAATTGTTCCATTGTTTATTGAAATTCAAAAATGTAACCAGAATTGGATTTTCTTCACATTTGTGCTTGGCAAAATCAACAACTGACAATAAATTTAGCCTTTCTACATTAAAGTAACACATATATATTAGTCTATAAAACTATAGCCCTGATATAGAAGCATGAGTCTACTCATATTACAAATGCTTCTTTATATTGATGACTATCTCTGTGGACTGCAGACCCCAGAAGAGTGGGGAGAGGGCATTATTTATCTGGACACTGAGACCTGTTGCAGCAAACGCTTGATAAATATTCTCTGCAAAACTTTTAAGCAAGGTAGTAGAAAGGAAAGTGGAGTGGCTAAAACGTTTGATCTTCGAAGTTCCTTTTTCTTAGGGACAGACATATAAAGTGTGAAGAGATGTTTTCCAAAGTGTTAATGACCCTCACAAACCCAGCATGAGTCTGTAAAGAGCAGGTTCAGGCTTTCTTTTCTCTTTTCACTAATTGTACAAGGAGAATGAAATGTAATTACTTCTATGAAACCTAAATTATTACACATGTGACCAGAAGACAATATCATATAGAAGTTCAAAATTATTCTTTAAAATAAGCATAATCCCAACATTTGTCCACATGATATGCACGAAATACTAAGAATAATAAGTGTTTTATATGTTTTGCTTCATTTGTTTTCAGCAGACTAAACAAATTAAGTGAAATATCCTTCCATGTTAGAAGACTGCCTTAAAAGGTAAAATAAAATCTTTAAATCTTACAAATGTCTCCTATCCACAGACTCAGTTTTGCCTTGTTGACTTGTTTGTTTTTTCTTTCATCCCTAGCAACTTACCACCCAGGCATGGAAGGCAAAACCTTTCATTTTTATGGAAAGGAAGGTTTTATCATTAATATCTCAGATTTTACAGGGTATAGTGATGATAATGAGCAGGCAGACTTCAGTGAATTCTCTTATCATGATTTAAACTTTGTAAAACTGAAGTAGCAGCCCCTTCTTGTATCCTGGGGAGATCCCAATGCCCTGTTGTTGGTGCATCATTTCCTGTTTACTGTGGGAATCCAACTCCTAATTCAAAAAAGCAAATATGTCATATATTTTGTGCAACAATTTGTCGGTTGCTTTCTAGTACAATTTAGGTCACAAGAGCCTTGGAAACTCTTCAACCTGTGGCTTCTGTGGGTCATCCACCACTAAATTCAATAATGTGTTCCACACCCTTGCAAAGAATTCTGGGTAATATGAACTATATCTGTATATTGGCAATGAGGAAACGACATTTATTAAGTACATTTTCATCCCTTGGTGTTATATTACATACACACACACACACACACACACACACACACAATTGTGTCTTAGTTAACTTATTCACACTCCTTGACTAGATTGATAAATGAGCAGTTTGTTAGCCACACATACTAATCATACATTTGGCATGGAATTTTAGAAAATATTATTGAAGTAAAGACATTGTTTCTACAATCAAATTTTTCCAACACTAATTCATTTATATTTTCATACTCATAAATTTAATCCAGTTTTGGAGAATTTTATGATTTGCAACAGATTTTACATCTATTTTATTTTCACTTACCCGTTACTGCCTAGTAGCTTACACTATATCTTTCCCTTCCATTTTGCCAATGGGAAGACAGAGATCCAGAGATATTAAAGAAGCATATCATTCATTTAATAAAGAACAAGCATTCTTAGAATAGTATTTTCTAGGGAGAAACTATGTTTCACAGTCTAGGACATAGCCAGCTTTCATTCAATAATGGTTTTTTTTTTATTAAATATATTCTTGTTTGGTTTGAATTTGCAGCAAGAGGTAGTCATATGACATGGTTCAGGGCTACAAATTCTTTCAGAAATAGAAGGAATTAAAAAACGAAGGTGGTTTCTTTTTTCTTTATATAAGGCTTCCTATAGCTGGACACCCATTTCCTTGGATTGATTATACATTCATGCATACACACAGGTGCACATACACCTGTGAGTGCCCCCACCCACATATACTCACACATATACACAAATACACAAACATTATATATATATATGTGTGTGTATATATATATATATGGATATATATATGGATATATATGGATATATATAGATATAGATATAGATAGATAATTCATTTATATTTTCATACTCATAAATTTAATCCAGTTTTGAGAATTTTATGATTTGCAACATATATATATATACATATATATATATAGAGAGAGAGAGAGAGAGAGAGAATGCATATGGATGTTTGTGTACATGCATGCACGTAGGTATACATTCATATCCTGTAGTTTTACAATATTGGCTACTCAGGCATTCCTTGACGTGCTGTCATGGCATAGCTCTCTAATATTACTTTCCTATGGGCACCTTTCTTCAGTGTTTTCTCTTTTATATTGCTCAATTAAAGAAATGTCATTGCCCTCACCTACAACCTAAATAACTCATCATAATCATAATCATCTTTGCATCCTTATACATACATTAAGTCACCTTTACCAAATAAATTCCTACTCACTGGTTGTAAGTGTTTGAGTATGCATATGCTTTTTAAGGCTACCATTTAACTTAATATACTCCATCTGTATGTTTTTCCATACTAGTACTATGACAGATTACAACAAATATAGAGCCTTATGATAATAAACAACTGGAGCTCTGGAGCTTAGAATTCAGTGTCTGAGATATTAAAGTTGTCAACTTACAGAGTCTGCTGGTTTTCCTTTCCTTGCCCTGTTCTGCTTTCTGGCTTCTGTCATAGCACCCTGTATCACTAACCCTGACCCTCTGAAAAGTGGCCTTATGATACTATCTAGTACCACATTGTTCTAGGCAGCCTCTCTGTCTTAATCTTCTCAGTTTGGGTGCATTAAGAAAGTAGTATTCTCCCTGTAAGGAAACATGTTTATGAGCACCTTTGAGGATAAGAATATAGATCTGATGTACAATATTCACTGTAAGACAATCAGTCAAAAATTTAAAGAAACAATAAATCTATCAAAATCTGGCCAGTTAGATAAAATGTTGTACTAGTCTTACTCAGGTAAAATTTTTAAAAAGAAGGGAATGTCCCATTTTAAGGCTTGAACTGGCATTGGATGGAGGGCCCTTCCATCAGAGCAGAGCTAAGCCTGGTACATCAAGTCCCTAATTACTGGATCCTGATTCCTGTTCTCTTGCTCTCAAAGCAGTGGTCCTTATTTCTGCTTTTTCTCTGTGTGCAGAGCATAAAGCACATTTGGCTTATTACTCTTTATAACACCTTTGAATACCCTTGCAAGGTTATCAAAGGGCAAAGGAAAGGGCAGCAGTAATTATCCTTATTTTGCATGCCAAGGATTATGACAGGAAAGTGGTTCAATTAAGGTCTCCAATGAATTGTAAAGAAAGACAGGAAACGTACCCAGATCCTTGCCCCATTAATCTGGCCCTTACTCCTGGAACCATGGATTTTTCTTTTACAATTTCCCAAGAACTTAGACAATGCTCTGGGTATTTTGGAAAGTGAATTGGCAGTAGCAGATGTGAAGGGTATATTCACTTAAAGTGTAAATGAGAGAGATGAGGTAGAGGGTATGGGGTAGGGGGAGTGGGAAGGGGGGGGGAGACAGAAGCAGAGGGAGAGATGAGTCTCTCTCTCTCTCTCTCTCTCTGAGTTTCTCTCTCTGAGTCTCTCTCTCTGAGTCTCTCTCTCTCTCTCCCTCTCTCTCTCTCTCTCTCTTCTCTCCCCCCCCCCCGTGTGTGTGTGTGTGTGTGTGTGTGTGTGTGTGTGTGTGTTTAGTGGCAGCTTTTCTATTCTACTTCCCAAAGGGAGAGTAGAATGAACCACTCCCTCAGGAAGCATTAACTCTACTGTGAATGGGCTGTAAATTAAAGCCAGCATAGCGTTATATTTCATGTGGAAAGTATTTGCTAATATTGTGTTTTTTAAATGGGTCAAATGGGTCACTCTGCCATCTGAAATTTGTATGGGACAAAGGGTACAAAAAGGCCTATCATATTCTCCTCTTTCTTGTGCACACTCTGGAATTTCATTATGACTATGCTCTTTAAGCTATGTCCAGCTAAATGTCAGCCAAATTTTAGTAACAATATGCAAAAGTGAATTAGGGTGACGTGGGGGACTGCAGCATCCTTTCTGTGATGAAAGAAGAAAGTTTATCTACTCATGAATCTACATCACACGTTTGCCTAAAATGTCAATATCCTTTTTCTTTCCGGCCTCTCCTTTGTGCAATGAAGTACTGTTGCTTTTTTGGATTGTCACAGAGACCTTCAACAAACTAAGGACAAAAATGTGTGTTATGCAATGTGATCCAGTGGAGTTCTGTGGTCTCATCAGCATACGGCTCTGTGGAACTCCCTTCTGATTCCGCTCAGGGCAGGCAGGTGATGCTTTTGAAATCTGACCTCCCTCATCATGTCCCTGGAACTCTACAATATATGAAAATTTACAAGCATGCTACAATGTTCTCCTTTGAGTTCTTCTGTGTGAGATGTATTCTTTCTTTCCTTTACACATTCCCCTGTTATACTGATTTCTCCTCTCAGGTCCCTGTTTGCAATTCCTATTTATGTGTCTTTCTCTTGAAGGCCAAATTAGATATTTTATACTTTCAGTATTCTAATAGATGTTCCCACAATATTGGTTGAAAAAACTTAGTTAAAATTCCTATGCTTTTTAAAGTTTATAGCTAAAATATCTAATAGAATCACCTCCTCAAGTAAAGAGCAAAGGTAACAGCAGTCCTTGGGCAGTTAATGTGTAACTATATCATGGTGGGCTGGAGAGATGACTCAGCAATTAAGAGTGCTTCCTGCTCTTGCAGAAGATGTGATTAGCTGCCAGCTGACATCTGGCTGCTGCTCACAATGGTCTGTAGCTCCAGCTCCATGGGATCTGACTCTTTCTGACCTCTGTAGACACCCAGACATAGACATAATCCGTGTCCAGGAATCCGATTTCTAGATAAATTCTCAAGAAAATGAAATTCAGAGAGCAAAACTTTGGAAAATTATATTTATGACTGTATAGTTAGTAAACATGCATCTTTTGAAAGAATACTAAATTTTTAGCATGATATGAACAATGGCAAAATCAATAGACATGCTAACCTGGAAGTAGAGAAATCTCTTGGTTTTCAAACCCCAGATAAGAAGTATAGGCAACTAATTGCTATAGAGAGAGGGAGAAATAGCCATTTTCAGGCCAATCAGCTCCTTAGGTGACCATCCAATACAAAGATGTCAGCACTGGAATCATGTTTACACATGTATGCGTGTTTACACAGAAACAACAAAACTGGACTCAGCAGGATATATTTATATATCCTTGCATCCCAACGTGTATGTAATAATAATAATAATAAATGCTATTCATTTGAGAGGCTCAAAATTCAATTAGAGATGATTGATATGGGAGGGATTATGAAGGAATAAATATTAGAGAAAGAAAAAGGAAGGAAAGTGATGTAATTATATTTTAACTTGAACACATATATAAAAACCAGCAAATTTTAAATATAGAGATAAGGATTGCTGTGGGTAAAATGTTATACATCCATCAAAATTATTTATCCTATAGAATTTATGTTGATAATGAGATACTTGCACTGTGATGTTAAACATGGATCATAATTTAAAATGTTAGTAATAGTTAATACATATTTCAATATAAAAATAAATTATTTTTAACTTGAGCTAAAAGATGCAGCTAGTTGTCAAAATGCTTTGAATAGTATATTTGTGTCTAAGTACTCTCCATCATATATTATTTATTTTATTCTAAAATTATGACAAGGACACAATAAAACTAACTTCATAAAAATAATATTCTTCTATAAAATAAACTCCTATATTCCCAAATGTCAAAGTGTGTACAAACATGCATATCTACAACAAGCAAATGGTAACACCAAGACACTATATTTTATAAGAGAAAAAAATTGCTGATAAAAGTAATGTTTTTTTTTCATCTCTCTTTGGAAGACCTTGTCTACTTATGTACAGTTCTTTTGGCGGTAGATACAAAGGAGCATACACAGGAAATCACTTAATTTCTGCTAGTGGACATCTGCTGTTTTTTTCTGTCTGGCAGTGCCTCTGTGTTCTTGGGAGTTTTTGTCCTGACTTTTCTGTGGAGACCACCTGTGACATATTTAAAGGCTCTTGTGCTCTGTTTGGAGGGTGGGCACAGGATTTAAGTTGCTTAATCATTTTATATTTTTCTTGCCAACAAGAATAAGAGAGGATTAGTGGCAAAGGAAGAAAGTGTTACCAGTTCTTAGGGAGTGTTGGTTGGCATATACTATTTGTTTGTAGTAAATTAGTCTCACAAAATTTTCATATATGCAAATAATGTACTTTGAACTCCTGTACTCTTTTTACCCTTTCTTGTTCCCAGAGCCCTTCATCTATCTGTTGGTCCACATCATATTCCTAAGTGGTCCTTCTGATTTCAACTACTTTTTTAAAACTATAGATTCCACATGTGAAAGGAAACCTGTTCTATTGGTGGGACTCTGGTTTATTTAATTTATGACAATGATCACAAGGTTTGCTTATTTTCCTGCAGGAATTTAGTCTTCTGCCTATAAAGATTTGTATGCCTTCTACATTGTCTCACACATTCTTTCCTTGATGGTCATTTATGCTGACTGCATCACTTGACCACTTCAAATGGCCATGATAAACATGGCTGTGCAGCTATCCCTATCATAATCTTAATGATTTCACCAGGTGTACTCCATGGAATGGTACACATGAATCATGTGGTAGATCCACATTTAGACTCTGATTTCACTAGGGGTGTCACTAGGTTCAAGTAATCACTAGGAGAGGATGAGATGCCTTTGCTCTTAAAGCTTTTTCATTGCCTACACATCTTTGTGTGTCCCCACGGTTGTCGATGATGTGTGTGTTCAGACAGCAATGCTGTCCCCTGACAAGCCATCTGTTTTGTTGTTCTTATTTTTGGTGTTCTGATAAAAATAGTTCAGGAGTTTGGGTAATAGCAATGGCAGCCACTTACTTTTGGCTTTTAGTTTCTGCCAAACATCTTTAACATGGATAGTTAGCTCAATCCTTTACTACTCGGTGCAGAAATCCAGATAGTGCACTCATTTTCCACTCCTTACTCTGACAGTTTAACTCAGTTCCTGCACCTTGCCTCCATTTCTGATGACATTTTCATGTGGTCTGTTTCACATAGCTTCTCTTTGATATGCCTGCACATTGGAGATTTTCAGAACATCTTGCTAACTTTGATATTTACTAGAACAGTTCTAGTTAATAGAACTTAGCAAAAACAAGGAGTCATTATGGCATGAAGGCTTCTGCCCTTACTGAGGTTGTGGTTGTCAACATCTTGGCCTTCTTTCTACCTGGGACATGATCCTTGTAGGTTTGTCCAAGCCTCCCATCACTGGGTAAGTTTTCCCTTCAAGAAGCCCTGATCTTGTGGTTAAGTGAGAGCTCTCCAAAATTAATTTATTTATATAAATTTTGGTCAGCATGAAGGCAGCTTTTTATATGAAGTAGAAAAGGATTTTTATAGCTGTACTCAAGGAGTCTGGGAGCATTGTACATCCTATATAGTTTTCACATCACAATAACTTGAAATTCTATCATTTGCAATCTGAAAAAATTTAATTTGTAGCAATTATCCAAGTGCTTCTTGGTTATTCCTAGCTTTCTAACAATTAATACACTATTTATAGATAATTAAAGAGAATTTACAATGTCTATATTTCAACTGGAAAAAAAAATCCCCAGAAGATGCAGTCTACTCTAGAGAATCCTGGGTCACTGTAGCACCAAAGTTCCCAATAGCGTCTATGAACCCCTAGTCACCTTTCCTCATAGTTTCAAAGATATAAGTTTCATTAATTTTCTACATTTATTTTTTTTCCATTTTTTATTAGGTATTTAATTTTCTACATTTCTTAACTATATTAATTTAATAGAGACTCTTTTGTTATATGATTTATATTTTATTTCATTAATAGTTTTCTGAAAGCAACCTTTGATAATAAAGTTTCTTTTTTTTTAAATGACTACTTTATTCAATGTTTAATGATTTTCCCATGGCTAATTACATAATTAAGAGTCTGCATGTTATTTGATTTATATTGAAATATTTGTTTAGCATCTACTAAGTAGATTTCTCTGGCATGTGTATCAGAGCCCTGTGATCCATTCCTATGCTCTGTTACTGCCTTAATAAGTTCAAATTAAATCATTTGTATGATTTTAAATAATAATAAATTATATAAATAATAATAAAATCCAAGAAACACATATTCTTAAATTTAACTATAGAGCTAAATGAAATGTGAGAACCAATTCCTGAAAATATTTGTGAACAAACATATGAGTACAAATCTAGGTCTCTCATGGTGAGAAAGAGACTAAGTACACTGCTTCCATGCTCAGAAGATTATCACAAATATCAGCTATTTAACCTGTGCCATCTAAAGTTAAGGCATGAAGTCATTAAAACTTCTTTCCATATTGCTCAGTTATTGCTTGAGTAAATGATGGCCTAGTGAGATGCCAAATGTCAGATCCACTTCCTGAAGAAAGAAACATATAACTCAGCACACAAATGGGGCATGTCTATAATCTCAATATTAGGAAGGGCAAGAGGATCACAAGTGTGAGCTAGTCAGGATTACCTAGTGAGATTGTATCTGAACTAGCAAGGGAAAAGATGAGAAGGGAGAAGAGGAGGAGGAGGAGGAGGAGGAGGAGGAGGAGGAGGAGGAGGAGGAAAAACAGCAACAAAACCCCAAACCCCTTTTTTTCCCCTGAGATACTAGTTGGAAAATAGTCTGGATGCTGCACCTGGGGTGAATGAGGCTAATAGAGTTTATAATAATTAATCTGCAGCACAATTCTCTAGTGATCAAAGATGGAATAATATGCAAGTGTGGTTTTAATTTCCTCTTCTAAATGAAGAACAAGGAAAACTATAAATCACATATCCAATTCTGCCATATATCTCCTTTGCTCCATTGCTTGCTGACAACGTGAAAGAAGTATTTTATTCCACACATTACTAGTTCATACCAGGTTCATTGTAGCTTGCTCATTCGTAGAAACTCTGAAGTCATAAACAGCGCTTTTTCTGCTGACTCCCAAGACTGACAGCAGCAGGTAGGTTGGCATCCTAATGGTACTGGCTTGTCTCTGTAAACTGCAGAATGAGCCAAGATGCACGTGAGAAGCACCTCATGTTGATTTATGAGTTGCAGTTGGAGAAAAAACTTCAGTAATCTCTTGTCATAGGAAGATAGGATTTCTTCAGTGTAGGATCCCAGAATGTATCCAGATATATCATCCTCGTTAAGGTCTTGGAACCTTTTTTTACGAATTTTCAAGAGTTCCTGACAAAAGTTTTATATCCATATTTTAAGAAGCATACCAAATGTTTTCAGTCTTATAGATTTACACAGAGTTTTTCTCTTTTGTTCATTTTGACTCTGTGCATGTGTGGCATTTGCTATGATGGTTCTATTAGATATAATAGCATAATAGTTGATAAAATAGATGAAGTGGCTGAATTTTTGTTTTCAAAATATTAGTTTTGCATGTGTTGCATACTGATATGCTGACATATAAGTACTGTGTTCCAGTATAAATGAAACAAGATGTCATTCATTTTTTAGACTTAACATTGGTTCAAAGGAAATCATTGAAATATAGTAAAATTTATATTTTGAAGTCATATTTAAAAACAGTGTATAGCTCATCTAGAACTTCTGATAATGTATATTTGTGTAATGGTCCTTAAATCACAGATTGTCATAGATAAAAACAAAATACAAAAGTACCTTCCCCACCTGCACACACCCTCCAAAAAGCCCTCAGAAATTTCAGGGCTTGTAATTCCAATTTTACATGTTTATTTATTTATTTGTGTTACACTGTTACTTTGCAAATTTTCTGATTTACTGGTTTCTTTGGCTTTCCTTCTGGGGATACTGAACTTTCTCTCATTTACTCTCAAGGAAAATATCAAATCTTATGGACATTTTTATGATGATATCAAATATTTGAAGGAATCCAAAATCAATAGTTAATTTGCATAGAGTCATGTTTCTGGGTCTTTATTCTCTGTAATACAAAATAAGAAATTTTAAATAAAGGAAAACTAAATTTCATCATAGTTACTATAAACTGTGACCAGTGTTTTTTGGATTCTTTTATACTATAAGTAAGCAGAACAAATTAAAGACAAGTAAGCATATGTATAGAATACAGGACAAAATTTGTGCTATCATATAAAACAAGCCAATTTACTTGCCAGCACGGAGTCGTGAAGAACATCAGTGACTTTTGTTACCCTTGAAATTCTCTTTTATACCTGGTAACATTTTTTGCTGCATTTTATGGATAAGTAAACTTGATTCATAGAGAATCACAGAATAATTTGACCATGGGACCACATCTTATGTGCTTAAGAGATTTTAGGTGGCTAGACAATTTGGCAATATTATTTATATGTAAAATCTGGAATGTAACTGTAGATTGTTCATGGAACTTCTGTTGTCCAAGATCTTTATAAATGTAGTAAGCCTTTATATTTTTCAGAAATATCTAAAAACTATGTGTGCAATGAATATAAGTTTTGTAGTTATGCCTCTCTTTTAATGCACTTCCAGGGAATCTTTTCTCAACATCATTCCTTCTTCAAAATCAAGTAAGTTGCTTTTAATGGCACAACCACATGTTAGAGAACAGTTCCTTGTAAGGTTTGGTGTATGGCAGTTGATCCATTTTTTTTTTTCATGAGATGGCTTCTTTATATAGTATGTATTCACTGGTACTGGTTATTAGCCATAAAGTACAGAATACCAATGATACATCCTACAGACCTAAAGAAGCTAAATAACAAGGAAGACAAAAGGAAGGATGCTTTACTCACACTTTGCCATGCACACTGAGAAATGTCATGCACTCCAGTAAAGTCTGCTTGACAGGATGAGAGGCCTGAAAGCACTCACTCAGGAGGAAAAGAGTTTCACAGAAACTCACCTCCTGGAGCTTTGGCGTTCTCATTTACCCATATACTCATACCCTATTCCCACATTAGTCTGGTGTGTGGAACCATGAGCTCTCTTTTAGCATTATTTTAAGTGCTTTTTAAGATTAAATTCTGATATAGTTAAGTCTCCCCAGTGTTCCAAGGTCCCAGAAGCCTATGAGCTTGGAATCCGGCAGGAATGCAGAAAGGAAGTCACCTATTCAGTAACTAATTAAGCATTATAAAAGAAGGAGCCAGTAGCTCAGAGCTGGTCTACAAAATATTTACTAAGGACAGTAGCAAATCTCACCCAAACAAGGGAATACCATAATAGAACTATGAAATCCCACTGAGACAGAGATCTTCTCTACAGCTAGGTATAGCAAGCTTCACATTAGAAGCAAGTTGGTAAATTCTTCTGTAGACCCAGGAAATAGGGGGATTGGGGTATTGCAGTATCCATGAAAAGGTCTGCTAGTGCAGAACCCCTGATGGTGGGTTTACCAATAGACTAGTTTACACCTGGCTCCCTTCTTTGTGGCAGCAGCCTGGTCCCCACCTTCTTTTGATGTATACATTCCTTTTGTATTTCATCACTGTAACTTGGTGGATTGTATTTTGCCTGGTTTCTTGTTATTTCTTTGGTATAAAAAGTTTGATGCTTGACCTGACAACATACATTCAGATTCTACACAATCTCGCATGTTGGTCTGTCTGTCACTCGCTGCTGCCTTGCCCACCTGCTCCAGAGACTCGTTCCACACAGACAAAGGGACCCAGAGGATCTGAGGCAACACTTAGAAGGAAAAACAAAGTAGTCAAAGGAAGCCAAGGGAGGGAGAGAACTGGGTGTGGGGAATGGGAGACAGGAAGGGGTGTGGGGGGAGACAGGGGACAGGAGAGACCCACTGGGCCTAGAGAATGAATGGAAACCTGCAGTTTCCCAGAGCAAGTGGGGTCTCTAGGAAGTCTCAGAGACCTGGGATAGGGTAGGTTCCTAGGAGTCAATGTGGGTGACCTTAGCAGAAATAGGGACAATAGGGACATATAACCTGTAGAGGCCACCTCCTGTAGCCAGGTAGGACCCCAATGAAAGGTTAGGCACACCAACCCACCCACTACACTTTCCACCCAAAATTTGACCCATCTAAAAGTAATTCAGGGATGGGGCAAGAGACTGAATGAAAAGCTAACTAATAACTGGCCCAACTCAAAACCCATCTCATGGACAAACACCAATCCCTGACATTATTAATGATACTTCCTTATGCTTGCAGACTAACATAATTGTGCTCTGAGTGGCTCTATCCAGCAGCTGACTAAAACAGAAGTAGATACATACAACCTTACATTAGTTGGAGGTCAGGGACAACTATTGAAGACTTGAGGGAAGGATCCAAGACCCAGAAATAGATGGAAACTTCACAGGAAGACCAGCGGAGTCAAAAAACCTGTACTCCTGGTAGCGCTCAGAATCTGAGCCAACAAACAAAGAATATCAAGAACTGGAATGCGGTCTCCTGGAGCATATCTAGCAGACAGGTAGGTCAGTATTGATGGCTGCTCTATCTGGCCTCAGTGGAAGAGGATGTGCCTAATCTGGCAGAGACTTGTGCCAGGTTGGGGGGATAGGAAGGTCCCACTCTCTCAGAGGAAAAGGGGAGGGGTTATGGGGGGAAGGGACTCGGTAAGGGACAGTGAGAGCGAGCAGTGTTTGGGATGTAAACAAATTGATAATCTAATTAAAACTATTTTCTCTACTGTAATTTCTGGAATATATATATATATACATATATATACATATATATATATATATATATATATATATATATATATATATATATATTCATTCTATCAATAATCACATAGTCAAATTTTAAAGATTTTCTGAGATGTCCTTTGCTGTTGTAATTATTCTGGAATTTTACTGACTAAGGAATTTTGTGTTAAACATCTAATTTCCTCAGAGGAGAAAGAAGCTTGAAAGATGGATTTTAATTCGCAGAATGTAAGCATGTAAAATTTTTCTTTTTCTTTGTGGACAGCAATAGAGTGATTAAATTGCTGTATTAGATAGTGTGTTTCAGCAATAATATAATACAATTGTAGGAAAATCATAGTAGAGTTAGGAAAACCATTTTGGAGAGCATGGCTGAACATTTAACAAAGTGAACTGAAATCAAAAGCCTTGAGAATGGGGCAAACATGAAATTTCAAATTACTGAGGAACATACTTTCTAGAATTCTGGAATCAGTTTCATCTGGGGGAAAGGAGAAAATATTTTCAAGATGATTTTTATGATTCTCACCTCTGGTTTCTATACATTGATTAATGACGGGCATACAACTCAACCTGTTTTGAGACTCAGTATCTTTCCATGTAAAGATACAACCATTATGAGTATCAATTAGCTAAACCCTGTTCTGTTCTGAATCTAAGGAAGTATAGTATTAACCATCAACATCAACCTTAACATGTGCTAGTCTGTGTACTAATGTTAACGAATACTTGGGTTTTGACTGAAATACAACATTTAACATTCCTCTTATAAATGTAAACTTTTGAGAAGCTTTGGTTATTAGAAAGCTACTCCTCTCCATAGTCCAGCAAATACTTTGTCTGGTCTGTTTCGTATCCACATCAGTTATTATATTTTTAAAAAATGACATTTCTACAAAATTATTCCGAAGTACATTCCCAAACAGAAATCATTAGTTCACTGGGCAGAATAGTGACACATAGTTATTTACCCAGTATGAAGTGACTTCTTTTGTTTCTGAGTGGGCTTTATGGTCTGTGACACTAAAACTTCTTCAAATTATTCCAGGACATAGAGACAAAGAAGCCACATGAAGTATTTAGTCAACAGATCTTTCAGTTAAGTAAATGAAAACCAAATGAGTAATTGCTTAGGGACATGATGAAATCATTATCTTCAATGTACAGCATCCTGACATTTAAGCATCAGTAAAGTCTGTACTTAGATACATCCACATCCAGCACTGATGATGTCACAGTGAAGCTGGAGATGGAGGCCTTAGCCATTGAGGTTTGAGCACATGTGTTTAAGAGAGTCAGAGGCTGGGAGAGGGGTGTGGTGCATGACACTGGGGAGGCTGTAGCAAGAGAATCTTTGTTAGTTAGAGGCCACCCTGGTCTACATAGAGAATTCCAAGACAGTCAAGACTGAAATAGAGACCCTGTTTCAAGGGGAAGCAGAAGCAGGGGGAGGGGTGGGGGAGGGAAAGGAGGAAGAGAAAGAAGAGGAGGAGGAAGAGGGAGAAGAAGAACAAGAAGAAGTAAAGGAAGAAGAAACAAGAACAAGAGAAAAATAAACAAGAAGATCAAAAGGGAGAACAAGGAGAACAAGAAGAAATTTGTTCTTCACTTTAAGATAGGATGCCATATATCTTTATAATAGCTAAAAGGCAGATAGATTTTCTATGTCATAAGTTTTATCACCCTAGACATTTTAAATATCAAATGACCTGTGATGTATGTGTGTGTGTTTGGGGGGAGGCAAGCAAACATGAGAATTTGCATGGATTTTAATTCTACAAACAGCTATAGTAATTTTGAAAATTTGCAATGAAGCTATAAAATATAGAAAGCTGATAAGCCATACTTTACTAAATTTATTAATCATCACATGTCCAGATCACAGCATAGAATTTGACAGTAAAAAGAATGTAAGAAAGAACTTAGAAAGGAAAAAATGGCTTATTATGTGCATTTTTATTTTATGATTTTTAGTTTTCATTTATATATTCATAAATTAAAATAATGTGACTTAATTAAAAAGTTTATTCAATATTCTTATATTTTTGACTGCATACATTGCAAAACTGACTATAAGAATGAAGTGAGAGCAAATATATTTGCAAGTTACAAAAAATTCTAATATATACGTTTAAGTCCTTGAAAATTCTAGAGTAGTTATATGTCTTAGGCAGTATTCTCTTTCTGTGAAGAGACACCACAACAACGCAACTGTAGAAAAGCCTGTAATTGCTACTTGGCTTATGTTTCAGAGGTTCAGTCCATTATCTTCATGGTGGGAAGTGTGGCAGCTTTCAGGTAGACATGAGAGCTGAGATTTCTACAAATAGAACTACAAGCAGCAGTAAGAAAGAGACACTGGGACTGGCTTTGGCTTTTGAAATCCCAAAGCCCACCCTCAGTGAACAAACTTCTTACAACAAAGCCATATATCTTCAAACAAGGCTACGGATTCTAATTTCTCTTAGTGCCACTGATGACCGGGATTTCAATTATGTGAGCCTATGCGGGCCTTTCTTACTTGTACTACCAAAATCATCAAGTTCTAAACAGTTGTCACATGATATAACAAACTATTCAGATCATCATTTCTGTTAATTAATTGATTCATTCTTTGCTTAAGAATACACAACGTGCGAGTCAGTATTTACTATCTGGAAATAATCACTCAAGAAAATAAAATGTGAAATAAAATAAACAGGAGTCTCAGATATCACGATATTTTGGTAGGAGTGAGGAATATCGAGAAAATATAAGCATGCTAGTTAATAAAGATAATCTCTATAGTTTATTACAAAGTATCTTCAGAAGTATAAGAGCCTTTGATCCCCAAACTCTGACACTTTTCCAAGGTAGAGCCTATTGAAAGAAGTCAAGTCTTTGGTCATGTGTCTTTGAAAAGAATAATACAAACCAAACAAAATCTTTGCTTTCTCTTTTTGCTTCCTTGTCTCAGTGAAGTGAACAGATGTACTTCAACCTGGCTCACCTTGCCACCACTTACTGCCCTACCATATACAAACCAACAAAGAAACTGGCCAGATTCTACAGCTTCCACCTGTGAGCCAGAGTAAAATTTCCTCCTCATATGTAGTTTATTTATAATATTAGTCACAGTAACAGAAAGCTTTAACAGTTATTTCTGAGCATACAAAATGCTGAGCAGCAATTAAGCAGAACTAGGGACATTAGCATGTTTAATGAGCAAGGATGTCGCAGGGTTTGGGGTGGAGCTCTGAAGGCTATAAATTTAATATAAGGATAGCATCAGCAATGCCTCTGACATCTCAAATTTGGGGGTCTTTGGTTTCTTTATCATTGTCTTGGGTACTCTCAGTAAACAGAGATATTACCATTTCTTCTTGGCTTGAGTGAGGACATGATGTTTAGAGATGGTAGTACCTAAAGTTTGACATCAAAGTTAGCATACCTAGAAAGGGAAAGAAGTTATAGATGAGAATGCTGATGGATTCCATGAGTAATGGAAGCAAAACCTCAAATCTTTCCACTCACCTTTCAGAAATCTTTTTGTACTATAAATTCTTCTGCTGTTCATTTGTGATAGATGGTTCGATCACATGGTTTATCTATCTCCTGCAGTAGGTGAAATATTGTCTAACTAAAATATACTTATTATATTGAGCACAAATATTATATGTCACTTGTTACTTGGACAAAAACGAGACTGAGACTCAGAAAACAACTTTATTGTTTATAAATGTGCATTCAGGAAATGAGTGTTCAGTAGGAATTCACTGTGACACTATTAGCATCCTTCTCTTGTGGCAAAACCAAAGCAAGTGAAAAGAAAGGAAATGAGGAGGAATATAATGGTTTGTTGGCCTCTGATTTTCTCTCCTCAGAATCAGTTCAAAGAAAGTCAGTTACACTTTGCGGCAAAAAGAAAGCGATGTTTTGAAAATTCATTGTGATCTATAAAGGGTTCAGACTTCTTGGAAAATATTTTGTGCCCTTTTTTTCTGGTAGATATGAAGACCTGCAGCTGACAGGAGTATGATTTTGCATAATAATGTGCTAAATTTTATCTTGAAGAATTTTAAAAATTATCTAACCGTGTTGGCATTGTATACATTGAATTAAATGATACAACAAAACAGAACACTTTATAAATAACCTAGCAAAATAGCAGCAGTAGCTGAGATAATAGTTTAGGTTATGATAGGTACTATTGTTTGGAAATAAGTAATTCTTAAGTCAGAAGTGCTCTCTGTGGGTTCTAGAAATCACTCCTCACCTTGTCTTTTAGCTTCATGTTGATGACTCTTATGATGCTAAGGGAGACAAAAATCTTAAGGTATTCAAAAATCTTAGCCTTATATTCAGTCACAAAGACTTCATAGTTATGTTTTCTTTGGATAATTAGCAATTTAATACTTGGAGGAATACATATGCTACAAATTGGCTACTTTATATATATTATGGGTAAAATCTATTGAGTGTGTAGAGACAGATTGTGAAGGAAAGAAAGAAAAGGCTAGCCTGTGACACCTAGTAGAAGTATGGATTGATATGATTTAAACATATGTGTGTTTGTTCTGTATCCCCAGGGAGTAAATGTGCTTCTGTGTCTCACACAGCACAATGATGCATCTCTTTTAATATTAACTGAACATCAGCTTCATTCATGTGCTACGTGATGTGAGCTGTTCATCATTATCCCCCATTATTTGCTGTCTTGCACAGTTTAACCTCGTCTGTCTGGTACCTGGAAAGCTGTGTTTTGATGTTTTTCATTGTTGTTTGGGTTTAGCAGGCTTAACGGAGCTGAATCCCTAATTACTCATCTTTATTATGTGAGAAAATTACACGACGAATTTCTGACTTTGACTTAACTTGAGATTTTTGTCTCTGTTATTTAGTTGTTAACCCTGTGGTTTAAGAACACATTTTAAAAGGGGATCAGTAAAGAATTACTCCTGCAATTTTGCTAGCTGAGTTAAAATAAGAAAAAAATTTTCAGGTACCTATCATGGGCCTAGGTACCCCATATTGTGATTTTGTTTTTTAACAAAACCTAGTCATGGTTAACTGATACTCATTAGACAGCAGAAAATAATTACCATGAAAATATATTAGGTGGTATAAGGATAACATAAATATGACATTGAATGAAATGACACATTATTGAAAAATAATTAAGGAACTAGTTTCTTGTAATGTAAGATAAGATGTGAAATCAAAGATAAGCCTTCTGATACCAGAACATATTTGGGCAAATTCCAGAGTTTCTCTCTTTATCTACAATGTATGGTGTGGCATGCCTCCTTGATGAATATGGTCTGCCTCTGGAACACAGGGTTGACCAAAATGCCTGATGAAATAGAAAATATATTTGAAATCCACCAAAATAGGACATAAGACATAGATCATAAGCAAGTTAGAGTGCATGTTACATACCTTTGCTGAAACAATACGAAATGCAGCTGAGGCTCAGAATTCCAAGAATAACAACTTAGACTCATGTGGACATGGCTAAAGAGAGCTCTCACCTATTGTTAGTTGGAGTATAAACTGATACCATTATTTGTAAATTATTCTAGAAATTTTCCAATAAATTAGAAACAAAACTGCCATGTGACCCAACCATTTGTTGTATTTGACAGTTAGATGTAATAGCAGTCAAGACAGTTTTACCCAATTTTATATCAGGCTTCAATGAACTACAAACACTCATACAAATTTGAAGAATGTTCACACATGTTCAAAATGTGGTCTTTGGTTAAAAAATGTCTAATTTCAGATTCAAACCATTGCTTTCTGATTTCATTATTTAGCATAATTTTTCTTTATAAACTTTTTAACGTTTAAATTTTAGCAATATATATGTGTGTTTGTGTGTGTGTGTGTGTGTGTGTGTATGTGTGTGTATGTATATGTATATGCATATGCATATGTATATGTATTGATTTTTTGAGAAAGGGTATCTCTGTATAGCCCTGGCTGTCCTGGAACTCATTCTGTAGACCAGGATAGTTTGAACTCAGAAATCTGCCTGCCTCTGCCTCCCAAGTGCTGGGATTAAAGGCATGCACCTCCATTGCCTGGCTGTAATTTAGCAATATTAATGTGATACTACATAACTTGTAATTTTTATATGGAAAATAAATATTACTAAGTTGATGTGTTATTAAGCAAGTTTTACAAATTTAGTGCCTAAATAATTGGGCTTTGTGACTAACATTTTAAATTCACTGATTTCTAATTAGACATTTCTAAGTGAAATTAATTAAGTAAAAAATCATAGCTTATTGCTTAGTTGAAAGAGCAAAACAAAACATTTTGAGTTGGTAAGACACATGAAAATAATCTGGTTCATATATTGACAAAATACAGTAAATTGGTTTATGTGCTGATGGGTTAGTTCTTGTTAGTCTTGTGGCTTAATATAACTTACATCACATTCAGATATTACAGGTAGACATAATAATGCTCAAACCTATAAGGTAACCCTCTCTTTTAATGCCTGAGTATCTTGATGAGTAAATATTCACTGGAATGAGTATAATTGCTGCTTTTCTTTTCTCAGTATAAAACATAAAAGCAAGAGGTTAAGTATGTAGCTTTGTTGGTAGAATGTTTGCCTGTATACAAGACATTCTGTGTGCTTGGCCCAACACTGGACAGTGTTATAATTTTGTAATCTCAACCTCAGGACATGGAGGCAGGAGGATGAGACATTCAAGGTCAAACTTGTTTATATATCATTTTCAAAGCAAACCTGGGAAGCATGAAACCTTGTCTAAAAAACTTTTTTAAAAAAGTGTTGAATGGGATTTTATTTACAATTCCATTTGAAGTGAAGTAGATTTTGAGAATTCAGTGAACATTATCACTAACAAATTTATTTTTCTAGTTTGGATGTTTATTTTAAAATCTCCCCAGTACTCACCCCTGATAATTAAAAAGTGAATAATATAGAATGCTTCCAATGAGATATTCCTCAAACATGCCTGAAGTTTCATAAAATATCCATTTAAATAAAAACACAGTTACACTTAGCCAGTTGAGAAATATCTTTTTTTAACTCAAAGATACAAATACCAAACTCAATCTTCCAAGAATTAACAATAAATTATATCAAACAAATCTTTTACTTTCAAAAACTCTTCTTAGAGTTGTCAATGGAATCTTTTTAAACTCTTCAGAGTCTCAACTGTCCCTGTGTTTGACATGTGTGTGTATTATGCAGAACTAGTGTTCTGTTCCATGAAATTGCGTTTAATCAGAGATGAAATATGGGCTTGGAATTGATCCCTAAAGAAGTCGGACATCGTTTCTGGTTAAAATATCTATTCAGTAAGTTCCCACAGTGACTTGAAGGTACAAACCTAAGCGCCGACCATTTCACTTCATGGCTTCTTCCTCCAAAAATTTAGTATCACAAAACAACTGCATTATCACATAGCCCATGAAAAACCATAACATGGGCAAAGTATTATTATTTTAAAGCACAGCTTGTGATAACTATGCGAACTTCCAAGACAAATCTTACATTTTATGAGAAAAAGCAATCTATGTGTTAAGCAAGACTGCTTCCTTTCAGATCTTAACATATTGGCCTCTTTCACCAGATGTTTTCATTTTAGTGATATTTTGTTCCACACAAATGACAATATTCTTCAACTGTAAAGAGAATAGATATTTATGGAAAAATAAGTTGTGAAACATTATATTTGGCATTTTCATTCAGTGCCAAGACTTGGTGATGTAGTGGAAAACTAACATATTATTATTGTGCTCATTCCCTGAGACAACTGTAGAATTTTCCTTTTATGGTTGAAATTTCTCCATTTCTAATTTTATCTTTAACTTTGTTTTATGCATGGTGTTATATGCTACATAAACCACCCCAAAGAGCTAAAGATTTAATAGTCCTCTTATGTTTAAAGTCATGTTGGAAAAAAAAATCAAGTTGAAGACAAAAAGAAAGTAATAGCAAGAGTGCTGAAACGACTTTTCCCATTGGCCATCCCTGTTTATGGTAGGTAACATGTCTTTAGGGACTGTGACACGTATATGGGTTGTAAATTAATACTGAAAACATGTTGCAACTCAAGATATGGAAGGGGATTTTACATCACAGAATAAACGCTAGTTTGGAGTTATTCAAATGATGTGACCATTAAAATAACCAGGTTACAAGAAAAGAAAGGATCACAACCTTGCTTTTATTTATTGCTTACATGGCAGTGTACAAGATGATCCTCCCTTAAAGTCTCATGATTTCACACTGAGAAAATCAAAAAGATGCTAATTCTAAATGATTCCTGTGGCCCAAAGTATGTCTGACATGAGTTCAATTCTCAGAACCCACATGACAGCTCACAACCATCTTTAACTCCAGGTAAGGGCACCTGACACTTTCATACAGATATATATGCGTGCAAACCCCAATGCACATAAAATTAATAAATTACTTATAAAACAAACAAAGAATAGGACAAAACAAACAGACATAGAAGAGCCCAAGAAAAGGCCCAAGAACTGTATATAGATACAGAGGCCAATTATTTCACACACTCATTAATCCTATAAAAACACAAAACCTGAAGCCATAATATGCATGAAAACATGTAGCAAGCAAGCAAATAAAAATTAAAAATAAGATTAAAAATAAAACACCTGGACATAACAGTATGAGAGAAATAAGCTGCCAAAATACCTTTTAATTCATTTTCTGTTGGCATCTATTGCTAGGCATGCATCCTACCCTTAAGAGTAGTTTACTTCCTCAGAGAAACTTCCTCAAAGAAAACTATTTCCCACCCCTCTTTTTTTCTTTTGGTTCTTTATTTTTCCCGATACAGGGTTTCTTTGTGCTACCCTGGATATCCTAAAACTCATCAAGCAGTAGTTGGGATTTGAACCCACAGTCAGTGCTCTTATCTGCTAAGCCATAGCTCCAGCACCTGAAATTCTCTATGTAGACCGAGATCATCTCAAACTGAAATCTGTAGCCTCTACCTCAATTGCTTAAAGGAGCTTAAAGGCGTGTGCTACCACCACCCAGGGAAAACCAAATTTTGTTTGTGTTTATGAATTGGAGGTAGCTTCTGAGTTAGGAATGGGTGATATGATTATTTTTTTCCTTTCAGCTCAAGGTCCCCATGTGGTACAGACCTGTGCAGACTCTGTGCATGTTGCTTCAGTATGAGTTCATATGTACGTAGGTTCTTCTGTGTTTAGAAGGCCTTGTTTCCATGATGTCTCCATTCCCTCTAACTCTCATTAATTCTTTCTACAGTGTTGCTTCACAATAATTAAAGAAAACAGAGAAAGATAGATGAAATAATTAGTAAACTCATTTCACAATGAATATTTTTACTAAAACACTAAATTGTCCTGTCTATCAACCAGGGAATTCTCATCTCTCTAATCCATAGTTGGGTTACACCGTGAGATGTTGCTTGGTAACATATAAACAAAGCAAAGACAAGTGGTGGTTTTGGCCAAGATGAGAAGGAACAATGCAAAGCAAATGGAAACTTTTTTCTTTGGAAACCACAAGATCAACCTGATCAATATGTGTTCTTTGGATACCCTTATATAGTCCTTCTGACTGACCACACCTTTGCACAAGGATTTTGTATTGAATGATTCAAGGTCTGAAATCTTGCTTGTATGACCTACTTGTCTGAAAATTAATCATTAGCTAAACAGAAGTAAACAAAATTGTTCTTAAACTTGTACTTATCAATAAAAGCCATCATTGTATGAAGTGGTATTTTAAAGATTAACTATTGTAATTATGTCTATTTATTTGCTTATTCTAATATATATTTGTTGTGTGTATTAATGTGTGTGCCTCTGGGTATTAATCTCTCTCTTTCTCTCTGTGTGTATTTGTGTGGTTGTGTGTGTGTGTGTGTGTGCGTGCATGCACACGTCTGTGAACACTTTAGGAAGTAGAGGAACCAATATTCTCCTTTTCTACCATGTGACTTCTGAGGAAAGAACTTAAGTTGTAAAATTTGATGAAAAGCATCTTTATCTACTAAGCTATCTTACCAGTCCTAAATAAATATCATAAAATAATGTTCAAATAACCAGTTAATGGATTCACTGTGAGGGGCCATAGGCTAATTTCCACAGCCTTCAAAGCAAGTTAGGGACAATGAGCAGAATAGATAAACCCTGGGGAGTTGAACCACCATTGTCTGAACAATCAGCATGAGTAGCATCTTTGCTTTATGTCAATGATTTTCCCATTCATTTCTTACTGAGTCTCTCTTTCATTTTTCATGAATTCTAATTTAAATATTTCATCTTATTTGGACATCAGGTCTCTGCTCTACCAAGTCCAGGTTTACAGATGGATATCTTCTATTTGCAGGCCATACACATACAAATGAATCGTGGGTAACCACACAATTGTCCATATTACATTGAGAAACTTTGCCACACCTGATTTTTTTCTGAAAATTCTATGATAAATTAGTCTTTCTGTACCAACAAATTATATTCTTAAATATGAGGAATAGCAACAATTTCTAACATAGAAATTCTGCCAAAAGGAGAAGCTGAAACCAAATATGATCAATAATTCATAAAAAATTATTTGGGAAAGTACATATTTTAATTTGCAACTTAGAGTCTGATATACAAAAGTATAGTTAATTTGAATACTATGGTAAGATATGAATCATTTAAACAGAATAACAATATAAACTTACTCCCCACACCTCATTTTTGTTGATCTTTTCATATTTTCAGGAAATTGAATGTTCTCTTATATCCTTTGTAAATACTCACAATGAGGAAGAAAGACTTTCCAAACTAGACTTTAAGCTTTGTGTATAAGTCATATTGGTCAATAAAATACTAGTTGTTTGGATGTGATCTTCCAGGAGAAGGTAGCAGAATCAGTACAATCTATCTTATTTTTTAGAGAATAAATATATAATATACCTTTGTGTAGGGTTTCTCTGTGTAGACTTCACTGTCCTGGAACTCCTTCTGTAGCCCAGGGTGCATTCAAACACAGAGATCTGTCTGCTACTGCAGAACTGTGATTAGAGGTGTGTGGCACATCAAGCCAAGTGGGAATATTTTTGACATTTTTGAAGGCCCTATGAAGTGCATACTTAGAATCATGTTGTTTTCTTATGTCCTTGTTTTGGATGGGAGGAAACACCAGAAAGTTCTCTTCTTGAGGACACATAAATGTGATGTACATATTGAAGCCAAATGTAAGTTTAAGACACTCTCCTTCCACCCTCAACTAAGGCCAGAATATTTCTGATGCTTTGGTGATAGTTTAAGCTATGACAAGCAATTATCACGCTATGTAGTGTTGGTGAGAAATAAACGTTTATTGGGAACTATTGAGAGTTTGCATTTTATGAGGAGCATAAAGAGCAGAGACATAGAGAGTAGTACCACTCCTCATGTTCAATGTCTTCTCTCTCTATCCTTTACTGAGTGAAAGGGTACTGAATGCCATCCTGTACTGTGTTTCACACTTCTACCACATACTTGTGGTGCCTACATTTTTGTTTCTTTGTTGTTTTGTCAACTTGATACAACCTAGAGTTATCTGGGAAGAGGAAACTCATTTGAGAAAATGTTTCCATCCAGATTGCCTATCAGCAAGTTTGTAAGGCATTTTCTTGATTGATTGATTGATTGATTGATTGATTGATTGATTGATGTGGGAAGTACTGTGAGTGGGACCAACCTAGTGAGGTGGTCTTGATTTGTATAGGAAAGCAGCCAGGTCAACGCATTAAACATACTCCTCCATGGTTTCTCCTTTAGTTTCTGTCTCTGGAACTCACTAGCCAGGCTTCACTTAGCAATAGACTATGCCCTGAAAATATATGATGAAATAAATCTTTTTCTTCCATACTTGATTTTTTTTGTGGTGTTTTATTATAGTGATAGAAAACTGACTAATACAATACTTACGGTATATATTTACTCATGAGATGATATGTTAAATGCACAGAGATGGCCTGGTATTAGGAATTAGCATTTACAATGGTAGAATTGCTTCTTGTAATAGATTTATGGTGAGGGCATACTTTTCCAAATATAAAGTCCCAAATATATTTAATCATTTCCATATTAATTCACTACAAGACTGTTCTAATTATATGTGATATTAGAAGCCTTTCCATGTTACCGAAAAATAAAGATATCAAAGTTTCTCAAAATGGAATTAGTTTGTCAGGATAAGAATATACTTTAAGTTCACTAAGACACGTAAATTTTGTCAAGCAGAACTTCGGGGAGCAATTTACCTTCCTTTACAAATACATGAAATTTTCAACATGGGGTATCCTCGTCATCAATAAGAATTGAAAATTACACCTATCTCCTAGGTGTACAGGTAGAATAGCATCTTGTTTCATTGAAAGAATAATGCAATCTGAACATGTTAAATTATAAGCTTTAGAATAGAAAGCATTGCTTACTAGAACCCAGGCTGTGATTAGAATGACTCAATGGTGGCACATTAACTTGTGCCATGTAGATATAACAGTTATATCTCACACTTAATATTTCTCATAGATATGTTGCTGAAGTTTGATGCTGTGTTGTTTTCATACAGTACTATATAGTGTAAGGATAAGACACTGAGCCTTTCTACTCCTGCCTACTAAATGTCATTTTACTACTCAACCACCTTTTCAGTATTTTCATAGTTGATGGTAAATTTATGCCTAAGCATTGTTCCAATGTACTGTAAGCTCACTTTTTCACTTATTTCACTCATAAGGAGCCCTTGCAACATAAATTATGAAATGTCAATATTGTTTGTCTTTGGAAACTAGATGATCCCTAAAAAAACTATGTATCTTGGTCCATTTTCTGCTGCTCACAATACCAGAGGTTAAGTAATTCATAAAACTGACTAATTTTTTTTTGGTTTTGTTCCTTTGTTTTGTTTTGTTTTTTGTTTTGTTTGTTTATTTTTTAAATAATTCTACATACTGGAGAATCCATTGAGTGGGCAACATTAGGCAGCAGCCATTATGCTGTCTGCCATGTTGGACGATGGAACAAGAAGACCTGGGACAAGCTCTGTTTTGTATGAGCCCAGTTTGGTGATGGCTAAGACCAGCCCTTGGAACATGACATCTATTGATTCATTTAGGCAGGTCCTCATGTCCAAGGCATCTCCTGTTAGCTGCAAACTCTAATCACAGATGCATTGGAGACAAGTGTCTAAAATGTGAAGTTTTGGGTGTCTTTCAAATAGTTGTGATAGGGTAAGGTTCTCCTGCTCTGACTCTCCATATCTTGCCCTCTTTCTCTCTACCTTTCCCCAACACACGAAGACACACAAACACACACACACACACACACGCGCACGCACATGCACACACACATTCAAACAGATATAGGTTCACGTAAATATCAAATATTTAAATATAAATCTACCCAGTGACTTGACTGAATTCCATTTAGTTCAAGTTAATACATATCAATAAGGATGAGCAATGTTCTAGCTAACAAGTTAGTTTCCCAGACTATGCAAGATGAGAACAAAACATCAAATCCTATTCACTTTTGGATGCTCATACTTTTTTCTCTAATAGGATTCAATTCATTTCAATGTTCATCTCCATTATTCAGATTCATTTATCCCCCTAAATGTTGTATGTCTTGAAAAAAGACCATGCACAACTTAGAGTGGGTCTTTGAATATCTTAATTCCCCATATCTAATCACTAAAATCAAGAGTAAATATCATGAATATACATTTATTCCCTACACAATCCTAGTCATCCAGAAAATTGATGTTGGTGAGATGGACTAGGCAAGTCTCAGACAGGAAAAAAGACATAACTCTAAGTTCTTCTTCTTCTTCTTCTTCTTCTTCTTCTTCTTCTTCTTCTTCTTCTTCTTCTTCTTCTTCTTCTTCTTCTTCTTCTTCTTCTTCTTCTCCTCCTCCTCCTCCTCCTCCTCCTCCTCCTCCTCCTCCTCCTCCTCCTCCTCCTCTTTCTTCTTCTTCTTCTAAACAGGAAGAAATTTAAAACAGGGATAAGCACGTAAAAAACAATTGAAGGTGTTCTGGGAGCAAAGAGTTGGTAAGAACCTATTAACTTCCAGGAAATGAAGAGGCAAAGTAATTGAGTGTAGACACTGCCAATAATGTCTGTAGCTGTCAGCAGCAAGGCATGTGATTGGAAAAAGTTTACTCAGAACCTGGTGAGAATTTCCCCTCCGCCCCCAACCACACTTCTGCAGACTTCGGCGGTATGGGAATGGCTGTGTGGATTCCTTTCTCTTCAAGTTCTAAATTTCTCAAAAGTGTCACTTACAAGCACACCCTATCCCCAATTCAGCTAGCAGGGAAGCTGGGAGAATACATTTTCAGTTTCCAGCTCAGCATTTAACACCGAGAAGACAGACAGGGCGAAAATAGTCTTGATCCCCCGTGGCAGCTTCTAAATTCTAGACATTTGCACTTTGCACTTTGCATCTTGAGACAGCATGAAAAGAACTCGGACACCTCTTTCAACTTCTTCCCTCCCCTTTTGCAACACGTGTACTTTAAGAGAGAGCTGTAAGGCATTTTTGCGAGACTATAAGGTTCTGAAGCAGGGGCTGTACTGAGTGAGGGGCACATGTGAACCCAGTAGCAATGGTCTATTCTTTCATCTGTAGTCACAGCAATATCAAATACCCCAAAGTTCACTTGAACATTGGGAGTGCTGGGTGTCTGACAGAGAGGAAGAGGAGGAGACGTATAGGTTGTTTGTTTTGTTTTTAGGGTATATGGATAACCACATGGACTAGCTGGATTTAGGCAGAAGCCAGAGAATTCACGAAGGTGCATAAGTGGGAATTGTAAACGTAGCAACAGGCAGGCCAGATTCAAGGTGTGGAGGAATAGAAAACGACATGTAAGTGAAGGGACATTAGGAAACAATCAGTGCACTGTGACACTTGGCAATAATCTCCCGGATACAGCAATGTCACCACAGCTGCCAAGACTGAGTGACTTCTCATCTGACACACTGGTTCCATGTTTATGACTTTGCTATGACATATAATCCACCTTTGAGTTTTTCAGTATGTAGTGTTTTACTGCAATTTATTTTTAACCTGTTTCCAATGTATGAGAGAAATAATTTCTTTAATGTATATCCATATATATATTAATGTCCAGTCTATGCTGAATGCTGTGAGTCCTGGAGAATTTTATCTAAATTATATTCCCTAAGGATTCCTAGTACAGTTTATGATTAAAACAAGAGATATTTATTCACCTACCTCCAATCATTTTTTAAATTTATGTTTCTTGGTAACAATTCTATGTAAAGAATAGGTAGTTTGGCATTTGAGGGCCATATGTTATCTCCCACCTGTTCATTTAACATGGAACTAGCTATAACCCATGAGCAAATAAGTAACTATAGGTGTGGATATATTAGTGAAAGATTAAATTCTGATTTTATATAATGTCCATGTCTCATAAAATATTGTTATGATTTATTTTCAGATAATTGTGAAGTTAAAAATTTATTCTTAGCCACTGTATTATTCAAATATAGCCTGTATCCTGACTCTGGCAAATGAGGTATGGCTTCCCATCATTGCTTCAATTCAATATTATTGGTGAATATAACCAAAGTTCATTATGTACATGAATGAAAATATCACAGCAGAACCATTATTTGTCCAATTAAGATTGTAAAGAGTTTTTAAAAATCACATTTTGTTATGAATCACTGAATTAAAGCTTATTGAAGCCCTCTATCTATCTCTCTCTCATATATTTATATATGTATATGTATATATATGTATATAAATTTCAACCTAAAATTTACCATCTGAAATAAATGTGATTAACATCTATAATATAAACACCATTTATTTTATATAAATAAATTTGTTATAAAATAAATATAAAAGATTATAATTTAAATGATGTAATTTTATACTTATAATTTTATTAAATGTACAATGAAATGTTTACATTTTTGAATATACTGGTCCAATAAAATTAAATATTAAAGCAATTGTAAGTTTTGTGTACTTTTTTTTTCTTCTGTTTTTTGGTTTTTCGAGACAGGGTTTCTCTGTGTAGCCCTGGCTGTTCTGGAACTTACTATGTAGACCAGGCTGGCCTCCAAATCAGAAATCTGCCTTCCACTGCCTCCCAAGTGCTGGGATTAAAGGCATGTGCCACCACTGCCCAGCTGCAATTGTATGTTTTATGTTGAACATAATGTGGCATGCAATTGCATGCATGACTCCATTTTTATGTCTCTTGGACAGAAAGTCTGTAGACACACAGCTAAGCTTCATTTCCTGGCTTCTCTTGAAATTCGGTCAGGGAAGATGACTGAAGTCAGGCTAAAGGAGCGCTGGCAGGAGTAAAGCAGGCACTTACACGCATGGCCCACGAACATTACCAGTTTCTGTTTTCATCATCATTGCAAGGAAATGTGGAAGGCTTAGGGCAGGCTGGCATAGAAAGATAAGGGAACCTGCGTACTGAGTGCTTTGGCCCAGCTTACCTGGAGAACCCACAAACCAATATCCCCACTTTACATGGTAATGTGAACAAGAAATCTATTTTTTTATTATACAAGCCGCTGAAACGTATCCATTATTTTTAGTAGTTATTCAACCCAAACTAATTGAATAACTGTCAGAAACAAGCCTGTGGAGGCAGAATAAAATATAAGACAGGGATAAGTCGTACTGCTGAAAACACATGGATAACTGTAGAAATATAAGACATGTAATTCAGATTCAGAAAGGAGGCAGACTAGGACTGCAATCATAGAGAAGAGAAACAAACAAACCAACCCCCTTTTTGCTCGAACATTCTGCCTGCAGGCAGTTTTCAGATTACAGGATAGAAAAGGAAGACAAACAAAACTGGGTGGTTTTTCTGACTATAAGAAACAGATCAAAATTGAGGGAGGCCAGGTCAAATAGAATTTAAAAGAATAAGGAAACACATATACATACGTACATGCACACACACACACAGAGGGGGGAGAGAGGGATAGAGGGAGGGAGGGATAAAGGGAGGGAGGGATGGAGGGAGAGAGAGAGAGAGAGAGAGAGAGAGAGAGAGAGAGAGAGAGAGAGAGAGAGAGCACTCTCAACTGAGCTATAGGGGAGCCTCCTCATTAACCTGACAGATAAAATGAAGTTACCTAAATTAGAGGGGAAAGCTGCTTATGAAAAGTAGATAAACAATAACAACAAAACTAGCTCTCATAACGGGAGTTGGGAAGAGCACACATTTCTATTAGGCAGAATAAGGAGATGGAAAAAAAATCTACAAGCGTTTATGTAGAATTCTCAGAAATGTGTTTCCTAGTGCTTAATGTCTTAGTCTAGAATAACTCCTCTCTGTAACCTCATCTGAAAATCTTGAAGGTCTCAAAGTAATTCAAAAAGCTTAACTGTCCCCTAAATCAAAATAAAATACTATTTTTCAAGGAAATGAGAAATATCGTGGGGAGAACAATCAAGATATTATAATTCCAGCACCCAATAAGAATCGCCAGGCATGTAAAGAGATGAGGTAAAGAAATCTATAGCAAAGAACTGAAATAAATGATGGGATGAGAGGGCATGTACATTGTGATGTCTGCTCTGTAATGCTGCCGGTGTTCACCAGGAGAAATGGAAATATGGCCATGGTGGAGAGGAAGTATGACTATGTACTAATGACATTCCAGGAGAAATTATAGGAAGAAAGAGAAAATATTAAGAGAACAAGCACATACTGGAGTGGTGACAAGCAAGTCCATGTACTGAAATGACCCAATTAGCCTAAAGACATATCTACATAAACTATTCAAAATGTAGAAGTCAAAGGAGGGATCAAGACTTGTGAGTCTAACTAGAGTTATCACTATGATACAAACAATATGTGTAATAAGCAACAGAAATGGAACTGAGGCAGAAAAAAGAAACATTTAGAAGTGCCAATGAACATAGTAAAAGAACTGTAGAAAATAAGGAATGAATATCATATGTTCTTATTAATACAATGAGTACAGTCTGGTACATTAAACAGAGAAGAATAAACTAAGGGCAGTGATATCTGGTCATAAAAATATGCAAGATAGTAGAAAATGAAACATCACCTTAAATATGCATACCTACATTTAAATATTTATATATTCTGATACACTTCTATATCTATATGCATGTTACTATAATTGCTGGTGGTGTACCAATATTTTTCTACCTTTAAGTAATCAAAATGATAACTTAAAATTGTGGCACATAAACCGAGAAAACCCACTGCTCGGCGGAGACTCCCATCTAAGAAGTGATGAGAGGGTTGTTAGAGGGCTAGGCATTTAAACTGTGCAGCAATTTGTATCTATAGAGAGAAATGAAGGTTGCTGAATATGCTAAATACATGTGTCTGGTAAAAGGTAAAATATATAAAAACAGTAGTACAGAAGAACAGCAAAAAAATAGAAAGAATACAGTGAAGTTTCCTGAAATCCAGAAGTGCATTTTAGCTGAAAGTAAAGTCTGAAAGCCAAATCAGCTATTAACAAACAAATATGAAGCATATCAGTGATCTATAAGTGAAAATTAACATGATTATTACACATATAGAACAAAACATCAAATGAGTCAGTCAGAATAGAAAGGACAAAAAGATCAGCTAAGCATTAGATGTAAAATTTAACACCTAATTATATTAATGTAAACGTAGGATCTTTAAATTAAGTCACAATCACATATTGATACAATAAGTAAAATTTAAAAATATAAACTATTATTTGCTTTAATAATCATTTCAAAAATTGCAGTGCCTATAGACTACAAGTAAAATAGCCCAGAGGAAAGTTATAGATTCAAAGTACCTAGAGCAAGTATTCTCAACTGTGACTCCTGATACTCTAAGTTACAGAAGCCATATAAGATCATTAGGAAACACAGATATTTACATTATGATTCATAACACTAGCAAAAACTACAGTTAGGAAGTAGCAACAAAACTAATTTTATGTTTGTGAGTCACCATAACATGAGGAACTGCGTTAAAGGGGCTCAGTATTAGGAAGGTTGAGAATGAATAAATAATACGTGATACATTTACACAGTGGAGTATTACTTAGCCACTAAAAATAATGACAGCATGAAATTCACAGGCAAGTGGATGAAACAAGGAAAAAAATAATCTTGAGTGAGGTATCTCAGACTTAGAAAGATGAATATGGTATGTATTTGCTTATATGAGGATAAAAGCTGTTAAGTCAATGATAACCAATCTGTAATCCTTAGAAAGGACAGATATAGATTAAGGGATTACAGGGAGCATAAATCTCATTTTGAAAGGGAAAAACAAAATAGATAAGCATGGAAGGACCTAGATAGCAAGGTCTAATGGTGAGCAGGAGGGGAGAGGTAGTTGAGGCAGAGGATACAGGGAGAGACAGTTAAAATTAAGGGGCATTTGGAGTATAATATGGAAATCTAATAAAATAGAAACTTCCTAAAATATATGCTTATATGAAAGCAATCTAAGGGAAATCACTAAATAATATGGGAGACACACACCAAACTAGGCAACTCTTGTCACTAGATGAGGACTCTAGTAACAGGATTGGGTGACATCTAGTAGAGTTGTTGGCCAAAGGGGCCTACAGGAGTAGCCAAACAACCGAAGCCGTTGCCAGGACCATAGGTTATTCTCCACAAACTGACAGCAAGAACCTTGTTGCTGAAGATAGCACCTACATAGCTCATTGAACGTAGAGATGTTCACTCTTGTACCTACATGGAGCCTTCAACCGTAAATTCTAGCATCTTTGGTACAGGAATGTACTCTTCATTACTATAAGAAAAAGAAACATGAACACTAAGCCAGCCATAGACTTATCTACAATGGTGGACTATCTATAAGACATGCTAGGGCAATAGTGACTCAAAGCTAATGTGAGTAAGCAACCAATGACTGATTTGACTTAAGACTAACTCCATGAGATGGAATCCATACTCAACAGCTTTTGGGTTACCAAGAACCTGAAAGTAGATAGCCCATAGACCAAATAATACTAGTCTAAATAAATGAAAAATAATGCAGTAATAAAATGACCCCTAAAGATATTCTGCTATACTCATAGGTTAGTACCTTGTTCAGCCATTATCAAAGAATCTTTCTCCTGCAGCAAATAGGAACAAATACATTAATCCACAGCCAGACATTATACAGAGCATGAAAGTCCTTAAAACACTTATCCTGAAATGGGGTGACTACATTAAATCTCTCCTCTCACAACTCAGGGAACCTAAGGAAGAGGATGGAGAAAGTGTAAGAGCCAGAGGGGTTAGAGGATACCAGGAAAACAAAGCCCCCTGAATCAACTTGAGTAAAGTTCATATAAAGCACAGGGATTAAAGCAGAATGCACAGAATTTTCATGGGTCTATTCTAGTCCATCAGCATATATATTATAGCTTATAGTAAAGTGTTTAAATGGAATTCAAGAATGTGAGAACAAGGGAATCTCTGATTCTGTGCTTTTTTGTTGGGCTTTTTTTCTTCTGTTGGTTTGTCTTATCCAACTACAATGTGATAGTTTTTTAAATTAATTATATTTTATCTTATATTATTTAAAAATGAGTGGATGAATGGATGGATGGATAGAAAAATAAATGAATAAAAGAAGTTTAGTCACTAGGTTGGAGGATAACAACTGAACTGCCATTGGTACTTGCTGGAAAAGGGGAAATCAATTTTCTCCAGTGGAGTAAGGTGGAGCAAGGGAGCCATGGGATGGTAGAAGCAGGCCTGCAGCAAGAACAGGGTCCAGGTGGGTCCATGTCCTGTAAATCTTATCCTAAAACCAGTATGAGTAGGGTTGTACCCCAACCTTTGCCCATAAGCAGGTTAAACGTCCTCTCAACTTATGTATAAGGTCATAACCAATAGCACCTTGAATTGCTCTGTACACAAAAGGGCATTCCTAGTGCCCTGGACCTGGCCAAGCACATATACTCAGCCCAAATGCTTAAATAAATAGCCTTTGTTCCCTCCTTTAAAATGAGCTGTCTCAATGAAGCTGCCTCCTAGGAGTGTCTTCTTACCATACTCATATCTGCCTGAGTTCTCTACATTCCTC
Source organism: Mus musculus (assembly GCF_000001635.26). NCBI lineage: Eukaryota > Metazoa > Chordata > Mammalia > Rodentia > Muridae > Mus > Mus musculus. The sequence continues at coordinate 46,931,197 of NC_000071.6, forward strand.
ATGGTCCTGCTTCACACTCCCTCTCAGAATACAACAGTTGTCATCATGCAGACCCATTACCAACCATTCCAGAATAGGATTCATGTTCAGGTGTAATGGGCCAACATATAATGGAAGCTACAGGGCTTTTTTGTGTATGTACTTTTATTTTGTGGATGCTGTTTTATTTTGTTTTCTTATAATAAAAAAAGAAAAAAAGAGAATGGTATTTATCTTAACAATTATTTTCAGTTTAATAAAATGTACTTTTCACAAGAAGAATCAGGAGAACATGGAGTGCTATAAGGTTCTTAGTACTAGACAAAATAGTTTCTAATTTGTTTACCTCTTATGAGGTAGGATGGAATTTTCTTAGGCAGGTTGACTTGAAAACTTAAGTTTAAGTAGGTTTTTTTTTTTTCATTACTTAATTACACATGTTTGTTAAATGTGAAGCTGAAAATCTTTTCTGGCCATTTTCAAGTAGGTTTGAAATCAAAGTGAGCAACAATAAAATCATATTGATTCTCTCTCTCTCTCTCTCTCTCTCTCTCTCTCTCTCTCTCTCTCTCTCTCTCTCTCTCTCACACACACACACACACACACACACACACACACACACACACACACCACTGAAATTGAAAGTGGAAAGGAACTCAGTAATGAATTATTCTCCTAGACCAGCAAGTAAAATCAGATAAGTGAAGGAGTTAGAAACATGTAGAGCTAGAGAGAGAGAGAAAGAGAGAGAGAGAGAGAGAGAGAGAGAGGGAGGAAGGAAGAGTGAAGGAAAGAAACAAAGAAATAAGGAAAAGCAGGAAAAAGGGAGGGAGGGAGGGAAGAAAGAGAGAGAGAGGAAGGAAGGAAGAAAAAGAAAGAAAGAAAAGAAAGAAAGAAAGAAAGAAAGAAAGAAAGAAAGAAAGAAAGAAAGAAAGGAAGGAAGGAAGAAAGAAAGAGGAAGAAAGGAAGAAAGAAGAAAAAAAGAAAGAAGAGGAGCAATATTTTAATTTCTTTCTTGGACCCTCCACTTGGAGCCAAGGGTAGGCAGCTGTGGAAACTCAGCCCTATGGCAAGGCAAAGAGTGTCCTCATTTGTTCTGTATTCATTACATTTTTGTTCCAATCCATCCATCTGTTAGATGTGTCCTCAATGGGTGGCCACTGGGTTTTACTTTTTAATGATTTCTTGTGTTTTAATATATTTTTCTAACCACGGGATATTTTCTTTAATCTATTCAATTAAGTGAGCCTGGAATTTGAAAGATACTATTTTCCAACTTCCTTTCTGATGAATAATTAATGTCACAAAGGAATTAGGTAGTAGGAGGTGGTTTTGTCCACACCATCTGCTGTGCGTGGGAACAAAAGGAAGATATTAAACTTTAAATTAGCTACTGCTTCATAGAACTGAAAGATGAAAGGAAATCCACTATGAAGGGGAAGACATTCATCAATTCTTATCAATCAAGACATGTCTATGAAAGAGAGTTTTGAGGGCAACCAAACTCTTTTACTCCTTGATCAGTTTAGTTGAAATTAATACAGGAAATTTGTAGCTATTATGTGTCTCTCCTTCAAGTTAATTCATTTCTAGTTTTCTATGGATAATATGTACCAATTTCTCTCTTTACTACATATCTGAAGAATAACTAGGAAAAAATAAGGACTATCTTTTCAATATGCAGAGCATACTCAAGGGTGAGTCTCATTTCTATGGCAAACGTGTCTTCAGTCAAAGGAGAAAAATATTTGAGACTGTGTGTATTTAGTTTAAGAATTATTTGATGAGTTTTCATCATGAACAAAACAGTTAATTTTAATGAAAAACTTACTTTGTATCATTCATTTTCCAATAGAAGTAAGCATAGTGTTCATTTAAATAAAAAGAAGTGCATATGTCTATACCTAGAACCTCTATGCTTTTAACATTACTTCTTCTTAAACAGAGCTTAGTTTGAACAGATTTTGTGCAAAGAGAATAGATACTCCAAAGGATTCTGTGAAAGTAAAACAGTTTTTAAGAACATAGATGGTAGTGGTTGTTAACAGCCTAGCTTCACACTGAGGCAGAGTCTGTAGGGAAGTTATATTATCTGACCCCTGGAAAAGACCTAATCTCTGTGTGGTCCAGTGTATCCTTATATACAATGGGAAAGCGGCCTCTTAATCATCTAAAACAAAAAGTACAGAAGACAATATAAAACATGTACCTCCAAATAGAGGCATAGGTGTAGAGGAACTCTGAATTTGTCTGAGACCATGGAACTTGGCCCCAGTCTCTCTCCATATTCCTTATGCCCATGCAAGTGGATAAATTTAGGGAAAAAATCAAAGGAAAAGTAATATAAATTATAAAGATGTAGAAACATTCTATTTTACTATCGATTAAATAATCTCTTTGTAACTTTCATATGTTAAAAATATTAAAAAGTTTAGGATAACCAGGGTCAGAAACAGAAAGAAAAATATCACCATGTTTCTTGGGAAAAATTGAAGCCACATTTTGGAGCAGTATATAAGAAGTTATTGGGAAGGTGAAAGATATGTTTATTCTTTTATATATGTATTTTCTGTGATTCTGTCCTGTGGAGACACACTGACAGAAGTCTAAGCCATGCTTATAGAAAATAATATTTATTACTGTATTGTCTGTAGTTGTAAAATATTATAGTTGTAAACAGATTAATGTTCAACTACATCAAAAAATACTATGCTGTTTTAAGACAACTAAAGTTTGTGTATGGAGTCATATTGAGAGACAACCTTGGCAAATACTGCCAAAAAAAAAAAAAAAAAAAAAAAGATGAGAATACCTTAACCATGGTTGCAAAATGCAAAGATTGTGGAGAGATAGGCCACTTATGTGATATTCCTCTATGATCCCTACTATCTTATAAGTGACAGGGCAATATCAGAAGATAGTGAACAGATCTTGGATGCCAAGTCTTCAGCCCTATTGTCATGTTGATGCATCAAACCGTCTCCAAAATACGCTGAAGGAGCTTGATGGATAAAATGTGAGGAAAATCAGCCTTTCTGAAAGAGCTCTGGACTGCCTACATGCCATCTGTAAAATGCCATAGGAAAGTCAAGGAACTTTCTCAGACCCCAAGAATCTAAGTGGGATGATGTGCCCACAATAATATGAGATACAAAACTAGTATAATTTGGGTTATAAATGCAATCTAAATAATACCTCTCTATATCCTCTCTCTATATACACATCTATTTAATGTTTCTAGCCTCAAATATGTTTATGTAGGTGAATATCTTTAGGTATTTAATAGATGAGTTGACTCTAAGTACAATCTTTGAGTGGTTTAAAATTAGAAATGATCCATTTGAAATGTTTCCCCTTTGATTAAAAGAAGGGACAGTGGATGGCTTAGTAGATAAGGGCACTTGTAAGCCTGGGGACCTGAGTTGGAGATCTAGACTCCTCATAAAGATGGAAAGAAAGAACTGACTTCCCAAGATTGTCCTTGGAATTTACATACATCCCATGGCAATATGCCTACACACACACACACACACACACACACACACACACACACACACAAAACAGAATTAGTTATTTAATTACACAACTAAAAGAAGGAAGATAATTGAATTCTGAATTGTTATTTGCTCTTTATCATGATAAAAATTTGTTTCCTGGACTCTTTCTGAGACAAGAAATGAAATATACTGCAAATATGTCTTCATGTGGTTGGTGATGCTAGGGAAACCTGACAGATCATAAGATTGCTTGAATCATTTCACCACACTGGTAATTCATACCAAGAACACAATTTTCAGCACAAACTCTCAGCATCAGTTGCTAAAATATTCAGGTGACTGGAATATCATAGTTTCTGAACACTGTAGGGTTATTGGAATCATCAGTCTATCATTTGTACCCAAACTAACAAATAAAATGCTTCTCCAACATTAACAAAATTAAATACATATTGACTGTTGAATTTTTAAGTTTATTATTTGCTCCTGGAAAATTTGTTGAGTCAACAGTAATTTGACCAAGATAATGAGGGAAAAACGGAAAAATAGGATAGTGTTAATCAAGGTATAGTTTTTATTTTTATTTTTTTTTTAATTTTCTTTTACAGATGTGGGTGCTTTTGCATTTGAGATATAGAGGTTCAGAGATGAGACTTCATCTTGGTGGATCTTCCTTTAATGAGTATAAAGTGTCACTCCCCATCTTCTTGGATTACTTTTGGTTGAAAGTCTCTTTCATTAGAATTAGGATGGCTACTTGAGCTTATTTCTTAGAACTGTTTGCTTGGAAAACCATTTCCCAGCCCTTTAAAAATATGATAGTGTCTATCTTTGTTCCTGAAGTGTGTTTCTTGTATACAGCAGAATCATGTATCCTATTTATGTATCTACTCTATTAGCTTGTGTTATTTTATTGGTGAACTGAAGTCCATTGATGTTGAACGATATCAATGAGCAATGATTGCTAGTTCCTACTGTTTTTGTTGCTACATACCTTGCAATTTTCTTCTCTTTCTTTCCTTTCTCTAGTGTGATTTTAGTCTTTAGTGAGCCTCAGGGTTAAGGGTGGCCCTTTGGATCACTTTGGGTACATGCCTTATGATCAATAAATTATTATTCATCACTATAAGCTCTGATGTCTTCTCCAATTTTCTTGTGGCTTCCATTGTCTTGACTGAAACAATTTTTGACATCTTAGTCCTTGTTTATAACATTACTGTTCAAGAAATGAGAAATATATCTGATGAGAATGAAATTGCTGAATGAATGATTGATTATGTGATGCCATGACAAACTATGAGGTCTTTGAAAAAAATCTTGACTTAATATCTTTGTGACTCCATCATGCTTACCTGCACAACGTATATTTCCATTGGAAATTCCTCTGTTTGGTAATATTTGCACAGCTCATGCTGTCCAAATGCTCCTTGCTTAAATCCCAGACATACAGCATAGAGAGAAGTTAAGGCAATTGTATTCTATCAAAAGTATGACATAAACACTAGCCTAAACAGAGGATTTAGCATGTTCTTGAATAACTTTATGTAAAATACACAATGCATATAATTAAGACAGTGTGTTTTCACAAAAACAGGGGCTTCAATTATTATCTACAGAGGATTAGTAAGATTTGGACACTTATTAACATATATCACTTTAGCAAAAGGGATTAGTGGCTTTATATTGTTGATTAGAAATAAATTGGGCTACAGCTCTAGGAAGCAACTCACAGCAGTTTCTTCCTTGAATGAGAAAAAGAAATCACAATTCATCACTCAGTGGATGCTGGCTTTCCCACACTGGTTCTTCTAAAAATGTCCTATGTCTTATGAGTCAACATTGCCTTTTCTTCTCAGAAGACACTTCCTATCCATTTTCACTGGTGCAGTTTTCCTACCAAGGAACTCTTATTTTCATCTATATTACCCACAACTCTCCTACACATCCTGGAAGAACCATTGAGACATCGCATCTTTGGAGACCTTTCCTATGTCTGATGATTGAACTCAAAATAAATGAAGTGTCTGTGAACATCACTCTTTTCTTCACATATCTTGGTCTATTTATAGCCACTGTTGTCCAGGCCTCATTCTTCATATTTGTTCTCAAAACACTTGAACTCAGATGCTCTTCAATCCACTACTGTTTTGCTTTGTAGTATAATTCCTTTGATACATGCATATTTATGTCATAAATAAACTCTCAGAGTTACTTGTCAACTTGACACAAACCTAGATTTTTGTGGGAGAGAAAAACTCAAATGAGGAAATGCCTGCTTAGATTAGCCTGTGGACATATGTGTAGAATGTTTTATTGATTGCTATGTAAATTAGAAGGGACCAGCCTATTGCTGGTAATATCATTTCTAGGCAAGTGGGCTTGGGTTGTATAAGAAAAATACATGAACATGGGCCTTGAAGGAAGTCAGTTACCAGCATCCTCACAAGATTTCTGCCTAGAGTTCCTGCCTTATTTTTCTTGATGATGGACTCTAACCTATAAGATGAAATAAACCATTTCCTCCTCTAAGTTGCATTTCATCATAGTGTTTATCAGAGAAACAGCAAAGTGAAGCAGGACATTATCAAACTGAAATGAAGAAACCATTTTGCATTTAGGACTGACTGATTTCATTTCAGAGGATGATGGAGTCAGTGAATTCATATATGAGTATCATTTTCTCCAAACACTTTTTCATTTCCACTTTGACTTTATATAAGTTAGTGATGATCAAAGTAGAAAGAATGGACTGAAAGGAGACACAGAGTCTGTGCTATGATGTTAGCACATTTCTCATCTTGTATCCAGTAGCTGTATAGGTGGATAGAGGCAGAATGTACATTGGCACACACATTGCAGTCATATTCCAGGCCATTTCTCTAGTAACCATGGCAATAGAAATAGATACAATGGTGGTAGTAAAATATTATGTAAATGAGCTTAAAACTTCCTCTATGTATACAACCTCTGTTCATTTCCTAACCAGAGGCTGAGGCCTTTGGCTTAAAAGTTTAGCAATGTCAAAATCAAAGTTTTACATACTGTTATTGTTAGATTTCTGCATGGTGTCAGAAGAGCAGAGAAAGGGAGTCTGACCTTAACTAGGCTAAAGGGACTGTGCTTATTGGTAGACACATGGCAAGAAGGACCAATATCACTCACATGTAAGGCTGACCTGTATGTCTTATACCATGCTGACAGATGAGGGAGTTTTCATGCCATGTGGGTGGATAAAGGAATGCATGGACCAAGCATTGCTTTAGTGAATATTCACAGGAAAAAGACTACTTTTATGTCTATGTGAGTCAAAATGATTGCCACATCTGTATTATGTTTCTTCCCATAGCCATTATTCTGAAGTTGGCCTGCTTGGCCCCAGAGCAAGATGAGAAGTGTAGTCTGTCAATGGGGGTGGGGGTGGGGGTGGGGATTAGTTCTTTTTAGTGCAACTCCCTTACAATTTTTCACCATTCTGAGCCTGCCTGTCATACATTTTGTAAAATCTAATCTCACATGGCTTCACCATAAGGTGACTTGCAAGGTGCCCCGCAGAGCTCTGTGATTGAGAGACACATTCTGAGACACACCTAAATATTCAAGTCCAAAGGAATTTCTACCCTCTGGATAACATCCTATATCCTGTGCTTATTGATGGAGTCACACCCTGAGTGTCAACTTGCATGCTTATTGACCAAGGTCCTCACCACAAAGCTGTGTCTGTATGCTTTCTATTGTGGCCATATTTTACCTATAGCAACCCTCAAATCTCTCGAGGCTGAAAAAATCAGAAGAAGAAATATATGAGTGTCAAAGCTTTTTGGCAGAAGGAATAAGAGAAGATATTTTTGAGAAAAGCAGTCATCAAAATTATTTGTACATTGTAACCTAATTGATACATAAATTTACATTATTATAAAATAAAAGATGTGCAAACTCTTTTACATTTGTATTTCATGTATGTAACACACATATATGTATATATATGTATATGTATATGTGTATATATATACATATATTTTTTTTCTCTTTATGGATTGTTATATTTCTCACTTTTACTCACATTTGATCTCCTGCCCTTTTCTCCTTTAAACAGGCTCATGGGGTTTTATTCTGTGCTTTCTCTGAGGAGTGGAAGAATGTTAAATGAATGAATATTTAGATGACATATAAAGACTAACAAATGAGCACAGAGCATTGATACTTCCCTAGAGCAGTTACCTAGGAAGATAATCTGCTCAGCAAGGCTTCTCAGAGGTGGACATTAACTTGCAGATCTCTACTGATCATGGGGAGATGGCTAACTTTGATTATTGGCCTCCTCTTTAATAGATTAAACCATAAGTAATCTACACTCTTGATAGGGAAAAGCAAGCTCATGTGGGCTTTTTGCAGACTGGCCATCCTTTGAAGCTTCCAGAGCAGGTCATTTCAGGAACTCCTCATTGAAGGTTTCCATGGCTCTCAATCACAATTAGGGTTATTAGTGCTTGGCCTTCCCAGAGTCCCCTTGCTCCAGCTGTGATTGAATAGGGTTTGCCCACAGCCCCAACCCCCTTCCCCCTATGGTACCAGGAAGGAAGCTCTCAACTTTCATCTAGTTTGATTATGTAGGTATGTGCTTCCCATGGCAGAAGGCTGAGATCTCAGTGGCAGCTTGACTACCCCTGGCACGTAGGCTCTGATGCTCTGTCACCAAAATAGCACTTTTAAGTCTTCTTTTCATATACAATGTTAATGGCTCCTTGATAGGAGGAAAAAAAAAGGAGTGTCAGGATTGACTGAAGAGAAATTGGCAGAGGGGGGCAGGGTGTGGGGAGGGGAAAGAAAGAAACTTGAACAAGGATTTACCTTTTATAGTTTTCAGTTTAGCATCTTCCCTAAAACCATTAAAAGAGGCACACCAGGGTCTGTGAAAGGAGACTACCATTTTCAAAGACTGCTATGTGGAAGCAAACATATTGAATGTTTCTATTACCCAGGTACTACACCAGATAGTTAAACTTCCTGTACTCATTACATGACAATAATAATAATAATAATAATAATAATAATAATAATAATAATAAAGTTAATTGAACAGTCACAGATATTTTCCTAAGGAGAAAGCTGTATGTCAGTAGAGAACCTTGTGAGTATTGCCAGGGACCTGGGTGGTATTCATGACATCTAACCACTCTCTATCAATTTCACAGATGTATTAAATGTGGAGGAATTCCAAATAGAAACTCACTTCGTGTCAGGTCCCTCTCCACACCCCGCCCCCAGTCTTTCTCAATATCTGTGGCTCCTCCTGTGACTTCTTTCTGTACCCCTACCCAAAACCTCTCCCTCCCATGGGACTTGGTTTCAGCTTCCCTTCCCTCAGCTTCAGATTACAAAGTAACAGCCATGTTGGCTACAAACTCCCTTGGTCTTTTTGCTTTCTCTTGGCCATTTGGTCCAAGGCATTTCTCTTTGTCTGCTTGCCCCCTTCTCTTCTCTGTCCCCACTCCCATGACCTAGTTCATGCTTGTAGGTGTCTTCCTCCTAGAGTTTTCCAGATGACTCTGACTGTACTCTCCCTTTTATCTAAGTAAACCTTTCTCCTCTACCATACCTTGGAGCAGTCATGTCCCCATTCCTTCTCTCATCTGGTATTGAAACCCAGCCAGCCTCCACTTTGATATGCTAGAGGATGCTTCTGCTAGCCATCTATCCCGGATTTCTTTGAGACCCAACACTTAAGAGAAGTGGAAGTTCATACAGCCTTCCAGAGTAGGTACATCATCCAGAGCAATTGAATTGTGTGCCTAGTTCTTGGTTACTCATTTTGACCAAGAGTAAAGTATCTTTCTTTTGGATAGTGAACTGTTGGGAGCCGCCCCCACATTCGCCGTCACAAGATGGCGCTGACATCCTGTGTTCTAAGTGGTAAACAAATAATCTGCGCATGAGCCAAGGGTATTTTATGACTACTTGTACTCTACCTTTCCCGTGAACGTCAGCTCGGCCATGGGCTGCAGCCAATCAGGGAGTGATGCGTCCTAGGAAATATAACTCTCCTAAAGAGGGAAGGGGTTTCGGTTTCATTATGATTGAAGGGGCTTTCGTTTTTGGGGCTGGGCGCTGGGCGCTTGCCCTCCTGGCTCCCAAAGATGTAAGCAATAAAGTTTTGCCGCAGAAGATTTTGGTTTGTTGCGTCTTTCCTGGCCGGGCGTGAGAACGCGTCTAATAACAATTGGTGCTGAAACCCGGGACGAGAAAAAAAACTCGGGACTGGCGCAAGGAAGATCCCTCATTCCAGAACCAGAACTGCGGGTCGCGGTAATAAAGGTTCCCGTAAAGCAGACTGTTAAGAAGGATTCAACTGTATGAATTCAGAACTTTTCAGCTGGGGAACGAGAGTACCAGTGAGTACAGCTTTACGAGGTAAGTCTGATCTTGAACTTTCTAAGGAAATTCAAGACAGTCTATCAGAAGTAAAGTGGAAAATGTTTGGCCTTGAATTTTTTCTAATGTTAGGAGCCCTTTTGTTCCTTTTCACATGTTATCAGGTGATTAAGATAGGGCTGAAAATTCTGGATGAAATTCAGGGCAATCTATCAGAAGTAAAGCGGGGAGAGAGAGTAGGAGCAAAGAGAAAATATGGTACACAAAATAAGTATACAGGCCTTTCCAAGGGTCTTGAACCCGAGGAAAAGTTTAGGTCAGGTAAGAATACCTGGGGAGAGATTAGAAGGAAGGAAAAGAAAAAAGAAAAGAAAAAAGATCGATTAGCGGAGGTCTCTAGGAGATACTCGTCACTAGATGAGCTCAGGAAGCCAGCTCTTAGTAGTTCTGAAGCAGATGAAGAATTCTCCTCTGAGGAAACAGACTGGGAGGAAGAAGCAGCCCATTACCAGCCAGCTAATTGGTCAAGAAAAAAGCCAAAAGCGGCTGGCGAAAGCCAGCGTACTGTTCAACCTCCCGGCAGTCGGTTTCAAGGTCCGCCCTATGCGGAGCCCCCGCCCTGCGTAGTGCGTCAGCAATGCGCAGAGAGGCAATGCGCAGAGAGATGCGCAGAGAGGCAATGCGCAGAGAGATGCGCAGAGAGGCAGTGCGCAGAGAGATGCGCAGAGAGGCAGTGCGCAGAGAGATGCGCAGAGAGGCAGTGCGCAGAGAGGCAGTGCGCAGAGAGGCAGTGCGCAGACTCATTCATTCCCAGAGAGGAACAAAGGAAAATACAACAGGCATTTCCAGTCTTTGAAGGAGCCGAGGGTGGGCGTGTCCACGCTCCGGTAGAATACTTACAAATTAAAGAAATTGCCGAGTCGGTCCGTAAATACGGAACCAATGCTAATTTTACCTTGGTGCAGTTAGACAGGCTCGCCGGCATGGCACTAACTCCTGCTGACTGGCAAACGGTTGTAAAAGCCGCTCTCCCTAGTATGGGCAAATATATGGAATGGAGAGCGCTTTGGCACGAAGCTGCACAAGCGCAGGCCCGAGCAAACGCAGCTGCTTTGACTCCAGAGCAGAGAGATTGGACTTTTGACTTGTTAACGGGTCAGGGAGCTTATTCTGCTGATCAGACAAACTACCATTGGGGAGCTTATGCCCAGATTTCTTCCACGGCTATTAGGGCCTGGAAGGCGCTCTCTCGAGCAGGTGAAACCACTGGTCAGTTAACAAAGATAATCCAGGGACCTCAGGAATCCTTCTCAGATTTTGTGGCCAGAATGACAGAGGCAGCAGAGCGTATTTTTGGAGAGTCAGAGCAAGCTGCGCCTCTGATAGAACAGCTAATCTATGAGCAAGCCACAAAGGAGTGCCGAGCGGCCATAGCCCCAAGAAAGAACAAAGGCTTACAAGACTGGCTCAGGGTCTGTCAAGAGCTTGGGGGACCTCTCAGCAATGCAGGTTTAGCGGCTGCCATCCTTCAATCCCAAAACCGCTCCATGGGCAGAAATAATCAGAGGACATGTTTTAACTGCGGAAAGCCTGGGCATTTTAAGAAAGATTGCAGAGCTCCAGATAAACAGGGAGGGACTCTCACTCTTTGCTCTAAGTGTGGCAAGGGTTATCATAGAGCTGACCAGTGTCGCTCTGTGAGGGATATAAAGGGCAGAGTCCTTCCCCCACCTGATAGTCAATCAGCTTATGTGCCAAAAAACGGGTCATCGGGCCCTCGGTCCCAGGGCCCTCAAAGATATGGGAACCGGTTTGTCAGGACCCAGGAAGCAGTCAGAGAGGCGACCCAGGAAGACCCACAAGGGTGGACCTGCGTGCCGCCTCCGACTTCCTACTAATGCCTCAAATGAGTATTCAGCCGGTGCCGGTGGAGCCTATACCATCCTTGCCCCCGGGAACCATGGGCCTTATTCTCGGCCGGGGTTCACTCACCTTACAGGGCTTAGTAGTCCACCCTGGAGTTATGGATTGTCAACATTCCCCTGAAATACAGGTCCTGTGCTCAAGCCCTAAAGGCGTTTTTTCTATTAGTAAAGGAGATAGGATAGCTCAGCTGCTGCTCCTCCCTGATAATACCAGAGAAAAATCTGCAGGACCTGAGATAAAGAAGATGGGCTCCTCAGGAAATGATTCTGCCTATTTGGTTGTATCTTTAAATGATAGACCTAAGCTCTGCCTTAAGATCAACGGAAAAGAGTTTGAAGGCATCCTTGATACCGGAGCAGATAAAAGTATAATTTCTACACATTGGTGGCCCAAAGCATGGCCCACCACAGAGTCATCTCATTCATTACAGGGCCTAGGATATCAATCATGTCCCACTATAAGCTCCGTTGCCTTGACGTGGGAATCCTCTGAAGGACAGCAAGGGAAATTCATACCTTATGTGCTCCCACTCCCGGTTAACCTCTGGGGAAGGGATATTATGCAGCATTTGGGCCTTATTTTGTCCAATGAAAACGCCCCATCAGGAGGGTATTCAGCTAAAGCAAAAAATATCATGGCAAAGATGGGTTATAAAGAAGGAAAAGGGTTAGGACATCAAGAACAGGGAAGGATAGAGCCCATCTCACCTAATGGAAACCAAGACAGACAGGGTCTGGGTTTTCCATAGCGGCCATTGGGGCAGCACGGCCCATACCATGGAAAACGGGGAATCCAGTGTGGGTTCCTCAATGGCCCCTATCCTCTGAAAAACTGGAAGCTGTGATTCAACTGGTAGAGGAACAATTAAAACTAGGCCATATTGAGCCATCTACCTCACCTTGGAATACTCCAATTTTTGTAATTAAGAAAAAGTCAGGAAAGTGGAGACTGCTCCATGACCTCAGAGCCATTAATGAGCAAATGAACTTATTTGGCCCAGTACAGAGGGGTCTCCCTGTACTTTCCGCCTTACCACGTGGCTGGAATTTAATTATTATAGATATTAAAGATTGTTTCTTTTCTATACCTTTGTGTCCAAGAGATAGGCCCAGATTTGCCTTTACCATCCCCTCTATTAATCACATGGAACCTGATAAGAGGTATCAATGGAAGGTCTTACCACAGGGAATGTCCAATAGTCCTACAATGTGCCAACTTTATGTGCAAGAAGCTCTTTTGCCAGTGAGGGAACAATTCCCCTCTTTAATTTTGCTCCTTTACATGGATGACATCCTCCTGTGCCATAAAGACCTTACCATGCTACAAAAGGCATATCCTTTTCTACTTAAAACTTTAAGTCAGTGGGGTTTACAGATAGCCACAGAAAAGGTCCAAATTTCTGATACAGGACAATTCTTGGGCTCTGTGGTGTCCCCAGATAAGATTGTGCCCCAAAAGGTAGAGATAAGAAGAGATCACCTCCATACCTTAAATGATTTTCAAAAGCTGTTGGGAGATATTAATTGGCTCAGACCTTTTTTAAAGATTCCTTCCGCTGAGTTAAGGCCTTTGTTTAGTATTTTAGAAGGAGATCCTCATATCTCCTCCCCTAGGACTCTTACTCTAGCTGCTAACCAGGCCTTACAAAAAGTGGAAAACGCCTTACAGAATGCACAATTACAACGTATTGAGGATTCGCAACCTTTCAGTTTGTGTGTCTTTAAGACAGCACAATTGCCAACTGCAGTTTTGTGGCAGAATGGGCCATTGTTGTGGATCCATCCAAACGTATCCCCAGCTAAAATAATAGATTGGTATCCTGATGCAATTGCACAGCTTGCCCTTAAAGGTCTAAAAGCAGCAATCACCCACTTTGGGCAAAGTCCATATCTTTTAATTGTACCTTATACCGCTGCACAGGTTCAAACCTTGGCAGCCACATCTAATGATTGGACAGTTTTAGTTACCTCCTTTTCAGGAAAAATAGATAACCATTATCCAAAACATCCAATCTTACAGTTTGCCCAAAATCAATCTGTTGTGTTTCCACAAATAACAGTAAGAAACCCACTTAAAAATGGGATTGTGGTATATACTGATGGATCAAAAACTGGCATAGGTGCCTATGTGGCTAATGGTAAAGTGGTATCCAAACAATATAATGAAAATTCACCTCAAGTGGTAGAATGTTTAGTGGTCTTAGAAGTTTTAAAAACCTTTTTAGAACCCCTTAATATTGTGTCAGATTCCTGTTATGTGGTTAATGCAGTAAATCTTTTAGAAGTGGCTGGAGTGATTAAGCCTTCCAGTAGAGTTGCCAATATTTTTCAGCAGATACAATTAGTTTTGTTATCTAGAAGGTTTCCTGTTTATATTACTCATGTTAGAGCCCATTCAGGCCTACCTGGCCCCATGGCTCTGGGAAATGATTTGGCAGATAAGGCCACTAAAGTGATGGCTGCTGCCCTATCATCCCCGGTAGAGGCTGCAAGAAATTTTCATAACAATTTTCATGTGACGGCTGAAACATTACGCAGTCGTTTCTCCTTGACAAGAAAAGAAGCCCGTGACATTGTTACTCAATGTCAAAGCTGCTGTGAGTTCTTGCCAGTTCCTCATGTGGGAATTAACCCACGCGGTATTCGACCTCTACAGGTCTGGCAAATGGATGTTACACATGTTTCTTCCTTTGGAAAACTTCAATATCTCCATGTGTCCATTGACACATGTTCTGGCATCATGTTTGCTTCTCCGTTAACCGGAGAAAAAGCCTCACATGTGATTCAACATTGCCTTGAGGCATGGAGTGCTTGGGGGAAACCCAGACTCCTTAAGACTGATAATGGACCAGCTTATACGTCTCAAAAATTCCAACAGTTCTGCCGTCAGATGGACGTGACCCACCTGACTGGACTTCCATACAACCCTCAAGGACAGGGTATTGTTGAGCGTGCGCATCGCACCCTCAAAGCCTATCTTATAAAACAGAAGAGGGGAACTTTTGAAGAGATTTTACCCCGAGCACCAAGAGTGTCTGTGTCTATGGCACTCTTTACACTCAATTTTTTAAATATTGATGCTCATGGCCATACTGCGGCTGAACGTCATTGTACAGAGCCAGATAGGCCCAATGAGATGGTTAAATGGAAAAATGTCCTTGATAATAAATGGTATGGCCCGGATCCTATTTTGATAAGATCCAGGGGAGCTATCTGTGTTTTCCCACAGAATGAAGACAACCCATTTTGGATACCAGAAAGACTCACCCGAAAAATCCAGACTGACCAAGGGAATACTAATGTCCCTCGTCTTGGTGATGTCCAGGGCGTCAATAATAAAAAGAGAGCAGCGTTGGGGGATAATGTCGACATTTCCACTCCCAATGACGGTGATGTATAATGCTCAAGTATTCTCCTGCTTTTTTACCACTAACTGGGAACTGGGTTTGGCCTTGATTCAGACAGCCTTGGCTCTGTCTGGACAGGTCCAGACGACTGACACCATTAACACTTTGTCAGCCTCAGTGACTACAGTCATAGATGAACAGGCCTCAGCTAATGTCAAGATACAGAGAGGTCTCATGCTGGTTAATCAACTCATAGATCTTGTCCAGATACAACTAGATGTATTATGACAAATAACTCAGCTGGGATGTGAACAAAAGTTTCCGGGATTGTGTGCTATTTCCATTCAGTATGTTAAATTTACTAGGGCAGCTAATTTGTCAAAAAGTCTTTTTCAGTATATGTTACAGAATTGGATGGCTGAATTTGAACAGATCCCTTCGGGAATTGAGACTTCAGGTCAACTCCACGCGCTTGGACCTGTCCCTGACCAAAGGATTACCCAATTGGATCTCCTCAGCATTTTCTTTCTTTAAAAAATGGGTGGGATTAATATTATTTGGAGATACACTTTGCTGTGGATTAGTGTTGCTTCTTTGATTGGTCTGTAAGCTTAAGGCCCAAACTAGGAGAGACAAGGTGGTTATTGCCCAGGCGCTTGCAGGACTAGAACATGGAGCTTCCCCTGATATATCTATGCTTAGGCAATAGGTCGCTGGCCACTCAGCTCTTATATCCCATGAGGCTAGTCTCATTGCACGGGATAGAGTGAGTGTGCTTCAGCAGCCCGAGAGAGTTGCACGGCTAAGCACTGCAATGGAAAGGCTCTGCGGCATATATGAGCCTATTCTAGGGAGATACGTCATCTTTCATGAAGGTTCAGTGTCCTAGTTCCCTTCCCCCAGGAAAAACGACACGGGAGCAGGTCAGGGTTGCTCTGGGTAAAAGCCTGTGAGCCTAAGAGCTAATCCTGTACATGGCTCCTTTACCTACACACTGGGGATTTGACCTCTATCTCCACTCTCATTAGTTGGGTGGCCTATTTGCTCTTATTAAAAGGAAAGGGGGAGATGTTGGGAGCCGCCCCCACATTCGCCGTCACAAGATGGCGCTGACATCCTGTGTTCTAAGTGGTAAACAAATAATCTGCGCATGAGCCAAGGGTATTTTATGACTACTTGTACTCTACCTTTCCCGTGAACGTCAGCTCGGCCATGGGCTGCAGCCAATCAGGGAGTGATGCGTCCTAGGAAATATAACTCTCCTAAAGAGGGAAGGGGTTTCGGTTTCATTATGATTGAAGGGGCTTTCGTTTTTGGGGCTGGGCGCTGGGCGCTTGCCCTCCTGGCTCCCAAAGATGTAAGCAATAAAGTTTTGCCGCAGAAGATTTTGGTTTGTTGCGTCTTTCCTGGCCGGGCGTGAGAACGCGTCTAATAACAGTGAACTGTGTTTGCTTTTGATGGAATATCTGAGAGGAACACTTCTTTCAAAGAAAATGAGGCATCCTCTAACCAGACCTCATGTTGGAGCTCATGTTTTAGAGTTACTCCACATTCAGGCTCACCAAATAATATGAAGAGAAAGAGTTCAAGTGGACAACATACATATGTCTAAAACTCATGCACCTTTTAGTACATGTTGGAATCCATCCCAAAAGAAGCCTAGAAAAAGAGGAAGCTCTCTTACTCACATAGGCTATTTATGGTCAGTTTTTTTTCCTGCTGCATGTTTCTGTTTTGGAATATTTCTAAGCTAAAGAAGTTTGATTTGGTAGAGCACTCCTAAGACTGTTTAGAGTGTCTAGCATAGAGCTAGAAGATACATTCAATGTATGTGAATCATAACCTGACAAAGAACAGTGTAACCCATTAATAACACAGAAACAATAGCACTCCTCATCCAACTGCTTCCCATACATTTGTGTTTAAAGGAGTTGGGAGAGGTGACTTATGTAATAGAACTAAACCTTTGACTTTTAAACTGTTTCTGTAGGCATTGACCTTCTGGTCAGCAATACAAATAAACCATCAAAGGTCTGTAGGAAGCAATACTACTACATGTGGCGATGCTGAGGTAAAGGGGAAAATTGCAAAGAAAATTTGGGTGATGGAATAAGCAGCATCATTTGATGAATGTGTCTCATGCTGGGCAGGTCATAGAAGCATTCTATATATGGTCAGTTGTGGGCCTGAGTACCAGAGGCCTCCCATGGAGATCTCTGGCTAGACCTGGTATGAGGATTCCAGCTAAGGGAAGCAAGTGCAGACAGGGAGGGCAAGTAGCTTCCCTGACTTTAGCTGCAGCAGTAGTCTCCACCTCCTTCTCTGCCTTGCTGTAATTACATGCTGCCCTACAATGAGTGGGGTTGGGCTGGGCCAATGAGAAGCTGTCTAGGCATCAGAGAGCAGATCTCTTCCCAAGTGTTACAACTCTTATGACAAAAGTCTTGGACAAAGGAGTCGTTCTCACATACCTTTTATTCCCTGGATAGGTAGGACTTATATAGTTTTGGGGATGATTCAGGGATTGACAGCAGGTACTTTTCATTGGCTTGGACTGAGAGTTTGGGAAAGCCTTATTTATAGGTGGGAAGGCTTGGTGCAGCTACTAAGTGATTGATGGCTCATACCTCACTACAAGGCGGGGGGGGGCACTATGGGAGGCTGTATCTGTGTGACAGGAGCCAGGTGCCCAGGAGGCAGGGCTGAAATCCTGCTGTCCCATGCAAGTGGAAATCCAGACCTTTGCTCTACCGGGGACCAGGCTCTCTGCACAGCCCACTACCCCACAGTCAGTGAGGCCTTTGATTGTTTTGCTATATTTTCATGTTATGGAGTCCAACCACATTCATATATAGTTGAGCCATATGTAACTGGAATTAGCATTCTTATTATGCTCATGAGATTCTATTTATTTTAGTGGGTGAATCTAATCCATATCTTGTAGACATTGTCTAGAGCAGCAGTTCTCAAAATTTTCAACACAACCCCTTTCTGGGCTCAAATGACCCTTTTACAATGGTCACTTAAGACTATTAGAAACACATATTTGTATTATAATTCACAAGAGTAGCAAAATTACAGTTAAAAAGTAGCAATGAAAATAATGTTATGATGGAGATATCATCACAACATGAGGAATTGTATTAAATTAAAAGATTGAGAATCACTCTTCTAGATTACTATTTCAGAGGTGCAGAGCCTTGACTTTTGCTTACCCATATTTAAGTCAATGTTAGAGCAACATGACTCTGTGTGATCTTGCATTTTTTTCCATATCGTTATTCCTTAATAGCTGATGGAGATATCAAGAAACTATAGCATTATGATCTCTTTTTAAAAAATGAAAAGTATTTTTCAATAAATTACATATCATCTGTAAATTATTAATAGTTGTTTGGGAAAGGGCATTTTATTTTACAAAGTATTCCATGAAACCAACTGCAGAAGTGTGAGAATTAAATGTGCTTAGTATATTCTACTTTTCTGTCACATTTATTCTATACTCCAGGGGAGCTAGCTTTTATCATCAGTGCATTTCCTTCTTTCTATTCCTTTTTCTATTCAGGATTTACAAAGAATAAGAAGCAGGAAAAGAATTAAGGAGTTTATTACCCAGGTTTGCTTTACAGCCAATGTTTTCTTGTATTATAAGCTGTATGTCTTATCAATGTAACCCAATGTGTTCTCTTTGTGGATTTTGCTTCAATGCTTCCCCACTTGACCTGCTGCAAAGATAAGAAAATGCCCCTTACCAGACTTATGGGTGCGCTCTATGTTTAATCTCCAAATCCACCATACTTTTGTATACATTGTATGCATACTTTTGTTGTTATTAATCTTACTATAATTAATATGTAACTAACTTATAGTATCTATTTCAGAAAGCAGTTTCTTACAAAGGAAATACTGAAAGCATCCCATTAACATTTGAACATTATTCACAGAATACTCTCTGAATAGGAAGTGTCTTCATATATTATAAAACTAAAACAAACAGAAACTGCATTGTATAATTAAAGCCACATGCTGGAAAATTCAACATCTTATCTCATGAATTTTTCTATACTAGCTTAAATAATTATTTCTATTTTTGTCTGATATGATTTGATATTTTAAAAATGAAATGTGGTGACATAAAAGTAGCCAAAAGATTCAATAGGAGGAAATGGAAAATCTAGTTTGGTAGAGGTTCAAGACACTGCTATTACCTCCATGTGTGTATACCCTCAGCTTCACTCTAGAGACCTTCCCTTCCCATTACCCAGTTATAACAAACTCAGTATGAACAAAGACGAAGCAAGGGAGACAGCTCTCTAAAATTTCAATTCAGTTTCACAAAGTGGAATGACATATTTCTAGTTCTTTCCTCTCAAATGTCTTTCCTGGATACTTTCCAATATGTAATAAATTAAATTTGGAGAGGGCATTTGAGGAATATCATATGGATACGTTGAAGTTTTCATTGGGGGAGAAAATAGAGTACTTGGGTTCAAGGAATGGAAAATGCTTTTTAAAATAAGCTGGAAAAAATCTAACAGGAAAGGAAACAATGCATTACATGATCTCCATAATAAGCATGATATCAAATTGCTCTTTTATAAGAACACATGGAGCTCAAATCACTGAGCCTGGTGGGAAGCAGGGAGTGTTGTGGTTTGCTGTAATTCAGAGCTCCATCTTCACCCACAGAAAGAAGCAAAACTCACTGGTATCAATACTAATATATGATTTCTGTTTGCATATGCTTTACTGGTTTATGTCATTACAGTTTATGATGAAAATGGTATTTTATTGAATAGAATAAGGCAAGACTTAATTTTCAATCTATAAGCATCAAGTTAATTAATTAAAGACTAAATAATAGCCAGGCATGGTGGTGCACGCCTTTAATCCCAACACTCGGGAGGCAGAGGCAGGCAGATTTCTGAGTTCGAGGCCAGCCTGGTCTACAAAATGAGTTCCAGGACAGCCAAGGCTACATAGAAAATCCCTGTCTCAAAAGAACAAAACAAAACAAACAAACAAACAAACAAGCAAACAAAAGAGTAAATAATATTTAGATTTTTATGATGTTAACAACCTCATATATACGTATATATATGTATGTGTATATATGTGTATATATGTATATATATATATATACATATATATATATACACACATATATGTATGTACTGTACTTCTCTGTGAGTGTGTGTGTTTGTGTGTGTGTTTGAGCATATCTCTTCATTTGTTTGACACTTAGTGCTCAGGATAAGCTCAAATTCTATATATTACCAAAATATAAAAGTCAATGTTTATTTAATAAATCTCTTGTAAATGATATGTATTGGAAAATCACAATTTAATTCATAGATAATAAAAAGTAAAGCCTAAAATAAAATTGGTCAAATTATAAAAACACTGGCAACCTAATGAGGAAATAGACATTTAATTAGATAATTTTCTATGATGATCTCCTAGCAGGACACATGGATTGTGGGTTAATAAAAATGAAGACAGAAAGGTAAGAACACTCTAAGTCAATCAGTAGAAGAAAAGGAATAACTTGTAAAAAATAGTCTTCACGATTTGTTTTACTTCACTCAGTCGAAATTTTTCTCTTTATATGTACGTCATGCAGGTTGGCGGATTGCTATAGTTATACACATTTGGGGATTTACCTGATATTGGTTCACTCTTGATCCATACTTTAAAAATCACTGTGGCACAGGAAAAACACTCTGAATTAAATCTAACAGAAAGTGGTGTTTCTTCTTTTGTGCTGTATAACTAAAGATATCTGAGTGTCAAATATACAGTAAGGGGAATTGGAGAAATACAATGTGTTTAGAATAACAGATACAAATATTTGTTATGAGTCTTAATTCTTTATCTAATGTGACTTAGTATATGTTATAGGGGACCTAACAATACACTTAAAAGAATTCTGAAATTTGAGGAAAGAACTTCCTT
Organism: Mus musculus; assembly: GCF_000001635.26. Classification (NCBI taxonomy): domain Eukaryota; kingdom Metazoa; phylum Chordata; class Mammalia; order Rodentia; family Muridae; genus Mus; species Mus musculus. The sequence continues at coordinate 46,952,269 of NC_000071.6, forward strand.
CATTGGTTATCTAAATAACCTCTACCAGTTTTTATTTTTTTCTGTAAATGCTTTTGTTTGTTTATATCTGCATACCACATTTAAGATGTTGCCTTTGTATTTGAATAAGCTTATGTTTATTTGTGGTGTGTAAGCCAGATGTCAACTTTGGGAATTGTGTCTTTATTGCAATCTACACAGCTTTCTGGGACAAGATCTCTCATTTTTCTGAAACTTATGAAGTCTGACCAATGAGTCCTAGAAATTCTTTGTTCTTTGATATATAAATATGTATGCATATATATATTTATATATTTTGCTATTGCTGAATAACATTTATAGACAGTAAGGTATATTTTATAAATTCAAATTAATAGTGTGATAGTGTACTCTAGAATTTGAGAATTCAATTTACTAGTCAATAAGTATACAACAGTCATTATATCCTATTTGAGAGAGTTCATTTGTTGAAAACACTAAGCAGATCTGATATATTAGTTTTAAGCCTAGAGTAAGTTTCAAATAGAATTTTAGAAAAATGTCCTATATTATATGTTCATGAGAAAAATATAGTAGCCTTATTTCCATTTTCCTTCAGAGGATGATCTTGGGGTAGGAAACTTGGTGAAAGAATCACAGTTTTCTTTAAAATCATCCCTTAGTCTTTATTTTGCTACAGTTTCTGTTTCTAACAATTAGGGGGAAAAAGAAAAGAAAAGGAAAACCAAACTGAACCAAATAAACAAACAAACAATGCCCCAGCCCAATAAAAAAACCACTGCTTGCACAATTCCGTCAGCCTTTGCAGAGGAATTAGATTGATTTCCATCTCTACCTGCATTTACAGCTTGCTTTCTTTATGAAATTTATTCTTCTCACTTTATCACCTATTCCAAAACTGCTTCTCATTTCCCAAAACTTGCTGCCTCTCTTCCTTCTTGTCAGACTTCAATATCCTGCCTGAATGTCCTGAGGTTTTTATGATTATTTTCAGATTATTCTTCTGTGTTTTTAATAGTTTCTCCTATGGTGTTTAATGATAGGCTGGTGAGGACTGTTTTATATTTATTGATTTAAAGAAATCTGAAGTTCCAGGGTACTGGTTCCTAGACACATACAGATGATGTCCATACAGTCTCCAAGAGTTCTCAACTTGTGTATTGTAACCCAGGAGTTGCCTAAGACCATTAGAAAACACAGATATGGCAGTCTCTAGATGGTCATCCTTTTGTCTCAGCTCCAAACTTTGTCTCTGTAACTCCTTCCATGTAATTGAGGAAAATACGTAATAAAAAAAAAAAGAAAACACAGATATTTAGAATATGATTCATACCAGAAGCAAAATTACACCTATGATGTAGAAAAGAAAATAATTTTATGGTTGAGGTCACCACAACATGAAGAACTGTATTAAAGTATCACAGAATTAGAGAGGTTGAGTACCACTGAGGTGTGCATTTATCTCTTACCACAGTCAAGAAAACTGAGGTTCTGAGAAACTGTAATTATAACACAGAATTATTGTAGTAATTAAGGTGTCTTTATATCCTTAACATTGTGATATGTATGTCTCGTACAACTATCTTGCTTAATCTATAGAATAATACTGGGGAACAGATTTTTATTTTATTTTAATATATATTTTTATTATGTTGTATAAGTGTGTGTATGTGTGTGTGTGTGTGTGTGTGTGTGTGTGTGTGTGTGTGTGTGTGTGTGTATTTAATGTTGTTCACCATGTGGGCCTGAAGACCAAAAGGAGGTGTTAGATCCACCGGGACTGGAATTATGGATGGTCAAGAGCCACCGTATGGGTGCTGGCAGTAAATCTTCTGCAAGAACAAGTGCTCTTAACCACTGCATATCTCTCTAGCCTCAGAAAAGTAGGTTTTATTATTCCCATTTTATAGAAGGAAAGAAAACTCACAAGTATTATGTAAATTAATCTACAAAATTTAGGATATTAATTATTGATACATACCATACTCCCTAGGTAGTACTCACAAAGTGATTAACACTTTAAAAGTTGCATGTATTTTATATATATTTATTGACAATTTGATTCTTCTGCAATGGATTGAATAAAAATGGACTCCACGAGTCTACAAGGAGTTACACTATGTGTAATCCTTGTCGGAGTGTGCCCTTGTTGGAGTAGGTATGGCCTTGTAGAAGGAAGTCTGTCATCCTTCCTGAAGCCTGCAGATCATCGGGATGTAAAACTCTGAGCTCTTTTTCCAACACCATATCTGCCTGCACATTGCCATATTTCCCACTATGATGATAATGGAACTGTAAGTCAGCTCAAAATGAATGTTTTCTTTATGAGACTACTTGTGGTCATGGTGCCTCTTCACAGCAATAAAATGCTATCTAAGACACATTGCAATCAGTTTTATATATCAGAAAACAAGATGTGTTGTGTGCTGTTGAGACAGGAAGTAAAGATGGAAACCTCAGGAAATTCTCTAACAACTGGGACCACGATGGTCTATTTTTTTTTTTTTTTTGTTTTGTTTTGTTTTGTTTTCAGTACAGTGAGATGCATCATAGTTAATTTACCTTTGGCAAAAATAAATTAATAGCATGCTTCATTTTAATTTTTCACTCTTTTAGCTGTTCTACCATAATAGAATAAATGTTGTGAGTGGGCTGGGGTTGACTGGGAATGGGAACACGATGGATTAGGTATAGGGTTGAATGGACAAAGGGAAAATACTCCCTGATGTGGGTCTCTCTTCTTCCTGGAGTCATTGGCCACCAGCCCACGAGGATGTAGGAAGCAGAGTCAACAAACAGGGTTTCACATGGCCCGTGAGTACAAGCTGTAATAATGACACACCAGGATCAGTTTCGGGGTGACCAAACAACTTTACTCAATAAAGCTTTTTTGTTTATATAGCTACATAGTTTTGGTGACAGGGGTAGGGATATCCAGGGTGGGCAATGGTCAAAAGCTGAACATTCATGTATTGAGATGTCTCACTAGCGTGGGGAGGCATTCTATTAATCTCAAGTCTAACTGAATGAATTCTTATTGGAGAAAGGAAGCTGAACCTATAATCTCACTAAGGAGAACATCGTGATAATAAAGGGAGTCTGCCATTTTCCTCCGAGTTCCACAATTTCTTGTAATGTTAGACTTCGTCTTTAGTTATCACAGTAACACCCTAGAAACAGAGAGAATGACCCTAGGGAAGCCTCCTAGTAACGGTGCCTGAACTACCATCTTCTATAACTAAACAAGTCTCCAAGATGTTGGACTGAGAACAATCCAGCCACAAAATCTGTGACTTCAGTAGAGTCATTTTAACAAATAGTAGCCAGTAGTAATGGATAATCTGAAGTTAAGTCACTCCTACTGCTACACCTGGGAGGGGTGGGAGTACACATTTCAAGAACAATTCTGTGTTTTGAAGAATTGTGACCTCAGGGTCACAAGAGTCCTGTCTTGTTTTCTTGAAGTTTTCTCACATATAATTAGAATTCTCCTTGCGGGACTCCATTATTAGACCCTGTTCCAACATAGCACTACATATTTTCATTGTAAGATACATCAGACCTGTGCCATAAAATCTGACTTATCTATATGACTTTCCTCAAGAAAATTTTAATGTGTGTGATATAGATTTGCATACCTAGGCATGGTTTGCTGTGTGTATTTGTGAATGCACACATGCATGCTTACCTGTGGTGTGTGTGTGTGTGTGTGTGTGTGTGTGTGTGTGTGTTTGTATGTGTGTGTGTGTGTTGAGGATTTATCCTAAGAGAACCTGCATGCCAACCAAATATTCTACATCTGAATTAATACCATCAGTTTTTTCTGGACTTATTTTTACTTTTAAATGACTAAGGTCATTGTTTTAGAATAAAGCATTTAGTATACCCTCTTTCCTATGAACCAATGTAATAACCTTTACTTTGTTCATAAAATATCTGTCATATATGATTTTTTTTTTAGACAGTGGGTCACTAAGCTGTCTTGTCTGGTCTTGGACTTGTTCTGTAATGTGGGCTGGATTTGAATTCATGAGCCCATTAATTCTGCCTTCTGAATAGAAAGAAGCCTTACTTATCTTCTTCAGTGTTCTGGTCTCCTGTATGTAGAACATGAAATGAGTAGTTATTATTTTTTTTTAAATGAGGATAAAAAGTGGGTAAATAGGGAGGTGGGATTGAATCTTGTGGGAGCAAGAAACTGAGAAAAATTGATCAAAAAGATTAAATTATGAAATTCTCAAAGAATTGATTTAAAAGGTTACTTTGAAAAATAGGAAGCAATCATATTAGACAATTTGGTAAATAGACTTGAATTCTGCCCACAATCCAAAGTCAATACTGGTTGACTTAGAACCAGGCCAGAAGCTGACCAACAGAATGTAAAGACTAAGATGGTTAAACTGAAAAAACAATGTGATTGCCTTGTGGTAGTCAAGGTAGCTAACTAGCATGGAATCCTATGATTGAAAATAAAATATTGTCCATCTGTTCCTTGAAGAAAATGAGCAAACTCTTTTGAAACTATAATCTTTTTAAGACTTTGGCAATTTATTGTTATGCCTTCCCCACCTAGATTAAGAAATCACAGGCACCAACTGAGAATGTCTTTTCTTAATTAATTTAGCATATCATGAAAATTTATATTTTGTTTCTATGAATTTATGTAATTGTCATAGTCTGTGTTGGCCATCTTTTCCAATTTTAGTTTTCAATTTCTTAATGGGTTAAATAATTTATCTCTATAATTCAGTTCTCCATAAATAATCATCAGAGAAAATTTTTATTGACTAAATTGCTTTTGTTTATAGAAAATTTCCCTTTATCTAAATAATAGTAATATCACAAACATATACAATAGGTTACCATGTTTGTTTAAATTCAAGCACAGCTACTTGATCTTATTTATACTCAAATTCTCAATCATAATAAGAGAATATTAGTATTTATCATTTTAGTGCTTGTATGAGATATGTCAACATATTTCTTAGCACATCCAAAAGAGTTATACACATAAAACATTTTTTAAATGTTAACACTAATTAATATGCTAGCATTATTCTATCACTGTTAATTTGATATCAAAATTATTAAATCTTTTTTAAAAAATACTGTGTGGTTTGAAAATTTCTCAAAGGATAAAGATCTCTCAGGCCTACAAGTCTTTTAACATGAGGTGGAGTTGGATTTTGCCAAAGATTTTTTCAACATTTAATGACATTATCATGTGATATTTCTTTCAGTTTGTTTATGTGGTAGATTGTGTTGATGGATCATTCTATATTGAACTATCATTGTATCACTGGGATGAAGCCTACTTGATCATGATGGATGTTGTTTTTGATGTGTTCCTGGATTCAGTTTGCAGGTATTTTATTGAATATTTTGCATCAATGACATCAAAAAGAAGTCAGCCTGAAGTTCTATTTCTTTGGTTAATCCTTGCGTGGATTTGATAACAAGGCGACTGTGACTTCATAGAATGAGTTTTCCAGTGTTCTTTCTGTTTCTATTTTGTGTTCCTTTTGTTTCTATTTTCTAATAGTTTGAAGAGTATTGGTATTAGCACTTCTTTGAGATTCTGGTAGAATTGTGGGCTAATCTATAGGCTTTAGACCTTTTTGGTTTTGTTGTTGACAGTTGTCCATTTCACTTAGATTTTCCAATTTTGTAGAATATAGGATTTTGAAGTAAGTTCTTAGAAGTAAGTTTCTTTGTATTTCCTCAGTATCTGGTTATATCTGCTTTTTCATCTCTGATTTGTTAAATTTGATATTTGTTTTTCTGCCTTTTAGTTAGTTTTGCTAAGGGTTTGTGTATCTTGTTAATTTTCTCAAAGAACTAGCTCTTTGTTTGGTTGATTCTTTGAATTGTTCTTTTTGTTTCTACCTGGTTGATTTCAGTTGTGAGTCTATTTCCTGTCATCTACTCCTCTTGTGTGTATTTGCTTCTTTATGTTCTGGAGTTTTCAGGTGTGCTGTTACAATTACAGTATGAGAACTCTCCAGTTTCATTATAGAGGCACTGAATGCTATGAACTTTTCTTTTAGATTGCTTTCATTTTGTCTCATAAGTTTGAGTATGTTATGACTTCATTTTCATTGAATTCTGTAAAGACTTTAATTTACTTATTTGTTTGTTTCTTCCTTGTTTTCTTTTTTTGACCCAGTGGATATTGGGTATAGAGTTGTGCAATTTCCATGATTTTGTATGCTTTCTATTGTTGAATTTCACATTTAATCAACGGTAATCTGTAGGATGTAAGGGGTTATTTTAATCTTCTTGTATCTTTTGAGGCTTGCTTTGTCATAGAATATATGCCCGTATATCGTGTTGGAGAGAAATGTTCTACAGATATCTGTTAAGACCATTTGATTCATAAATTCTGTTAGTTTCATCATTACTCCTTGACCTGTCCATTGGTGAGAGTGAGAGTCGGGTCTTAAGGTCCCCCATTATTAATGTGTAGTGTTCAATGTGTGCTTTAAGCTTTAATAATTTTTCTTTTACAAATGTGGGTGTCCTTGGATTTGTAGAATAGATGTTCAGAATTGAGATATCATTTTGGTGAATATTTCCTGAGATGAGTATGAAGTATTTTTCTCCATCTCTTTTGATTACTTTTGTGTGAAAATCTATTATTTCAGATATTAGAATGACTACTCCAGCTTGTTCCTTGGGTCTGTTTGCTTGAAAAATCTTTTTCCAGCCCTTTACTCTGAGGTAATATATAGTATATAATATATAACATTATATTGTATAGACTATAAGATATACTTATTTTCCTATAAAAAAATAAAAGCTTGAATTTGTCTGTCATACTATGTCTGGCAAATTTCAAATACTTCAGTCTTTCATTGGTACTTTAAACGTGTGGATACTTCATTCCTCCTTAGACTAGGGAACAAAATACCCATGGAAGGAGTTACAGAGACAAAGTTTGGAGCTAAGACAAAAGGATGGACCATCCAGAGACTACCCCACCTAGGGATTCGTTCCAAACTCAGCCACCAAACACAGACACTATTGCACATGCCAGCAAGATTTTGCTGAAAGGACCCTAAAAGTCTACTGTGAGACTTTGCCATTGCCTGGCAAATACAGAAGTGGATGCTCACAGTCATCTATTGGATGGAACACAGGTCTCCCAATGGAGGAGCTAGAGACAGTACCCAAGGAGCTAAAGGGATCTGCAACCCTATAGGTGGAACAACAATATGAACTAACCAGTATGCCCCGGAGCTCGTGTCTCTAGCTGCATATATAGCAGAAGATGGCCTAGCTGGCCATCATTGGGAAGAGAGGCCCCTTGGTCTTGCAAACTTTGTATGCCTAAGTACAGGGCAATGCCAGGGCCAAGAAGTGGGAATGGGTGGGTAGGGGAGAAGGGCAGAGGGAGGGTATAGGGGACTTTCAGGATAGCATTTGAAATGTAAATGAAGAAAATATCTAATAAAAATTGAAAAAAAATGCCTGTCATACTTTGCATTGACAAAGTTGAATTTAGCTGTTCAATGTAAGTAGTTAATAGTGTTTGAGTACAGATATTTCCAGACACTGACCGAGAAAAAGCAATCTCCTCCAGGCACATAGATTAATTTCAGTACTCATTTTCCAAATTTGGCAAAGTTGTGGGATGTAATTAAAAAATCTCAGTCATAGCCGCCAAGGTCAGGTGGTAATATAAATCATCATCAAGGTAAAAAAACATATATATTCTAGACTTCAGGTTAACCACATGGGCATCTGAACAATGTGCATGAAATGAAATCTTTGATGTAATTTATTACTTTTAGCATAACTCGTACCAATGTATTATAATAACAGGGTAAATAAAAATATGATTGCCAACTTAATAAAAAATACATACTTGTAACACATTAGTTTAAGTGAGATTTCTGTTGGAACTTCAGTATATGATAAGGACAAGATTTTAAAATGATGATTTTTATATATGTTGGGCAGAATGTTATTTCTTAAAAGTCAGGTTAAATAAATTAATTGATGAAGAAAGGATTTGACAGTAATATAAATGTTTAGTTCTTCATTAATTGAAGAGTTATAGACCAAGAGCTCTGGACATTTCAAGACAGCTTAAAATTGACTCTGTAGTTTGCTTATTACTATTTATTCTTATAAAGATCTATAATTAAAAGGAACAAGATTAGCAAGGAAAAATATATAATCTGAAGAGAAAGGCAAACAGACAAAGAAACAAAAAAAATGAAAACATTGATTTTAAGTGAAATATAGTTAGTTGTGACCTCAGAGCAAGACTCCACTGAGCTAAGCATCCAATTTGAAAAAAGGAATTAGAGAAAGACATGCTTTAAAAGTCTAGCATGGTAGTGAACACCATTAATCCGAGAACTCTGAAGACAAAGGCTGTCAGATCTCTAAATTCAAGAATAATGTGGTCTACAAATAAGGTTTCAGGACTGTCAAGCTTAGTTAGTGAAGAAAACAGGAAAAAAAAAAAGAAAGCTTATAAATAGTGTGTGTGTGGGGGGGGGCATGTTCCAACCCCAGAAAGCAACAGACTTTGGCACCTTCAACTGCATTGTTATGGTTTTAGAGTCAATGATAGAAGAAAGGGGTTATGCAATCTCCCTCTGAAAATGAGGAAAGACACAGAGGCCAGGCGTATGTCAGGGGTGTCACTGCATAGAGCTCTAGAAAGGCCATTGAGTATAGCTGTGAAAATGAAGCCTGGCTTTTGTTGAAGAGCCCAAGATGTTGGAGATGCCAGAGTGATGGGAAACCTGCCAAGGAAAGCTGCTGACACTGAGAAGAACCAGCCCAAAAGAACAAAGTGTGTTGCAGTCTGGAAAGCTGAAAGGAGTTAGAGATCTGAATAGTCCTTTGACATCAGACGTAGAGATGTAGAGTTTGAAGTTTGCCCAGCTGGTTTGAGGCCTTGGTTTGGTCTACTATTTCATACTGTGACCTTTTTCCCGCCTTTTAGAATGTTAATGTGTATCCTTGATAAATGTTGGAAGTATGTGATCTGCTTTTCTATTTAATTTTCCATGGGATTACAGTTAAGGGATTGCATGAGTCTCATAAGAGAACTTTGAATTTTAAATATGTTTGAGATTATTAAATAATAGGGCACATTTGAAATTAGACTAAATTTATTTGCATTATGATATGACTGTAAGCCTATGGGGATCATGGAGTGAAACATGCTATTTAAAAGAAAATGACCTCCAAAGGCTCACAGAAAGTGGCACTATTAGGAAGTGTGGCCTTTCTGCAGTAGGTGTGGCTTTGTTGGAGAGAGTGCATTAAAGGAGTGTGTGTATGTGTGTGGGTGTTGGCTATGGGATCTCAGAAGCTCAAGGTAGGCCTATTGCTTTAGTTCTCTTCCTGCTGTCTGTACAAGCAGATGCAGAACTGTTAGGCCCTTCTCTAGCACTATGTCTGCCTCTGTCCTGTCATGATAATAGATTAAACCTATGAAACTGTAAGCCAATCCCAACTAAATGTTTTCCTTTATAAGAATTGCTATGCTATGGTCATGATGCCTCTTCAGAGAAATAGAAACCCTAAGACATTTCTCATCCCTCCATACTTTTCTATAACTTTCTCTTTTTTCCTTTCTTTTTTTCTTTTCTTTTATTAGATATTTTTTTATTTACATTTCAAATGCTATCCCGAAAGTTCCCTGTACCCTCCCGCCGCCCTGCTCCCCTACCCACCCACTCCTACTTCTTGGCCCTGGAGTTCCCCTGTACTGGGGCATATAAAGTTTGCAAGACCAAGGGGCCTCTCTTCCCAATGATGGCCGACTAGGCCATCTTCTGCTACATATGCAGCTAGAGACATAGTCCATAATATGTTTAAATTAACATATATTTCCTTAATTTTTAATTTTTCAGAAATGAAACTTCTTTTCTAGAATAATCCAATATGTCATATATTTCTATTATAATATTATAGCAGGTTATCACTAGTGAGTTTTCTGCATGAATCAATAAGTGTGTGTGTGTGTGTGTGTGTGTGTGTGTGTGTGTGGTATATATTGTCCAATATAAGGCACCATTGGAAAATATGATAGTATCTTATAGAGTTACTTAAACTTTTTAAATGTACAACATAGAATTCAAGAATCTAGAACTTAGATATCTAGGCCTCATACTTAGTTTTGTATGCATTCCTTGTATTTGTTTAGGCAAGTCATTTTGCCTCTGGCTGCTCACTTTCCTATCTCATTTTAATAACATAAACCTTATAGAATTTTACAGGCATTTCACGAAAATATGATATACAATGAATAATATATAATGTTGAATTATATTTCATTTACTTAATCATTTATTGATGATAGTTCCATGATCTCCACCTATATCAGGAAGATGAAGATGAGGTTTGAAAGTAAAGATGAGGTTTAAAAGTGTTGGGAGATGCGGTAGTCAAGAATCTTCTAGCATAAAAATGATTATAATATCTATTTTTCTAAGTTGTTCAAATCAAATCAAATTGGATGGTGTTAAGGGAAAACTAATAGGCCTAGCCAATCTATTTACTAGTTCTAGTGATGACATGGATTTGAATCAGTAACATATTTTCTCCATCTGTTAAGCAAGTAGGATTTGATTTTAACTGTTCTTCAAGATACTGATGTATAGAATCTTAGTAAAACCACCACTTCATTTTGTCAATTTATGCGTCTTTAAATTTTTAACACTTTGTTTCTTCTTGAAACAGTCTCACTATGTATCTCTGGTTAACCGGGAACATGCTATGATGACTGAGTTGGCCTTGAACTCATAGAGATGCACCTGCCTCTTCCTCCTGAAAGCAGGGACCTATGTCTACCACCCCAAACATCCAGAAATGTCATGGCCCAATTCTTTTGTTTATATAGGAACAAGTGTAGGACAGTGCCTACTTACAGTTAAAATCCAGCTGGCCTCAGGGCCTTTGATTTAAAATTCTAATTTCTCACTATTGTCTTAAAATGTTGCTGGGGAAACTAATTAGTTCTCAGCATTTTAGCTGAATTGATAGCAATTATTATGCTTAGTAATAAAATAAAGAGAATATATAACAGAAAAACACTCAACACACAAAAATTGGAATAGATTGAGTTAAAGTTACTCAGGGTTCCAGCAATGCATACCTATTCATTTGCAATTAATCAAGTTCCCAAGTGCGAATACAGCCTAGAATCCAACACTTAAAATGAAACAAGAGCTATTATGTATTTTCATAGGTTTGTAGTTCATTCATGTCTCATTCTCAGCATCACTGCTAAAAACCCAACATAGCACTGCATACTCCTCCATAAGCAGAGTTGTGTATTTGGAAAAAAATACAACATATTTTGGATGTTACTCACATTTACTCTGTGGTACCCCATGCACAGTCCTGCCATGAATTCTTTGCCCTAGTGCCTCTGAAGCACATGGCCCAGAACATCCCAGACAGATCTTTTTCATTGTTTTAATTTAATGATTTTAAGAATTTCATGTAGTAATACTATATTTTCCATTTCTCTCTGTTTTCCTACCCATCCCATTTCCCGTTTAATTTCCATTCAACTTCATGACATGTTCTTCTTTAATTATTGTTGTTTTACACACACACAAACACACACACACACACACACACACACACACACACACACACACACACTCTGCTGAATCCAAATACATGTATGTAGGGCTGGCTGCTTAGCATTGGATAACCTGTCAGGGAGCTCATTCCTGGAGAAAGAAGAGTGATTCTTACTCCACAGCCATTGGTTGTCTTTTCCAGGATAGAGACACTGGAAAATTTCTCCAATGGATCCACAATTGGTCAGTGTGCAAAGACTATGTGGCTGTGAGTTATCAGCCCAAGAGATGCATAGGTCAGGCTCAGGGAAAATCATGGAAGAGTGTTATTCTAGGAAAGATTGTAAAATCCAGGGTACTATGATATCTGTTGCTAGATATTCTTATAAGCATTCCTGGGATGTTGCCCCAAATTAATCTCAACCACATGGGTACTTAAAGTACACCTACTTAAGGACCACACCAGATTTTCTTTCTTAAGCAAGGAAATATTTGTTGTCACCCTATTTACAAGAGAAAGTTTTAAGTGCTGTATTGCGATAATAACAAATTAACACTGATATCATGAACACAAATTAGTTTTTATTTCAAGTGTAGCAATTTTAAAACTAAAGCCAAAGGTTAGCATATCATTTTTTAGGAATGTCATAATAAACACTGTAGATTTAGCGACTTAAATTACAGCAATTTATTCCTTCATATTACTGGAATCTAGAAGCTCAACATCACAGTCTTAAAAGAGAGCTGGAGAGAAGGCTCAGTGGGTAAAGCATTTGTTGTAAAAGCATGGGGATATGAGTTTAGATGAGAACAATCCTTGTAAAACTAAATGAGGTAACATATATATGGGTAGAACCAGAACTTCTATGGATAGAGGGAAGGAGGAGACAAGAATATTCCCACAAGCTCATGGGACTGCTAGCCTAAATTATATAGCAGAAAAAGTAAATAAAGAAAGGTTGACTTGTCTCCACAAAGGGTGGATGGTAAGGATGATAAGGACAGACACATGATGTTGTCTTCTTACCTCCACACATATATTGTGATATAAACATGCTCCCATTCACACACATAAATGTGTGTAAAACACACACACACAGAGGGATACACAGACACACACACACACACACACACACACAGAGCACAGAAACAAATAGACAGGCACATAGATTAAAATGCAAAAAGTATTTGTTAGAGGGTTGGTTTCTTCTAAGACTTCCATCTTACAGATGACTTAATTTTTTACACATTTTCATACACTATTTCCTAGATATTTATGTGATTTTGTGTATTCTTGTGAAGTATGGTATTGTTTACATTAGATTACCATTATCATAATGACCTTATTTTAATTGTCTCCTTAAAGACTATATCTCAATAGACAGTCATTTCATCATATGAATACTTGAAAATATAATTAAGACAAAAATCAGATGGTAATACTGGAAGCACCTTGAAGTATGCACAGGAGACCACAAGACTAAGTTCTCAGCATAAAGGAGCTTTCTTTACCTCAGAGGGACTAAGGGCATTGAATAAGAGACAAATACAGTGGATAGAGGAAAAAGGAGATAGAGGAACTAGGGAGAAGGGGTGGGGAGATATTTGTCCTGAGAAACAAAGGACTGCCTCTGGATAGAGAGGAGACAGACTTGGCCCAAAAACAAATCATGTTTATAAATGTAAAAGAGGAAACCCTGTGTTAGGATGAGGTTTGTAATTTTTATTGGGCATGTTAATTAGGATAGCCAAAGGGGGTTTTTGATTGCTGGACTTCAATACTTTAATAGCTGGACCTCTGTAGTCAGCTTCAGCTGGAGGAAATGGCCAAAAGAGGGAGTGGACATTGGTGTCTAGCTTTGGAATATAGCCTAAAATATTTTAGTAAGATAGAGGGAATGGGGAAGAAGAGTAAAAGAAAAAAACCTTTTTGGGAGATGTTAGCCATGCTCTAGAATACTGGAGTCCTTTAAATACAAGTTATAAAGATATAATATGAGAATTTAATATAGTATATTAAGTATGATATACCTTTACTATTTAACAATAATTTAATAAGCATCTACTATGCATCAAATTGTGGGCATACCATGTATTAATTTGTGAAAACAGTAATATAGAGACAAATTTAAAATGAAAGTATGAGGGACATTTTAGTGAGGAAACAGATGGATGTGTAGAATAGAAGAGGGTCTGGGGAAGAATAATTAATACTAAAGATTTTTAAACAGCTATATGAAAACCTGTAATTTTGTTTCATGTATTTATATATGTATATATGAGCACGTACATATATTTAATTGGACTTTCCCTACACAGGGCATAATACTCCTTTTTGAATCCCAGAAGACAAATAAAAAGTTCCATGTCAGGTTTATAACCCCTCAACTTGTTGGTCAAAGTTGTCCTGGAAACCCCCAAAGCAATACCATCTGCTGCTGTTACTCCTGATTGTCCACTACCACTTGACAGGAAAGCTCTACTGCTATGTACTTTTTCACTGTACATGTTGAAACCACATTGGCTCACCCAAGGTAACCTTCCTGCATGCTAGTTTTAAGAGTAATGAAAGGTATAAGCTGTTGGGAGGAAAATTTTATCAACAGTCTTGCTCATCTGTGAAGCCCATAAACTATAATAATAACATGTATTATCAAGATATGCCCATAGGTGCAAATGTGGCACTAACGACATGGGAGTAACCAATCACTTTCTGATTGAATTGCAGGCATGCCTTATAGGAGCAAACCCCTATACTCTTATCTCCTAGATTTCATCACAGTTTCCTTGTGGAGTAGAGGGAAGTTAGTATAGATAATCAAAGTGCATCAATGGGATGATCAGTCAAAAAAGGGACTTTGTGTCACCCTCCCCCCAAACATAAAAGGCTCATGGATCATTGCAGAGGAGGTGGCAGAGAAGTAGCAATGGACAGAGGTTGGGGAGGATTAAAACAAAACACTATCTTCAGGACCTGACAGGTTCAATGCACTAATGAATTCTTAGCAGCTGCTGTCACCTACAGAGTAACAGCACAAGATCAAGCCTATCAGTATTTGAGCTAAGAGGGTTAAGAGGTCCACAAGCCTCAATGACTAATACAGGAGCTATGCACAGTTGAATACTTCTCTAGGAAAGTGTGTAGCCCCTATTGTGTGTGACTATGTACTGGTGGATAATCCCTAACTCAGGAGTATATAAATAGCACAAATTGAACTCAGTGAGCTATAAGTTAAAAAAAGAAGATAAAAGAGGAGAGGAAGTGGCAGCATAAGGGAGGAAAGGGGGAGATCCTAAAGGGATCAGAAAGAGGTATAAGGAGTGTATATGATCAAAATATACTATATGGGGTTTTGAAAGAATCAGTAAAACGTTATATTTAAAGTAAATATGATAAAATCCTGAGGAGAACTGAAAAGAAGCAAGAAGAACTCCTAAACAGACCAAACCTGAGTGCTACTGCATCCTCTTTAACCCCACCTCAGCCATGCCTCAAAGAAAAGCTGAAGGCAATGTTAAAGGAGTTGAAGTAAAGGTGAGGGAGTCCAGAATGTATCTGTCATATATAATATCTGCAAGGTTGTCTACTGAATGTGCAGAGGCAGAGGCAGAGCCAGAGGCAGAGCCAGAGGCAGAGCCAGAGCCAGAGCCAGAGCCAGAGCCAGACCCTACGCCTGAAACGGTCCCTGTAAAGAAGGGAGAGAATTCACCTGAGTGGAAGAAGGCGAAGCCTGATGCTGGCAAGAACATGACATGAATATCCTGCAGAAAATGCAGGAGATGCCCAAACAGCAAGCACAGAAAGCTGAAGGTGCTAAAGATCCCAAGTGACATGTGTGCATATTTAATAACTGTGTTTACAGGTGACTGTAGAGTTTGAAACACTATTTTTTAACCAAGTTTTATAAAAGTGCAGAATTTTGTTTTAATTTTTTCTAATTCTATGTTGTTAGCACAGAGAGTACTTTGTTGTTGGTTTTTTTGGAGTGGGTGGAGGAGGGAATGCGTCACTAACAAAACTCCTTTCAGGCTGGATTGATGACAGAAAGCATCTTTGTTTGATAATTTTGAAAGGTCACTCTTGGCTCCCAGGAGAGATGTCCTTGTGTTGACATATGTGGTCACTATGGCACAGAATACCTTGTGGTGTGAGAAAATTCTAATTTTAATATTCTCTTCCCCTGTGCTATCAAGAGAGATTTAAGTCCCTTAAAACCAGACACATGTTGGAACCTGACCTTCTAAAATCAGTTTTGCCAGTCTACTGGATGACCTGCAATGACATCATTGAATGTCTTCAATAGGGCAGTGGCTCCTTTTATAAAAAATTGCAAATCTTCACATGCTTAATGCTGTAATTGATTTTATTTCCTGAAAGTCAGGGTCAGCTTGTGGTAAGTTGTAAAACTACATCCTTAATGTGAAGTCTCAACCCTCACTCTAAGCCACTTCCCTATTGTCAAAGCATCAGATGAAGACTTCATTGGATTTTATGGTGGCTTTCTGATTTTGGCAGTCAGTATAAGAAAGGGGTTCTGGTCCTCTTAGTGATTTCTGACCATGTCCTGCCTAGATTACCATGATTGCTTATGTAAACGCATCTATAATAAAGCTGAATGCAGTTTCACTTGGAAAAAAAGAAAAATCTGAAATTTATACTATTTTTAAAAACTTATCTACACATTTACCCAAGTAGAGTTTCCCTAACTTAGAAAAAGAAAAATAAATTGAGTTCAAAGAGGTTAAGATGTTTTTGTTGTTGTTATTTCTTTTTGCTGAAAATCATAAAAGTATTTTAAACTCATAACTATTAAATTCCAAAGCTCATAATTCTTTTATTTCACCTTATTTCTGCAATACTGGCTCCACAGACATGAATAAGGAGACTAGACTAAAATTCAATTATTGCAACATTTAAAGAATGAAATGTATAAAAAGTGATTGCTTCAACGATTAATCATACACTTTAGTGGACATAGTACTCAGAGCGATTGTGTGCCTAAGCCATCTTAACTAGTACACCAGAGATGGATTCTCAGCCAAAGGAATCTCAGTTGTGAGATTGAAGCCAGAGGTTTAGAAAATAAATGCAGAATTCTCCAAGAGTATCACGAAATTGCAAAGCACATTTTCTCATGAAAAATGGAAGTACGTGAGGACATAGGAACATTGCCCTCAGACCGATCTGGCTCATTAATATCTGTGCAAAGAGAAAGAGTAAGAGAAAATCAAAACCCCAGCTCAGAGCTAGACTTCCAAGGGTCTGTACTATATAAACCTTGATATATAGGAGCTGGCAGGGTGTGGTTCTCAACAGTTACTCTAAACATATGACACTGGAAGATTCACTGGTTGATCTACAGAACTGTTTATAGTGAACCTCAGTAAATTCTGAGGCGGGTCTTGCCGCAGTCTCCCATTGTCTAAGAGGGAGGCAGTTGGAAAAGACTGAACACTGTAAAAGGTGCCATGTAGGGATGAGGTCCAAGAGATTGGCAGACCACCTAGGAGATGATCTCAGTGCACCAGAGTAAGTGAAAGAGCTTAGAATTGCCAAATATTTCCCATTTCAACACAGTAGTTTTTTTTTTTTTTTTTTTTTTTTTTTTCTTCAACCCAACTCAAGTAAAGTTGTCTGTCATTTCAGGCTTCGGCTGTAACTGTGTTCCATCTGCAGCCATGTCCAAAAGCATTTTAATTCTCTGTAAGCATCAGGGCCGCTTATTGGATTGTTTTTCCTTTAGCTTAAATCTAATAAGATAAGAGACACACTAAGAAAGGATTAGTGATCCCTGACCTGAATCTAAGATGCTTTTATCACTAGTATTATGAATCAAGTGAGCTGACTTAAGTAAAATAAACCACAGCCTTTACTTTGTTTAATCTGGCAGGCAGAGAGTCCAAGGTCTTTCTTAATTTTCTTGCCAAAGGTTCTACTGAGTTCATTGCAAATCCTCCTCCCCTTGAAGGGGACATGGCCTCCCTTTGTCTTGTCTATCCTGTTCTCCAGATCAATTCCAGGAGAAAGTGAGGAGGAGAACCTCCAGCCCGTTTGTTCATCGGGGTGCTGCCACAATGTGCACCCCAATTCACTGCATTTTCCTGTTATCCCAATGCTAATCCCGGATTCCTTCTTGCTCTGACCTTTTTTTATTTTTTTAAATCATAGGGAATAGAAATATTCATGTCAACAACAGAAAAAAGAACAAAGCAAGCAATAGTTGAGCTGGATTTTGTCTTGATGTAGTCAAGTCTACTCAATAATGTTTTGTCTTAATCTAGAAAGGCAGACAGTGGTCTTTCTCCTCTCTGTTGTCATTGCATCATTTCTTTCTAAAACACTTGTGAGGTAGAGGCAGGAGGTGTAGGATTTCAAAGCAAGCCAAAGATTCATTGTAAATCTGAGGCTAGCCTGGGCTACATGAAATCTCATCTCAGAGAGCAAAGACAAAGCCAATCAAGCCAAAACAAACTAAACCAAAACAAAACAAACCAAACCAAACCAAACCAAACCAAACCAAACCAAACCAAACCAAACCAAAACAAAACAAAACAAAACAAACTAAACCAAACAAAAAGATCAGATTATAGAAACAATACATATATTCTAGAATAGTCAAAAATACAGAAACTCAATAAATTAAAAATGCTCATATTTATTAGAAGAAAATGAGTATTTTACATCATGTTCATATTTAGTTGCTTACAGATATTCATTTATAATTATTTGTGGGCATGTACATATTTGGACACACATGGTAGAATGTACTTACTCAGATATATATTTTTTACAAATGAGTATACACAATTAAAACTCTGTATACATATTTTTTATGTTACTAGTCTCATGATTAAATACAATTTTTGCCATGCAAAATAATTTTAGTCATTGAAATTTTTCCTCGTATTGTTGATTAGAGGTATATTACTGGTAGCATTATATCAAAGCATATTTTATTGGAGATGATTTGCTCATTCTTGCATTTATTCATGCAGTAGTTCATCATGTCATCCGGTTCATCAGTTTGGAATCATACTGATGCAATATCCAAGCCTTAAACAGAGCAACTTCAGACTTGTAGCTTGTAAGTAAGCTTGCTCTGTCTTTTGCCCAACACGTCCTGACAGTGCCTATGTCTATATAACTCACTTGCTGACAAGCTTTGTGATCATTCTGCATAGGATAGGGATTTTCTAACACTGAGTAAATATAAGAAAAGTAACAAAAGATCTCCAGAGACTGCTGTCTGGCCAATAACTGTATTATGCTTTTTCAGGGGTTATTTTTACCACCAGGAGAATAAGGAATGTCTATATTGCAAAAATTTCCCTTAACCTGCTTTTGCATCAGGGCAGAAATTACAAGGTCTCTGTGTATGTAAGAGAAGAACTCAGAAAGTGGAGGAAGTCTTGGCCCACTGAGAATACATTTCAAGAGAGTAGGGGACCCTCCTTTCCTCATTATTTGTTACATGCGAGGTTTATGGAGGCTGAGGAATCCATTAAAGTAGCTAAACATCCTGAGTTTATTTTTAGGAGGCACACCAAATGTCACTTTAATGTTTCTGATGGCCAAATACTAATGTTATGATTTATTTTAATGTAGGTGAAATGAGTGAGGTTTAGGCTGTTAGGGGTTGTTTCTTCAATAAGGACTTTCATAAAATGAATGTACTTCATTTAAATAAGAACTTTATAAACTTGTTTGTTTTATTTTAGAAATTCATTTGAATTTGAGTAATTTTAATTATGTAAAGGTGTAGCAAATTACTTTATTTTAGTTTAATTTTTTGAATTTATATATAAATTATATATAGAAAGTTCCATGATAAAGACATATTTTCTGGTAAATTCTACTAAAAACCCCACCTTTTTGCATAAAACAACATTTATACATTAATTTATTTAACAAATTCTTGTTACTCATTTGCTTGCATAGTAGAATGGTGTAGGTGCTGGATGACAAGGCATGTCAAACACAACCAGTGAAAGGTGAAATAGGAGATGTTTGCAATGCCTATAATGCATGAAAATATAAACACACACACATACACAGACATATGTACACATATATACATATATATATATAATATAAATATCAATTTATATATATTATATATATTTGTATATATGTATTTATACACAACTATATACATATATAAATATATAAAATACACACACATATGTATATATAAATAAATATATATAAATACATGAATATACATATATGTATGTATATATGTGTATGTATATTTAATATGTGTATATATGTATATATGTGCATATATACATATAAGTATATATATGTATATATGTACATATAAATATATAAATACACATATATTTATATATGTATCCATACACACACACACACACACACACACACACACACACACACACATATATATATATGAGAAGGACTCAGACACTGGAAGAAGTCTTGGACCACTGAGAATACATTTCAAGAGAGTAGGGGACCCTCTTTTCCTCATTATTTGTTACATGCAGGATTTATGGAGTATGGGGTATATGAATATATATATATGTATGTGTATATATATGTATGTATATATATGTGTATGTGTGTGTGTATATATATATATATATGTGTGTGTGTGTGTGTGTGTGTGTGTGTATACATATTCACTGAGAAGTGGATATTAGCCAAAAAGTTCAGAATAGCCATGATACAACTCACACACCTTAGGAAACTTAACAGGTAGGAAGGCCCAAGTATGAATACCTGAAGTCCACTTTGAAGGGGAACAAAATAATCATGAGATGAAGAGGGAGGGAAAGGCGAGGAGGTTGGGAGGAAAATGGAGGGAAAGGAGCAAGTATTGGGGAGTGATGCTCAGAAGTTCAGGAAAATGAATTGAAACATGCAGCAGTTGGGGCTAGAAGGCAGGCAGGGCCTTTAGAAAGTTCTTGAGACCTGGGATGTGAGAGTATACCAGGACCAAAGGGGATAGTATTAGCATAAATATCCAACAGCGGAGAGATGGACAAAATGAAACGACTTCCAGTAGATGGACATGGCTCCCAGTTGAGGTAGGGGGCCTCCCACCCATCTTTAAAATTTTTAACACTCAATTGTTCCTGTGTAAATGAAATGCAGGGACAAAAAATAATGCTGAGACTGAAAGAAAGGCCACACAGTGACCTTCCCAGCTTGGGAGCCATCCCACATGAGCACACCAAATTTTCATACTATTACTGAGTCCAAAATGTAGATGTAGACAAGAACCTGTCATGGCTCTCTTCTGAGAGGCTCTCACATCAAATGGCTGAGACAAATGCAGATACTTACAGCCAACCATTGGATTTAGGTCAGGGACCAATATGGAAGAGTTAGAAGAAGGGCTGAAGGAGCTGAAGGGGATTGCCATACCATTGGTAGAACAACAGTGTCAATTAAACTATATCCTTCAGATCTCCCAGAGACTAAGTCAAAAACCAAAGAGATGTATGGTCTGATTCATGGCCCTTGGCACATGTGAAGTAGGGGACTGCCTTGAATGGCATCAGTGGGAGAGGGTATATTCAATTCTATGGAAACTTGATGACCTAGGAAAGAGGAACACTGGTGGGGGCAAGGTGGGGTTGGGTAGGTGACTGGGGCTCACCATTTAAAAGGCAGGAGTTGGGGGATAGAGTGAAGAACTCAGAAATAGGGGCCAACTTTTGGAATGTAAATAACTAAAATGATAATACTAATGCTACTACTAATAAAACAGAATGTTAGAATACTGAAAATGAACTAGTATATTGTTTGTGGTAAATAATACATTATAGTTGACAGGACAATACAGAAGGAAATCATGAGCATATCTTAGAAATGTCTTGGTCACAAAAGTTCTTGGTTGCAGCCAGAGTGTAAAAAGAATTGTGATGGGAACCATGGAGTTGTTACTTAAAACAATGACCCAGCCAGAACTTTGGGTGGTCATTTGAATGAAACTTTTATAAGCAAATATGGAAAGCGAACAGTAATCAACAATGATGTTCTTTAAAATGTTTCTCAGATTCTCTCATGGTGTATTCCCATCCTGAAACCATTTTTGGCCTAGAATTTGTATGTGGAAATTTTCTGCCCACCTTTCCTCCTGTTTTCCCCACAGCCTAGCTCCTCCTGTGTGTTCTTTAGGAGGACTTTAAGACCCAGTCCACTGCAGTTGTACTGACATTACCACTCCAGGCTCCTGATGTTTCGGGTGAACATAATTTGATTGACTTATCTTTGGATGTCTGCATCTAGCTTATGGAATAAAATGGATCAGAAAGCCCATCCATGCTCATCAAAAGACTGGATGAGCTATAAGCCTTTCTAAAGACAGGTTGGCCCCTGATCAATACTGTTTTACCTCTTTCTCCTTTTCCTGCAGATTCACTTTCAATTGGATTATTTACAAATAATCAGTGCATGTTATTAGACATGCCTTCTGTAGAAGGCTTAATATTTTCTAAAGACCAAAGGACAGGTAAAACAAGGGAGAAACCTACCTCCTGAATATGACCACAGATAACATTTTGGAATGTGCATTTATAAATTTTTTCTTAAACGGTAATATATTCTGTCCTGTTTTGCACTGTGGTTTAATTTAGCTTCTTATATAATCATGTAGTTTATCACTTTTTTTTCTTCCACATAAAACAAATATTTTAAATAATTTCCTGAAATTCTCTTGTTCACTGAAATTTATTTATTTTTCCTTCAGAATGTCTATATTTTCTTGAGTTTTGACTTTAAAGTGCTTCTCATTGTCATAATCAATAAGATGATATGGATTCTCATTCATATATATACACATATACATATATTGGCTCATATAGCAAAGTTTTTAATGAGGATTATGCACAAATGGCATTCATAAATAAAAGGCATACCGAAGTTGAAACGTTTCAGCTTAGATTTCCCATATTGAGAAGGCAATAAAATCGCACAGCCAACAGAAGGACTTGGGGAGATGTTTTTCTAAAGCAGTTTGAAGTTACTACTTTTCAAAGTTCTAACAAACTAGTGATTTTAAAGCTAAAAGATTTCAATATTTTATATCACTATTTTTTTTCACTTTATGCTAAAGGGTCTTACTATGGAACCATGACTAACCTAGAGCTCAATACAGGACCAGGCTATTCTTGAACTCACAGTGATTCTCCTACCACTACCTCTGCCTCTGCCACCAAAGTTCAGGGATAAAAGATGAGTGTCACCATGCCAGGCTCATAACATTTTTAAAGTTGCAATTGTGTGTAATGATAAAGGAAGCTGGTTTATTGGACTATTTTCAAATAAATAGATATTTATTTTGCAGTTAGAATATCACTTTAATTGGGCATTTATTGTATAAAATTCGTAATTATTGCCTACTTTGATGACTTGCTGTGCCTTGTATTTGTGAAGAATCACATCATGTTATAATGTATAGATATTACCCTATTTGCACTCTAAGGCTAATGTATTCCTTACTAGTCACAAGATACAGCCAAACTGCAGTGACAAGAGTAAGCTGGACTGTCTTTGTGTTCAACAAAATTGTGAATATTTTTAGAGAATTACTTATATTAGTTTTGAAAAATGATATAGATTATCTTCTTTAATAAAAAGCACATTTGTGTTCTCATTTGACAAATTTGTGCTTATTATTAATATATTTCATCAAATATTTTATTGCTCCAATTTAGTGAATTAGGTGACTTATTCACTGACTCGATAAAGTTGAAAACCTTTACACATCTGGATGACTTCTTACATTTTTATGCTTACCTTAAGAGAGATTTAAGCTGACTAATATTTGCTCACATAGCAATAAAAGTGCTTGATTTTTAATTTATTTTAATAATACTCCTTTGTCATGCTTTGACTTTAAGGTTGATTGGTCAAACATGCATATGGCTTGGAAGCTTCAGGTGATTCCTCTCTTTCAGCTAAATTGACAATATGTAGTAGAGAATTATGTTATATTCTTAGTGGTGCCACACCCCTCACTGTGCCATATTTATACTTTAATGCAGCAATGGATTGTTGTGTAACACTGTTAGCTGTCATCTTAGCTAAAGATTATGAATACTTTGTCAGAATGTTCCATATTTAGTTTGAATGACATGGTGCCTTTGGAAGATTTCTTGAATATCTATAAATAATATATATTAATATATACATTCCTTTTATTGACTAGCAACAGAAAAAAATTGTTTCATAACTTACTTTCTTCACAACTTCAATAAAGCTATTCATAATGACTTAATAATTGCAGGGCTATGAGTGACATTGTAAGAAAAGAAACAGGCCATTATGTCTGTATTTATGATAAAATACAATATTAGAATTACAAAACATTTTAAGTACACACACATGTGCTTTTGTATGTGAGTATGAATATGAATGTTTATTGAAGCAATATATGGATATGATTTTAAAACATATAAATTATTAAATAGTAACTATGAATGTGTTTGTTCTATAATAACTTAGAAATTCTTTTGGCTGGTAGGAATAATCCACATGGTACCTGTCTGAAGTACCATGGATTCTTCTGCAACCAATGCATTTAACACTTCACCTGGCTGCTCTATTTTTACCTATTAATGTAGTTGACACTGTCCATTGCATACAATTTTAGATTACTACATTATCTAAATACAATGTATTTATCAAAACAACTTTTTAACAGAATTTCGAACTAATTAAGATGCAATGTATTGACTCAGTGACATCTTATTCTCTTTGTTCCTCAGAAATACTAAAAACTACTGAGGAATTACTCGAATTGTTCTCTTCAAAAATATAAAATGAAAAATCGTGTTGTATATAGTATGTTTTCATTAGCAACTCGCCTAAAAATCTATGGTAGAGAATCTTTGGTTTGTCTCTGATTTGCTTTGAAAGGGATGTTAAAATTTAAATTTCCATTAATATTTATAATGTTCAGTTGGTAACATGGAAAACTTACGACTCCCAATCTCTTTGACTGCAAATTATAAACTGCATACAGCAGTACAGGGTAGGATATGTTCGAAGTATAGGGAAATTACTGCATTACAGATTACTGATTTGGCCCATCTTCTTCCCAAATCTTAAAGAATTAAACAAAACAAACTACAAAATAGACTTCTAAGTCATGGCATGCCGGTAGTGGTGGCTGAAATCTATGTTCGTGGGAGAGGTCCAAAGGAGGGCATTAGGATTCCAGTAAGTGAAGTAGCAGGCAGTTGCGAGCCACTGAACTTGGGCTCCTCAGAAAACACAAGAAGATCTCTTAAGTGAAGAGCTACCTACTCCAGCCCCAGTTTAAATGTATTGAAGAATTTGTACATCTGAATGTCTAGCTGTATATACACATGTAAAGATTTACCTCAGCATTTTATATTTAGCAACAAAAAATAAAGGGAAACATTAGTGTTGACAAGATGGCAAAGACCTTTTCTTGTAATGTTTGCTAAGACACTAAGAATAATCAGTTGAATGAATAATAAAAGAAATACTGGCTTCTTTACTAATTGTCCTACTATTGTTGGACTTAGTACTTTAAGTCCACCACTGTTCTCTTAATGTATGTTCTTTTATAAAGATTTTAATAACCTCTAAAGGGTTGCTGTGCTCTTGGATGCTGAAAGTTCATTGCTTTGCCCAGAACTTCTAGACCATGTGTGAGCTAAATGAGTGTCTCTTGTGTGCACACATAACCCTTACCTTTGTTTCTTCCAATTTTCTATTTAACAAAGGTTTACATGTCTCTTCCCTGAGTCCTAGCACCCAGTACACAGAAGAGGAACAAATAATTCTGCATTTATCTAAGAGTATTGTTTGTTTGTTTGTTTGTTGATGACTAAGACAAATTTCACCCTTTGTATTTTAGTTGAATTTATTTGCAATTCATAAATAACCCAGAAATAACGTTTATCAGGAAACACTCTTCCATTATAAATGTAGGTGTCAGATGAAGTCATTAGGAGCCATGACAATGGCATCAATTAATACCTTGTAGTGGGAGTTGGATATACCAGTTTACAGCATCCAAAGTCTTAATAAGAGTAAACTGGTATCCCTTTCTCAAGGGTATCAGGTCTCAAACCTGGAAAAGCAGCTGAGCTGTCTATTTAGCATATCAAAAAGGACCTGGCTCCAGGTTCTCCCAGCATCCTTCAGTTCTTACATGTTAGAGGGTATGGCTAGCACAGCGCCCCCCCACCCCCCACCCCAACTTCTCCAACACAGGCATTAGGCTACCTCCAGCTTCAGCTGTACGTCCCTATATATTCTAGCCATTTTATTTATATTGCCTATTTGGTCTACCCTTTACACCCTTGACCAGTCTTGTTCAATCTGAACTCTTGCTTCTGGCTATGCTCTCAGTTTTGCCAACAATAATCTTTATCCTCCACCATACCTCAGAGCATTCATGTCCTTTCCTTTTTCTTTATTTTTTATATTCAAAGGGCTTCTTTTACTTTAAACACATTGTGTAAAATAACAACTACATGTTTATGAAGTCTAGGGCTAACTATGTGCAGTTTTCCTTTTATTCCTATAGAAATAATGGTGCAGTACAATGGCCTAACAACAGATATCAATAAACAAACCAAACATTCCCAATCTGAAAGAAATTTCAGAGCTTATTTGACACTTAGGAGAAGACAAAAATTAGTATATACCTAGAAATATGTTTATAAATATGTACACATACATCTAGATGTATACTTATCATTATAATAATATATAAGAATTGTGTAATTGACATCACACCAGTTTATAGAAATTGGGTTTTATCATATTGAGACATTTTGGCAAATCATTTATAAATTGACCTCATAAGTTTTGGAATGAAAACCAATTTGCATATTAATTAGATGCATGTGCTTGTTTTCTTATACAAAAGGAATTAAATTGAGGTTGAATATTTGAGATTGCAGTGCACAGAGCATCTTGTACACTTTCCCGAGGTGACTGACAATTTGATTTATAAATGTCAGTGCTCAGAGTGCACAAAGGAAATGTAAAATGTAAAAGTAAATGTAAATGTAAAGCCAGTTTTGTAGGTATTTCTGAAATTATTGGAAATTTTGTCATAATCTTGACCCAAAATTCATTTCATGATTCTTTATAAAACTGAGTTAGCAACTCAAACAGTGATTTCAAACAGAATCATTCTAATACAATATTATCCAGAGGTACTATAATTTGATACATGCTGGAGAATGACAGTAGGCCCTCTTCCAGAATTAAATTATTACTTCTATAAGAGCAGAAAAGTTCACTGCCAATCATAATCTATGCTAGGCTTGAATCACAGTGGGGGAGGTTCAGGTAGCATTTGTTGGCATTTCTCAGTGCAATGGCTTATACAGTATGAAGTGCACATGGTGTGTTTTCAGAACCGATGCAACAGTGAGGGCACATATACAACATGGAAAACTCCTAGCAGAAACATCTACTACTTTCCATGTGTTTGACTGTGGGGATTTTCTTTGTTTTCATCTTATGTGTGGGTGATGTGCCTGCAGAGACAAGACAATGGCATAAAAGCCCCTGGGATTCAGGATAAAGATGGTTGTGGGCCACCAGGCAGGCTCTAAGAATCAAACCAAGTCCTCTGGAAGAGGAGTCAGTGCTCTTAACCATTGAGCCATTTCTCCAAACCTGTTCTTGAGTTTTGAATCCATTTTGGCTGTTGCGTGTTCAGACCCAAACTTTAACATTTGCCACATTTTTGACACCCACAACAATTGTTCAGGTGACCTCCCCACAAGAAGATTAAGAAGGCAGACCTTATCTTATCTAAATTTTATACCTAGAGACTGACAAACCTCCATACTCTTCTCAGTCATTCCCTTCATATTCTTTTCTTCTAAGTGTTTGACCATTTTGATTTAAGAGAAATAGCGCAAAATTTGTTCTGTGACTAACAGTTGCAGCTAGTATACTGTCTCAGAGTTTCATTTATGTTGTTTTGAAAGGCAAGACTGCCATCTTTAATGTTTCAAGCTAGATATTAATTATGCTGTTCTTTATATAGTCATCTGCTAAAAGACACTTAACATTCCATGTTTTATTATTTCAATAACGTTTAAGGAATGTAGGTTGGCAAACATACTTTATCTCAGTTTTAGTTCTTTCTGATGTATGCACAGAGTTGAGATATTTAGATCAGATGGTCCAACCATCTTTACTGTTTGTGAGTAAGCTGCGCCATCTGTTAAGGCTTGCACCATTTCACACTGCAACTACCAGTGCCCCTAAATTCACTTTTCTTGAAAGCCTTCTCATTGTTGTCTTTAACAATTTTTCTAGGTTTCAGTGTGACATTACCCTATGGTTTTGGTATTCTTACATGTAGATTTGACATACTGCATATATACCAGCCAGCCATTTTGAGGCAAATGCCCTTTCAAACTGTGTGTCCACATTTTTACCAGGTCACTCTTCCTTTGCGAACGAGCTTTGGCAGAGGAGCATTAACAAAGAATTGTTGAAGAAGAAGTAGGATGTAAAATTACAATTGAATTAGAATGTGATTGTGTGTGCAGAGTGTACACTGTCTACTCCTAGTCTTCAAATACTGGGATTTCACCTTATTTCAGCTTGCATTTAATTTCAGATATTGCAAAACTTAAAAAAAATATTTAGAAACAGAATAACTTGTGCTTGTGATGTTGGGCTCTGGGAAGCTGGAAAACATTGCTTCTAAACCAAGTTATAAGTCAGTTATAAAAGTTGAGTTTGTGAACACTAGATGGCGGCATTTATGAAAATTTTAATTTGAATAACCTTCTGTCCCAACACTTAAAAAAAAGAAAAAACAAAAAACAACAACAACCAAAAAAACAAACAAACAAACAAACAAACAACGAAAAAAAAAAACTTAAAAAGGACTTTAAGGAGAAACATCAATATAAACTAACCAGAACCCTCAGAGCCCCTTGGAACTAAACCACCAATCAAAGAAAACACATGGTAGAACTTGTGGCTCTAGCTGTATATGTAGTAGAGGATGGCCTAGTGGGTCATCAATGGGAGGAGAGAGCCCTGGTCCTGTGAAGGTTCTTTGCCCCAGTATAGGGGAATGCCTGGGCCAGGAATGGGAGTGGGTGGGCTGGAGAGCAGGGGGGAGGGGAGAGAGGATAGGGGATTTTCGGGGTGAAACTAGGAAAGGGGATAACATTTGAAATGTAAATAAAGAAAATATCTAATAAAAAATATTTCAAAATAAATAAATAATCCTTGTTTCCCTTAGTTTTTGTAACTGTTCAGTTTGTTTCTATTTCAAAACTGAAGTAAAGAAGACCATAAGCAAAGAGCCAGGAAGGAAGGTCCAGAGTCTCTTTACTGGGTACACGCATGCGCACATGCAAGTACGCACACGCACGCGCACACGCACGTACGCACACGCACGCGCGCACGTGCACACACACACACACACACACACACACACACACACACACACCCATTGGGCAGTTACCGCTGAGTACAGGACTCTCTGGAATTCTGTACTTGAACCGTCCTTGGTGGATGACGTAGGACTGAAACAGTGTAATAGCACTAATGATCAGGTAAGCTTGCTAAAGGACAATATTATAAAGATGTTTGTTCTAAGTTCCTGTTGGTCTTTATAATTGATTAAAACCCTGTGTACTCACCTCATTCTATCTTCCTGCAGTCCAAAGGCACATGCCCACTTGGGTCATACTTTTGAGGTCAGAATGGGACATTTTACAGTAACTAAAAACTTCTGACCTTTCATGGCACTTTTAAAGAACTGAATTGAATTTAAAATTTAAAATTCACCTTCTTTTGAGTCTAGATTGAGATCTTAACCATTTTGCTTTATAGTTATGGAAACGACAGACTTTACTTGATTACTGTAAAATATACAACTTTGTGACCTTGTAATCCCTTCAGGCTAAAGTTAAATGTGACATTGAAATGATTTTATCTGCAAAAGGAATCAAATTACATCCCCCAAAATGGACCCTTAACATTTAGAGAAATGATTTGATTATTTTGATTTTGTTAGTTTGAGAAAGTCAATTAAAATTAAATTCATTTTATGATTCATTTGTCCTTTGGAACTGATCAGCAACTTACTTTTTGTAAACGAAGAGTTCAGATTTCATGTTTATTGTGTTCACAAGTCAGTGCTTGATAAGATTCAGGGAAAGGAAAAGGAAGGAATCAATTATACTATTTTTTTTAAAAAAATGTTAGTTGTGTCTAATGGTTTCTGTGAGGATTTCCACGATTGCACAAAAATATATTTAAAAAAGACGATTTAATATGCCAATTTTATTAACAAAATCTTGCACACAGTTATATTTAACATAATGTATTACTGTGTGTTTTTGTTTGTCCCTTGAAGGTCAGTGTTTTGAATGTTGATGATAACATGTGATTCTGAAACCCAGACAACAAATGCATGGTTTGAAGTCTCTGTAGACTATAAAAATACTTCATGAGTTTCATGTTTTCAGTTTAAAAATCACGTTATGAATTAAAAATCTGAACATTACAAAGTGAATTATTTTGAACACTAACTTTAAAGGTATATTCTATCTAAATATGAGAATCCTGAATTCAATTATATATTTAATGGGTTTATAATATTTTAAATTAAGAAAATGAATAGGAAATTCTAATTTTAAAATTGCGAGAAAATGCTAATTGTTGCTGTATCTGTATATGTGTGTGTGTGTGTGGTTGTGTGCTTGTCTATGTGTGTGTGAATTTAGGAAAGAATACTGTAAACAATTTTTTTAACAATTCCACATCTCCAATGGCTTGCCATTTATGAATATCAGGATTTGCCCTAAACTAGGAGATAAAAATATCCTGCTAGTACATGAGATTTGTATCAGTCTGTTAATCACACCCAGTTAATTGATACATGTTCACCTGATTTTATTCAATATAGAAAATCTGTGATATATGCATATTACATGTGATATGGACTGTATATAGGAAATATTTGAAGTATGTATGTTTTGATCCAAAACTTTCTGAAATTTCTCTGAAGGAAATAATCAAATTATGTATATATTATTATATATTTCTATTATTTATTATAAGGAATTATAAAAAATGACTTGAATGTTCATTGCTAAATTCATGCAGAGACACATTATACAGTTTCAAAGAATACTTCTGAGCTAGAGGGTGATATATATATATATATATATATATATATATATATATATATATATATATATATATCACAGAAATCTGGTATTTTTATTAACAAGCTGTAAGCCTGATGGGGGCAGATTCTGAGGTATGCTAACTTACACCACAGCCACAGACCCCAGGTTACATGCCAACTGAATCTTGTTCTGTTTCATGTGTGTCCTCACCCTGCGGTCACAAGCTCATGGTCCATCCGGCCTCATGGTGAACTCCTTCTTCCCCTACCTTTTTCCTTCTCTTCATGGTCCCAACCTGAGACCTTCTTCTTGATCTCAAAGTGTGCCTTCATCATTCTCCTGCTCAGCCATAAGTGCTAGCTTTTTTTTTCCCAATCAAAGATTGGAGCAGGGGCATTCTTTATAGCACATTTGTTAATACATTGCAACCTGATCTGGAGGCACAGAACTCAGCATCTGAGTACACAGTGCATAAGACCAATACATATATGCATATATATATAATGATCTTGTTAAAATATACATATTATTCCAGTTACAAATAAAGAACATATATTTTCAGAGTCCCTTTTCCTGTGTTTCCTTGCTACTTGACTGATAATGTGAAAAACATAGATAAGACCCATTTGAATGCAAACACACATATCACATACACACCTACTAGCTCATAAGGATTCTTTGAAATTGTAAATTGTGTCTCTGTATGAATTTAGCAATATTTCTATTCCCATAATAATGAACATTTGAGTCATTTTTATTGTTTATTATAATTAATATTAGAAACATACAAAATTATATACATAATTTGATTCTTTCAGGAAAATTTCAGAAATGTTTGGATCAAAACATCAAAATTTTAAATATTTCCTTTATACATTCCACATCGCTTCCCAGAAATTGCATGTATTTTGTTCTTTTCCAGAAATTGTACGTATACTTTTATTTCCATCAGGAACATATTGAATAGCTTATTGTAAAACAAATCCATACATGTTCACACACATAAGTTATCAATTTTTAGCATGTGTACTTTAGAAATATCTTAACAAATGCAAAATATACATCTTTTTAATTTTTTAAAAAAAATTTAAAATGTTTAATTTTTTTGATATTTTCTTTATTTACATTTAAAATGTTTTCCCCTTTCAAGGTCTCTCCTTTGGAAACAGCTCATCCCATCACCCCTCTCGCTGCCTCTATGAGGGTACTCCCCCCCCACTCCCATCCTTGCACCCTAGCATTCCCCTACAGTGGGGCATCAAGCACCCTCAGGTCTGACGGTCTCTCCCCATACTGATGTCCAACAAGGCCATGTTCTGCCTAATCTTAATGAATATAAAAATATATAACATCCATTGTCGTCTTAGTTTTCACTACTGTGATACGGTGTGCATTAGCTCACGTCTGCACCTTTTATGTATGCCGCTGTGATGCTCTGACTGTTTATGCCCCTCTTTGAAATGAAAATACAAGAAGCATCTAATTCTAAACAATATTATTGTCATATAGCTACCAATCCGTTTAAAGGCAGCTTAGTTCTTTTGGTTAAATATGAATAAAACATAAAAGGGTCCCATGAAAGAGAAAAAAATACCCGGAGGGGAGGAAGCATGGGGCTCGTGGCTGTTTTATTTTATATTTTACTTTATTTATGATAATGAGGTGAGCTTTCACGTATTTTGCTTTCCTTTTACTCCCTTGACTAAATTTTGTTTTCATTTTATTCAGTAAATGTTGATATTTTTAAGACTTGTCTTTGCACTTATTTCAAAGCCATCTTCTTTTTAGATTCACGTGCTGTGAGTTGATTTATCTGTCAAGAAGCATTTGAAATGTAAATAAAGAAATATCTAATAAAAATGAAAAAAAAAGAATCATTTAATATACTGATCATAACTCCATGTCTTATCATGTATTTATGGCTTTAGACAGCAAGTTTCTTGTGAGTATAAAATACACACACGCATACACACACTCATATTTGTAATATTTTAGCAATACTTTCCAATTGTGAAGCATCAAACAGAAATCTGAACAAAGCAAGACTTTCCGAGCCTGGCCCCTTGATGGACATTTGTAGTTTCCTGATGTTTGCTACTGAGTACTTAGACATAAAAGAAAAGTGGGAACACTCATTTGCATACCAGAAGTTACTAAAAATAAACATTTTACCCTATCAAATATTTATATGAAACTTGCATAGATATATGAATATATTTCATATGGTATTTTATATATCAATATATGTGTGATTTATATTATGTATATTATATATAACATTATATATGATGTCACATCCTATGTTGTCATTAGATCTCCTTTTAGTTTAAAACGTGTGTTGATTTCAAGGGGAAACATGGAGAAGGTGCTTTATTTTAAGCTAAATCTATAGGCAACTGAAAAATTCTTTCCTTCTACTACAGGGCCTGATATTTTATATATTCCCTTGACTAGGCTATAAGATGTTCATAACCTAATAAAACATTATCTCTGGTGAGTCCGTGGAGGCATTTCTAGAAAGGATGGACATTTGAATGTGGATTGAGTAAGGCAACCCATCCCAAATGATAAAGTGCACAGTTTACTCAGTTCCTCACTCATTGCAGATGGAATAGAATAGAAAGAAGAAAAGGCGATTTTACTCCTGTCCTCTTCAGCTAGAATTGACTGTCCCTTCCTGCTCTTGAGCATTGAGTCTTTGTTCTAAGACTTCCAGTCTTCAAGGTTTGGAACTAACCACTCCTTCTCAAGTGTCAGTCTAGGGAACAGAGTTTTAAAGCAAGAGCTTCCCTGGTTGCCATGTCTGTACTGAGGCCACCGGCTTTTCTTCGTCCAGCATGTAGGCAACAGAATTAGGAAACGTCATGACTTCTCCAATGATGTGGATAAATTCCTATGAAAAAAAATCACCTCTTGTTTTGGTTTATCTGTGAAAGCTAATGCATAACTAAAATTTTCCACAGTCATATTGTTGTATTGCCTTCCATTAGGGCAAAATCTCTTCATTGTCTCTGATATTCTTAATGCAGAAAGTAAAACTAAAGGATTGAATGTGACATGGACTGAAATGTCCAAAGATCAGTTAAGATTGCAGTTTATTTCCTCAGATAAGAAAAGGGGACATATCATGAGATGGAAGTAAACTGATTTTGCACTCTCGAGAGTTAGGAAATCAGATCTGTCTTGTGCACATAGAGAAGACAATTAAATCTATCAGACTTGGTGGCAACATTACTCAAAATATTATAGCTATTAACCCTGACTTGAAGCCAAATAGATCAATCTCTGCCTAAGTGGGAAACAGCTATTGGAACAGTATTTACAGAGTGTGAATGCCCCCTTAAATATATTTAATCAGAGTAGTGTTTGTTTTATAGAGCTGTTCCTAATGCCCCATACTTACCCTCTTCTTTGCTAATCATCTACTTTATTTGGGGTTTAAAAATAAATCAATTAAATTAATTTTTCTTAAATATTATTTACAGGAAAAATGTACATATTTGTCAAGTATTGACCTAGTGTTCAGTGAAAAATAGTTTCCATATTTCCTCTTTGATTCTTGAAATACAACACACTTGTGACAGTATTTCAAGATAGTACATGTTTTAGTTAAGGTTTCTCTTGCTCTGATGAAACACCACAGCCAAAAACTTGGGGAAGAAAAGGATATTTTTCTTTTTGTAGCTTATAGTTCATTATCCAGAGGTGTCAGGACAGAAACTCAAGTCAGGAATCTGGAGGCAGGTGCTGATGCGGAGGCCTCATCGCTTGTTCAGCTGCTTCTGTACACACCCCAGAAGCAGCTGCCCAGAGATTTAACTACCCACAATGGGTTTGGCCCTTTCACATCAGTCACTAAGAAAATGTCACTCTATCTTGTCTGGGGCCAATCTTAATGGAGGCACCTTCTCAATTGTGGCTCCCTCTTCTCACATAGCTCTAGATTTTGTCAAGTTAACAAAACAAACAAATGAACACACACTAGGCAAAATAATATTATATATACTTTCTTCTTACACAGTTGCCTTCAAAAGGAAACTCAATTTTGTCCAAGTTTCCAATTGACTTTTTAAAAATATACATCACTTGTCTTTTTTTTTTTCTTTATGGTTTTCATTTTTCTTTTTAAGAGATTCCAGCTAGGGAAAACACATTTCACACTGAAACTATTTTATTTGCATACTTAATAAGGAATGAGTAGCTCCAAAGCGTCAAATGCTCTACAATCTTAAAATCTTAAATCCTTTTCAAAATCTTTCAAAATGAAGTTTTCACTTAAAGAAGCTCAACCAGCAGAGAGGCAAGCATTTCAAAAATTGTATAAAAGAATCTGTGGACAGAGCTGCTCTGCAGCATTTCTAGCAAGGACCTCTCAGTTTGTGTCTGCAGCTCTGAAAAGCTATAGTAGGAGTGGGGTGGCTGTGTGTCTCCTGACAAGCCACTCAGAAAGATATGATGCTGCATACATTGCTAGTGAAATGTTTTTTCTTTATTTTATTTTGTTTTATTTTATTTTATTTACTAAATTATTTTCCAGAGAGCTAGCAATCCCTGCTCCTTAATCTCAGCAAAAAACAAGCTTTACCCCGCTCAAAGTGGGTTAAAAGTTAATTGAGGACATTGTTATCTGTTAAGAACTGTTCTAGAGTCTTCTTTTCTTCATGCACTTTGGGGCCCTTGTCAATCAGGAATTTTACTCCTTTGGAAATAGCTTATTTTATCATCATTATTAATGTGTATTTCATTGTAATCATTTTGTTCATAACAAATCTTGAAGAACTTCTTGCTAGGAAGAAAGCAATTCATTGTGTACTATAATAGCTACCAACAAAGACTCTAAGTTAATGTGTGTCCTTGATCGGTTTGTTGCAGAAAAAATATTGTAAAACTAAGGAGTATGATCTTAACTCTTACTATGCTTTATAACAGGAGCTTTTTTTTTTTTTTTTTTTTTTTTAGTTATGTGTTAGGCTAAAAGTTCAGGAAGGCTGTGACTTGTCATGTTAGAGACAGCTATGCTATTTTACCACAGTGACAAGCATTCTGAAGGAAGTGAACTATAGTAAAAGATAGAAAATTACTCAGCAAGGCAGCAAAGGTCAACTGCAGTGTGGGAGTCTGGTAAAGCCTTCAAGTAGAGAAAAGACTTAAGGGAAGAGGGAACTGTTCCTTCCTTCACGCGGGAGGAGCATTGCAGAGACAGCTCAAGCAGCATCTGCATAGGTGCAGAGGTTACTGGGATCTTGACCTGCTTAGGGAGTGAAGATGATGTGGCAGAGACCAGATTACTGTAGAGTGTAGAAGTGGGAATGAGTAAGTCAGAGTGAACAAAGAAGGCTGTGTAGTTTGTAGCAAGGCATTATTGCAAATAAATGAAATATCATTGGAGATTTGCATATCTTTGTATAGATTCGTACAAATTGGTGTGTGTGTGTGTGTGTGTGTGTGTGTGTGTGTGTGTCCTGTACACAAGAAACTGTTTCCATTTTAGCCAGAGATTTAGAATTGACCAAACTTCTCTTTCTAGAGCTTCCTAATATATTGGAGAAGTGAGTCAGTTAAATCAAGCATTCGAGCCATCTGTCATCCCCTTTACCTATACTACTTCACTGTAGCAGAATGGACTCAGTGTTATAATCAAGCCTGGCAAAGTGTTAATCCACAAGGACACCGATATAACCTGGCTTATTTTGTTTCTTTGCTGATATTGCTTGGATTTATTGGAATTTTGAGACAGGATCTTGTATATTCCAATATGGCCTCTCTACAAAGGTGAGATTAACTTTGAATTCCCGGTCTTTCTGCCTCAACCTTCTGAGCACTTGCATTAGAGGTGTGCATCATGCCTGGCTGATTTGATGCGTTTTTGCACTCTGAACACATAACACAATGGCTGGCACATAGTAGGTGGTCACAACAATTTATGGATGGTACTCAGGAGGGAAGAAATATAGCTGATGAGAACATCAGGAGAAAGGTATGATGTCTGTCTTCTAGGAAAATCCCTGGAGCTAAGATGTACTATTGCTTTCTATTATGGTTCATCTTGTGAAATGACTCCGAGCTTATCTAATCTTTATTTCTCCCTGAATAAATCATTTCCCACAGTTACTGAAGAGATGTCTGTACAAACCCTGAGGTTTTGATGGCACGCTATCCTGGATGTCCTAGGTGGGAGATTGCATCAGGCAGCCAGCTTATCGGGAACATGGGTGACACACAGGTCCTCGTAAACACGGAATTTACTTGACAGGCTTTGTGGAAATGCTGGCTTGTCTAGTAAGTGCTCTGTTGGAGGGAGCATGGGTGACAGCAGTAAAGCCAAGGATACTAAGAATGTGAAGATAGAATAAATAGTGTAACTGCACACTGTGGGGTGTGTGGGGAACAGGCAAAGAGAAAAACTGGGGAAAGGGTTACAAACTGAGATTTTGTCCAAAGAAGCAACCAGAAGAACAAATTATGTATCTCCATCCTCAATTGTCATCTTCATAAATCTCAGTGTCAAGAAGACTGTTCCTTCATCCTAAACATGCCCTGTAGAGTTGTAATAAGATTTTTGTAATAAATCTGTATGAGTTTATAAGTTTTTCTCATTTAGAGCATTTAATAATGTAATATTAAGTGTAACAAATATTTATAATATTTATACTTCATAAGTATGCTCATTTGAACATTAAATCTAGACCTATAAATATAAAGAAGAATGAAACTATTATTTACTATTTCCAAAGATATCTATATAAATACAAAAGCCAAATTAAGGTAGCCAATTTCACACGTTCCAAAAAGAAGAAATTGTTAGCCTATGAATCTCTACCTATCAGGCAAGATGCAAATGCCCTGCTACCCACCTGTGCCAGATATATATTCAAATAGAGCTTCATCTCTTCTAATTTTGTAGCTTGCTTTACCTATAATGCACCACTAACATTGCAAGAATCATTAAAATATTAATTTTTCTGTGAGTGTTAAATCATGGCTCATTCCTTCTTTGTATGATACCTTAGGAATTCATAATCCTGAATTGCCATCAGTCCACTCCAACCTGAGTTTCTTTACTTAAGAATGGTTTACAGATATCTTTCCTTAAAAGTTTATGCATTGGACTACTTAGACATCTTCCTCAGTGACAGAAACAATGGCATCCATTCACTCAAGACTGTAGTGTCTAGGAACATCAATAACTGTTTGGCTTGTGTTTGATAAACGGTCATTATTTTTATTTTAATTAGGTATTTTATTTATTTACATTTCAAATGTTATCCCCTTTCCTAGTTTCCCCTCCAAAAATCCCATATCCTTTCCCCCTCTCCCCCTGCTCCCCAACCCACCCGCTCCTGCTTCCTGGCTATGGCATTCCCCTACACTGGTACATAGAACCTTCACAGGACCAAGGGCCTCTCCTCCCATTGATGAATGACCAGGCCATCCTCTGCTACATATGCAGCTCGAGCCATGAGTCCCTCCATGTGTTTTCTTTGGTTGGTGGTTTAGTCCCTGGGAGCTCTGGGTGTACTGGTAAGTTCATATTGTTGTTCCTCCTATAAGGCTGCAAACCCCTTCAGCTCCATGGGTACTTTCTTATTCTTATGATGACTTCTTTAATTTTAGACTCAAGAGAATGTCTGCTTCCCCATTAAACACACCAGCAGAAAAGGCTATGTAAAACATTAGTGTTAGTAGTAAATACAAAGGGCTAAACAGTACTCAATGCTCACCTGGAAGAGGCCACAGACTCCTCTTTCAGAAGTGTCAGAATTTCATGATACATTTTCAAACATGAAATATAATCTTATTATATTGATTAATCTTCCAGGAGCTGAGATCTGTACAGAAAGTATAAAAATTATCATAGCTGTAGAAAACAATCTAAAATTGAAATAAGAAAAATTTAGTGATTTTAACAAATTAAATGATTCAGTACCTCATATTTTATGTTATGAGATGGATGGGAGATACAGTGAAGTCCATTGTTGCGTAAATCTGAAATCCACGAAAATATATATGCCTTAGAGAAATCTGAAATAAAATTTCTAGCACCTCTATAGTCAATGCATTTTTTTAAATTTTAAATCATTTTTTACTTTCATCTCTTTTAATATACAAAATGTTATGTCCATTGAATGATAGCAGCAAATAGAATATCTGAAATCTTTAATACCAAAATTTATGTTTAGGCTTACAAATGTATGAGCACCAAAACTTATCCCATTTAAATAACACCACACAATCAGGCTTACAGTATTTTCAGATTATAGGAGGGAAGAATGAATCATCTCTCTTTTTAGCTTTCTGGTGTTATAAACCTTATATTGCTCAAACATAAGAAAGCCTAACCTAAAATAGATGATGTTGTGAGTGTGAATTTGGCTGATTTTTCTTTCTTAACTTGTGGGAACTATTCTCATCTGTGAGTGTAAAACATAATGTCTCATACATTGACACTCAAACTAGCATCTGTTTAAAAGTGTTTATCTGTGGTCCCCAATTAAAAAATGTATAAGAAACTTGACTGACTCTGTCC
Source organism: Mus musculus (assembly GCF_000001635.26). NCBI lineage: Eukaryota > Metazoa > Chordata > Mammalia > Rodentia > Muridae > Mus > Mus musculus. The sequence goes on from NC_000071.6 coordinate 46,991,467, forward strand.
CATTTTTAAAGAATATTTATATATTTATATCTGCAGTATTATTTCTCTTTGTGTCTTCAACATCTAATTCCATGTCTATTTAAACTAAATACGCATCGCAGTGTTTTGTTATTGGTACGACAAACAGGGAATTACAAATATATACAATGCCTGGAGAAGAGATCACTCAAGGAAAGCAACTCCACTGAGATAAGAATGTTTGGAATAAACATGAAGCTACCCTTTGGGGATTGTTTTTCGCTTTGATTGGGAAAAGAGACACTGGAGTAACTCTTTGCAATTCTCTTGAAACTTATGGTTCCACCATGTAAAGACATATCCATAACTACCTTAAGCTAAAGATGTAGAATATTATTCAAGCATCCTCAGTCAAGATATGGGCCACACCTTCCTTCCATATCTCCAACTCTTTTATTTACTGATGCCTTTTCTTCATGTATTATCCCAGATGTATAAAACACTAAACGGTGGTAATTCAGTTTGGGACATAATGCTGAACATCAGGGTCCATATGAGGTTATATTGCCCAGTATGACTGAATTCTTTTCTTAACTTCCCCAAAGTATTTCATGTACATGCAAGGGAGGGGCCTGATATGAATCACATGAATACTGTAAAATAATATTGACTCAGAAAGTATTTTTCAATTTGTAAATTCAGAAAGCCATTTCTAGGTATAAAATCTGGATTAAAATATGTACCATAATGTCTAGAATGCATAGGAACTGTTTTGCTTATGAAACACTTTGTTCACAGTACTTCTGTTACTGGTAGACCCTTTACAAATAAGCATGGAAATTTAAAATATCATCAAGCTTTTCTTTTAACTATTTATCTTTTTTCTTTAGGTAGATTTGCAGTAAGTACAGAGAGTGGTAGAGGAAATACCTAGCAGTGTTCAAACAAGAGTAGAAACAAATGAGTTGGAAAGGAGATGGGTTAGGAAGATAGAATCGCTGCTGGGATAAAGTCTTAATCCTGGGAGATAGGAAGGCTAACACTGCATTTACAGTGTAAACAAGGGGACTCAGAAACAGAAATCATCCCACCCAGAATGGCCAGACCCTGGCTAGCAAGAATCTGGAAAGGAGTCGGCCACATGTGATAAGCAGAGAGGGAGGCAGATCTGGCTCTGATAACTGTGGGGGAAGTCTGAGTTTGCCGGATTCTCAAGGAAGATCCAGTCCCATCACCCAAGGTGACAGTGTGCAGGCAACTTCTGTGCTCTGTAGCCAAAATGACTGAAAACTGGAGACTTTCCCAGTTAACAGATTGTAAACAGTGGTTGTCTAAACTGACTCATGCCACAGCCCAAACTGACAGCTGCTTCTTGTCTTCCATACCTTTCCCAGTGTCACTGAAGAGGTACCAACTGAGTACAAAAGTTAAGAGTGAATAAAGCCTAGGAAACTAAGAAAGCGTGATGTTCTTGTCTATGTAGCTGTACTTCTCTCTGGGAGAGGTCACTCATGTGCTGGCACCGAGCTTTGTTTCCTTGGGTGAATTGTATGAAATTTAGTAAGGTGGGTTTGTTGTTGTTGTTGTTGTTGTTTTTTTTTCTTTTTTCTGGAAACCATGCTCTTCCTCTGCCCCCTGTATCCAATAGTGTCCATAGCCATAGAGGTACTACACTAAAACAAGTTACAACTTTTTAAAGATTCTCAAAGTTCCTTTTACACACACACACACACACACACACACACACACACACACACACACAAACACACACACCACATCATTTTATTTTTAATTAGTTAGTAAATTATTTTAATTCTGGTTTCTTGCAAATTAGGATAATCTTTTTTTTTTTTTTTTTTTGACCAGAGTAACAGTTCAAAAATTCTACCCATAGTTTTCACCAAGATTAACTCTGGTTAGTTTGCATCAAGTTCCAAAAGCCAAATCCATCTTCAAATGATGATCCCATACAAAGTGAACAGTAGTGTCAGTAGAGTAAATAAAGCAGTTGCAGCAGAGTGACCCTGTGTTGTGTCTCATTGACTAACTAGTGAGTGAATTCACAAGTCTCTTTATCATATTTTATGTTATGACTATGATACTATTTCTTTGAATATTTTGGTGTTTGTCAAATTTCTTCCATGGACATTGTTCTCTTTGATCTTTAAAATATGGAGGGTCATTGCAATGGCACATAAGCAATTTCCAATTTCACTATAAAGATGCAGTTTTGTTTTAGTGAATTTAAGTGATTTGGCTAAGTTATATAGTAAATCAAGGGAGCTTAGTGTTAGTGCATTTTGTAGAATAGTCCTTTTCATTTCACTGTATGAAGCTCTAAAATATTTATCCTGCTACAAAATTGAGTCTAGCATGGAAGTCTGAAATGTATTAAGGAAGAAATTTAAGGTAACAAATGCTAGACTATTTATGTTTTGTATATGGGTGTATTATGTGCTAATGACTCTTTGTGTTTATGGGTGAATAATTAACAGATCAAACAGAGAATGTGCCTAGTATTGTGGTACACAAGATTTTAAGAATGATACAAAAATGCTACAACAATCTGGCTGTTTCAGGTGTTCCATATGAACCAAACAAGTATAGACCTTTGAAAAAAATGTATCTCATTAAACTATTAACATTCTCTCAGAATTTCCATACTGACTTCTCTCTATGCCCATCACAGTGCATTCACAATGTGTGTATATTTTCCTTTGTTTCATCCACAGTCTACATTTTTTTAACTTCAGTATATACTGCACATTATTCAAGAACTTTTGCAAACTTGAAGCAAATTCATTGATCATTTTGAATCACAGCCCTTACAGCTTTAATAATTTATAAATTAACACTTAACTGTTCTCAAATTATGTCTCATCTATCAATTTTACTTAATTTATAAAATATGTATTAAATGGCAAGCTGAATTTAGATATATGTTCCTGCCATTTGAGTCAACCTCTGGACAGATGTATCAATTTTTTATAGTCAGATTATTATAGTGTTATAGTGCCAAAACAAAGGCTTCTCACAATACAGGGAATATAGGAAGCAGTTATTTCTTAATCAATCCATTTTAATTACCTATCTAGAGCCTTTATCAAATTAATAAAATTTACCAAACAGAAGACACTGCATTAAATAGAATTCAGATATGATTTGCAATTGATGGAAAAAAATAACGTTACAGCAAAATGGGGCATCTAAAGGGAATTAGATAGTTTGTATACTGAAATAATTTATTATAAAATGATAAATATTATACAATTATATATCATACAATATTACATGATTCTGTCAATACTTTTTTCGCTTAAAAATCGTAAATAAAAAGGCTAGAGTGATAGCTCAGTGGTTAAGAGTTTGTATTTCTCTTTAGGAGGATCTTGGTCGGTCCTCAGCACCTGACAGGCAGCACACAGTAGGTCCAGGGTATCTACCACCCTCTCCTGTCCCGTTCAAGCACATCTACTCCTTGGAAAATACCACTTACTTTAATTAATAAAAATAAATCTACAAAAATACACCGATGAAGCTAATTCGGCAATTTCATTGTGTATCATTAAATTCTATGTGTAGATATGAAGTTATCGTGATGTTTATGTGTAGTTAAGTGTGTATCTAAATTCAATTTAAAATATTCCTGAAGACATAAGAGGTAGAGGAGAGTATATGACCACTCTTTCTCAGAAACATATGCATTTTTATTAAAAAAAAAGCCTGTCATTTTATTGTGCAGTACACACCGAGTAGTAAACAGAAATACTTTGGAGTGCATTTTTAAAATGTTGTGTAGAGATTCACATTATCTGCTGCAACAAGATTTTTTTTTCAAACATTGAAAAATACAGTATCAAAAGATGGCCTACTCGGCCATCACTGGAAAGAGAGGCCCATTGGACACACAAACTTTATATGCCCCAGTACAGGGGAATGCCAGGGCCAAAAAAATGGGAATGGGTTGGTAGGGAAGTTGGGGGGAGGGTATAGGGGACTTTTGGGATAGCATTGGAAATGTAATTGAGGAAAATACATAATAAAAAAAAGAAAAAGAAAAAAAGAAAGGTACAGTGACATGATAATCGCTGTCTGCTTGGCTCGGTGTTCTGAATACATAGGTCAAAATGAGGAATGATAAAATAATATGTGGTACCAAAGTTCTACTGGGATAGAAAGTGTCAATTCACACTTCAAATTCCATTTACATTTAAAAGAAACACACTTTAAGATAATTTCTCTCTCAACATTGCTAAGCCTGAGTTCATTTTATATAAGCCCCAGGGGACACTTCTTGTTAGCAACTAAACAAATGTCCTTGCTCTAATGTTAAATCCATTTCTTGAACAAGTTGTGCCAAAACACCTACCCAAATTAGTCTGGAGTATAAAAACATTGTGACACCTGCTTCTAATCTGAAAGCAGTCTAAGTAATATTTTATTTTGTAATTTCTTGCCAAAAAATTCAGTTAAGAAAAGTGCAATTAGGATCAGATGCAAAGCATATATTCTAAAATTCAAATTTTAACTGGATCTATAGGACTACAGAAAGGCTTCTATTTGTTGATGTGATTTCCACAATCAGATTCCAAAATACCTACATTTGTGGAAAACAGCAACATATAACATCATCATCATCGTCAAAAACAACAACAACCGTAACAAAAAAGAGACCAAAATGCTCAACTTAAATGCCACACATGTAACTGGATTTTAATATTTGAGACTTTGAGGAGAATGACAATTTTCAGTATAGAAACATCTTCAAAATTTACTCCAGAGAAACTGACAAGGACAGACTTTACATTTTGGTTGACTAGCAAGTAAAGTTTGCTGCTAAATCAGCCCAACAAGGAAGGCCATGCTGACTCATATGTAGAAGACTCCAGGGAAACTCCAGGAGACAGACACCCTGAAATGAGATGCTCCCTAAAACAGGACATAGCAGGAAGTTGAGTAGGCACACATTAATGGATGACCCAAAAAGGAGATGAGTATACTGTGAACAGCCTCTGACTCTGGCGTTTATTGTAATTAAGGTATAAAGCAACTCATTCACAAATTTTCAGAAATTCATAGGTATTTTTATACTTCTCTTGAAAGAATTGTCATGAAATTTTCACAACTTGAATTCTCCAATTAAACTGTTACTAATGAACTGTTGAATCTCTGTGGGGGTCACCTCACTTCTCTCCTCTTTCTTTTCCTCTCTCCTCCATTTTTCACCCCATCAGGGTTTTGAAATCCTGTCCCATAGAGTAAGTCCAGTGCTGCTGAACTTATTGATTCAGTGTCCTTACAGGCTTAGACTGTACCAAGGATACCTCACTTCCTTTTATCATATCAAGACTGTTGGGATCTGGGTACCAGTGTGTGTGTGGGGGGGGGTAGAGAGGGGGGAGGGAGGGAGGGAGGGAGAGTGAGAGAGAGAGAGGGGGAGAGGGAGAGGGAGTGAAGGAAAAAGGGAGAAGAAAAAAATATATAGAGAGAGTTGGGGTGGAGAGGGAAGGAGAGAGAGAGAGACAGAAGCAGAGACACTTCTGCCCTTTGGATAGTTCAGCTCTAAACATTTGCTGCCACCATGGCACACAGTAAGAGCAGAAGGTTGTTTCCATACCTGGCCCAGTGCAGTTTGTGAACACTTGAACAATGTCACGATTTCATGACCATACAAAGTTGCAGGAATCTGCATTCAGAGCCACAACTCTTTGAGCATTTGGCTGAGCCTCTAATATGCCAGAGTCAGCTGGTACAAAGGCAGGAGCTGGATCATGGTTTTGCTACCACTAAGACCTCTACCTTAGTTTGTCCACAGACCAATGTGTTTCATTTCACTTTTTGGTCTCTTAATGTGGTGTCTAAGACAGGACAGTCTGAACGTGTAAGGATGATGATTGACAGTAACTTTTGTGTGACTATGATTAGTTATATTCTAATATAGCACAGATCCACAAAATGATCAAATGGTTTAAAATATTGAAAACTATGGTATAATCCAGCTATTTCTCAATGTTGAACAAATTCTGGTACCATGCTCTTGGACTTTCTAGCATCTAGAATTATGGACTAAGTAAATCTTGATTTTTTTATTAATTACTCAATGTATTTAGTTTATGTTAGTAGTTAGTTACTACAACAGAAAGATACATTGAGGCAAAGGCTGTTTGGTACCTTGGAATTATTCTGTAATTATCTATTGGTAAATTGCTTTGATCTCCTAGATGGAGAGGTGATGTTGCTTGAATCCTTGTAGTTAGTAAGTAGCAACTGTTGGGAAATCGAAGTATTTGGAGCCTCGAATCTTTTTATATCAGGCTCATTTTCCTCATAACAGTTATATTAATATTAACACATTTAGTTACTCTTCACATGTTTTGCTTTGTTTCTGTTTCTTTCTCGTTATTTCCAAAATGGGAAAGCTAAGAAACATGATTATCAATAGATTTGTTATCAAATAAAATACATAGTTCATGAAAGCCATGATGGAAGTAGACATGATTATCCCTAGGTAAAATATCCTTGCTTTTCAAAACTCCAATCATTTGTTCATTGTAGGAAACCTTGCTATAATTGAGGGTTCTGCAAACCTTACCCTGAACTCCTTCTGATAATGCTTTGCACAGAGTTCGTGTTCCTTAGTCCATCTCAGATCCAGTTGGCTTCAAAGGACTTACTGTTTACATTGGCTAGAGTAACAGCCACCAAATTCAGAGTGCCTTAAAGCCCCTTGCTCCTTAACATCAATTCCTGTCCCCAAGAAAATGTGGTTATGCCTGTCACCACAGGTGAATGTTTATCATGGCAGACCCTAAACTAATACGTTTTAATACTTATTAATCTACTTAAAGTAACAACTTTGACATAAACAGGAGATTCTTGTTTTAAAACTCTGATTTACCAATAAAACAGACAACAGTGAGAACAGCAAGGTTTTTCAGATTTTGGAAATGTTCTGGGGTCCACCTAGAGGAAGTAGCAGAGTTCTTTATCCTTCTGAATGCAGTGTATTACAATGTTCCTTCTCTAGAACGATTTGTTGGATATTTGTAAATGAATTCAGTTATGTTTGCATGAAAATTATATTGATTCCTCAGAAAGATCCTGAGGAATCATTTTAGGAAGGGGCAGACCACATGCACTGCAGAAACACGAAAGGAAAGGGATTTGTCTTAGTCAGGGTTTCTATTCCTGCACAAAACGTCATAACCAAGAAGCAAGTTGGGGAGGAAAGGGTTTATTCAGCTTACAATTCCTCACTGCTGTTCATCACCAAAGGAAGTCAGGACTGGAACTCAAGCAGGTCAAGAAACAGGAGCTGATGCAGAGGCCATGGAGGGATGTTCTTTACTGGCTTGCTTCTCCTGGCTTGCTCAGCCTGCTCTCTTATAGAACCCAAGACTACCAACACAGAGATGGTCTCACCCACAAGGGGCCTTTCCCCCTTGATCACTAATTGAGAACATGCCTTACAGTTGGATCTCATGGAGGCATTTCCCCAACTGAAGCTCCTTTCTCTGTGATAACTCCAGCTGTGTCAAGTTGACACAAAACTAGCCACTACAATTGACCCCTTGACAACTTGACACACAAATACATCACTAGTAAGCCTCAACCATTAGTTCTTATTCATACCCAAGATCTAAACAACTTTAAAAGTCCCACAGTCTTTACATAGTAACAGTTCAATCCTTTTAAAATATCCAATATCTTTTAAAATCCAGTCTTTTTACAATTAAAAGTCTCTTAACTGTGGTATCCACTAAAATATTTTCTTCCCTCAAGAAGGAAAAATATCAGGGCACAGTCACAATCAAAAGCAAAATTTAACTCCAACTGTACAATGTCTGGGATCCAACTCACGATCTTCTGGACTCTACCAAGGGCTTGGGTTACTTCTCCAGCCATGTCCTTTGTAGCACACAGCCTTTCCTCTAGGCTCCAGATGCCTGTACTCTACTGCTGCTGCTGTTCTTGGTGGTCAATCATGGTCCTGGCATTTCCAAAACACTGCATGACCCCTTCAGTCCTAGGCCATCTGAGACCGCACCTTCAACAATGGCCTTCCATGGCCTCTCACAGTGCTGAGTCTCAACTGTTCTTCATGACCCCTTCAAATGCCTTCAAAACCAGTACCACTTGGGTGACTCTTACACATTACCAAGTCCTGCTGCAGCACAAGGTACAACATTGGCTCTCTCTGGAACACAGCCTCTTTGTGCTTTCAGAAAACATTTCCCAGAAGATGTCACCTCAATGATGCTGTCTCTTCTTAATCACAGCTAATTTCTTAGCTACAGCTAACCATCATCAATAGTCCCAGTAATGCAAAGGTTTTGCTTTAGTAGTTCTGGTATCTTGTTAATCACAGCTGATTCTTCAGCCCCAGCTAACCAGAACCACAGAATCTTCACAATCAAAATAGCAATGACTCTGGTAAGAATCTTTAATCTTCCCTCTGAAATTTCACAAGCCAGGCCTCCATCTTCTGCACTGTTCTCAACATTATCTTCCAAGCTCCTACACAACATCCCACAGAGCTCTTAACACCGAATGGATCTTCTAACCCAAAGTTCCAAAGTCCTTCCACAGTCCTCCCCAAAACATGGTCAGATTGTCACAGGAATAGCCCACTATGCTGGTACCAATTTGTACAGAATTTAACCCAGGACACATTTCAAGGAGCCTGAATGTTTCTGTGTTAAATGAGGCTGTAAAGGCATATACAGAGTAAAAAATATTTCTTTATTCTCTGGTTCTCTCTGAGCCTCTAATGCATTAATGCTTCTTTTAAATCTCTAGAAGATGATTGAATACAGAACTCATTAGTTGACTGGATGGTGGGACAAAGTGCCATAATCATCTCACCAATGACTTCTGTCTGTCTTCCTCAGAAAGCCATCCTTGAACACTGGCCTTTGACAGATTGTGTGGGAAGTAAGTTGTTTCCAGGTGCTGGTGTTAGCCTGGAGGGTTTATCAACTTAGTGCCACATTCTCCAGGAAAGCACAGGTGCTTGAGTTGAAAAGAGGCCTCCTTGCTTGTTATAAAGGTGACCAGGGTTTCCATATGACTTGACAGTATGGATACCACACCCAGTAGACTGGTTTCCCAACTGTAAAACTGCCATAGAACCAGGTTTTGTTTTGTTTTGTTTTGTTTTTTTTGGGGGGGGGGTGTTTTTGTTTTTTTGTTTTGTTTTGTTTTGTTTTTTGTTTTTGTTTTTGTTTTTAGTTTTCCTGAGAATTTATAGGCAAGCATGCCCAGGACAAAGTCAGTGCATGTGGAAAAATTGGAGCAGTACATCAAATCTAGTGCCCACACCTAATAAAACCAGGACAGGCATCAATTGGGGGATGATTTCCAGCTTGCACTGGACAACTCTGAATTGGCTTGGCCTTGCTCTCTGCTTTAACAAGTATGGGTTATGAGTTATTGACTCCCTTTCTGCTTTGCCTTGAACTAGGCGTCTTCCTATTTCACAGTTGAACGTCTCTCTTCATGTTTACTAAGACTCAGGAACTATTTTTGTCTCTGAGGATGTACTGATAAATAGTATAGTAATGACTTCAACCTTTAAAGAGATTAGAGTTTTGGTTTGGAAGGAACTTTCTCCTAACCCCATCTAACTCCTAATTTGAAGACATATTTATGTGTGACAGTGTGAGACTCCTCCATGGGTTAAACCAGATAAGATTCACATAGGAAAGCATGTCTTTCAAGGACACATTTTCACAGAGACAAGGATTCTTATGACAGTGACACTGGGAGAAATACTTCATGGAAAAGCCAGGGAACTGTAAAGATGCCTCCTATAACATTGTTTGTAGTCTCTGAAACTCTAATGTGGACAGGCTCTAATGCAGAAGCTATAATTAGCATTCTTTATTATTATGCTTCCAAAATTCCATGTCATCATATTTGCAGGAAATAGAAGGGTACCACTTGTTTTGTTAAGACATTGACTTTATTGCTCCATATGGTTATATGGTAGATAAGACTACAGGCTATGGAGCCAGGAATTAATAGTAGATGTGTAGGGTTCATGAAAAATCTGATCCTTGGCTTTTCTTCAACAATGTTTTTTGTGGTGAAGAGTGACCACCACTATGCTCATTTCAGGATAAAATTTAATATTTACATCTGAGAAGCTTTTATTCTTCTTTGTGCCCTTTCTCCCTCACTCTCTCCTTCCTTCCCTGATTCACATACACATTTATTCCTTACTGGTGTTTCTTATATGTTTTATAAACTCTGGGGTTCACTTTGATTTTAGCAATTTGAACAAAAGCTCACTACTATTATGGTCAAAATACAATATTAAACTTTCTCATAGATGAGGCTATAAAGAAGCTGTCACAGCTGTGGTGGGTGTACCAGGACATGGACTATCCCTGGGTAAGAATGGCTGGATTCAGGTTTTTGGTTTTTTTTTTTGTTTGTTTGTTTGTTTGTTTGTTTTGGTTTTTAAAGACAGCGTTTCTCTGTGTAGCCTTGGCTGTTCTGGAACTCACTTCATAGACCAGACTGGCCTCGAACTCAGAAAACAACCTACCTCTGCCTCCAGAGTGCTGGGATTAAAGGCGTTTGCCACCATGCCTGGTTAAGAATGGCTGGATTCTTAGAAGCTCATTGCAGTCTTTCATTTCCAGATATCTGACTTCTTTCTAGTCACACTCTTCAAGTTGTAACACTCATGTCAGCCATATTTTAAACAAGAGAAAGCAAAGCTAAATATATCCCACACCTTGATTTAAAACATAGAATGAAGCCAAGGCTGAATATTTTATACATCTCAAGGTGAGCAAAATTCTCAGCGAAAAGATTTCTAGCTCTCTTTATCCTGGGAAGAGAACTTCATTCCCTAAGTAAAAAAATCTCACTGTAATTACAGAATTCAATTCTGTGTATAAGTTTTGATGGTAGTAAACCTAACTCAAAAAAGAAAAAAAAATAGTCAGCCCCTATGGCCTTATCAAATGTATTCTTCCAGTTTCTCTGGCTTGAAATCTGAAGAGGAACTTAGTTCCTTTATTTTTTGGCAGGATACATACTAAACCAAGCTATTCTTTCATCCTCCCTATCAATATCCATGAAGCCCATGTCTTGTTCTTTCTCCAGCAGTGGCAACTTACACCCAGACATAGTAATATTCTTATTTCAGTGGTTTCCCCCACCTACTCCTGTGTCTGCCTATAACTGTTCTTAGACTTGCCTCCTTACAATGCAATTCAGTTCAGTCTGCTACGAAAACCTCATATCTTTTTCCACCTTGTTTATACCACTAATATAGATTTCATTTTGATGCAGAAGTTCTTAATAGCAAACTTGCCTCTAGGCAATATTTTTTCTTATTTATCAGGATGTTGACAGGACACTTAGCACCTTCTGTTCCCTCAGCCTGAAGCACTAAGTATCCCATAGGAAATCTTAAGGTCTGCTCTTTCTTTTTTCTGTTTAGAGGTCAGGAACAGCATCCATCCTCAAAAATGGAAACACCCTCCTCTGATTGCCTTTCTACTCCCTTATCCAGTTACTACGGATTCTTCGTACCTATCCTGGGAATGAGCATTTACTTTACATAATTCTTTTCATAGAAAAATATGGGACCAGTTATTTCACATATTTTAGTAACAGAAGTGGTATGCTATCTATATAAATGGATCAAACAAGTACAATATGACAAATGATAAGAAAGGTAAAATTACACTTTGAATTTGGACTTATGAACTACTGCTGGAACAAGAAGTGGGGGCAAAAAAATAAACAATTGAAAGCTGCTCATCTGGAATCTCTTTACGATGCCTTCTGATAAGTCTTTGTCAGGTGCTGAATGCTGACACTGCAGTTACACAGGGCACCTTTCATCACAGTCACCTTTCATACACAGGCAGAGAGAGGACAGGGCATCTGACCTCTACACAGACCCACCCCACACACTCGCTTATCTCTCCAGGCAATCTCTTCTAATCACAGACTCTCCCTCTTCAGCTGAGAAACAGAACTGGTCCCGAAGTTCTGTTTTAAGATTTATGTTTATGCATATGATAATTTATCACTGTTGGATATGATTTGTTTTTCTTTCTCTTGAGAAATATTCTGCTCCTTCAGAATGCCATGTGTCTGTAGGTTATCGATCATATTCTGTCACTGCAGGTCAGTGACGAACTCTTATGAGCTAGTCTTTGAAGTCTCAATCCACTGTGACAGTTCCTCTAGTGTTTCTCCACATGTTCACTTCCCTGATGTCAAATGAGAATGTACATACATGCAGACACACACACTCCCTCTGTACACACAAATACAATCACTTGCTTTTCTGCTATTTTTAGACCATTTTTGCAGGAATAGTATCAACTGTGAAGTATGACCTATTTATACAGAAAGTGCATTCTGGATTCAGAGAAGACTTCCTAAAAAACTCATCATCTTAAGAAACTAAGTCATAGGTCTTAGTCAAGCATGTCTCATTGTTAAAGTTACAAGACAATTCACATGTAATACTGTTGTGCTCATAAAGAGAGAAAGAGCTATAAGAATATGTTCTGATGGGGTATGGGAGAAGGGGGTATCCTGACAGGCCCATGTCAAGACATCCCTTCTCCATGAAGGACCAGGCACATACTGGTATATTATAGAATAGAGTTTATTCAGGACATGGGGAAGGTAGTTAAGAGAGTAGTAGAGGCAGAGAAAGGCAAAGAGTAGATAGTAGAGGCATAGAGGCAGGCCATGACCATGTGGAGAAAGGGGGTATGGAATGGGGAGTAAGAGGCAAGGGAAGGGCAAGAGCATAAGAGAAAGAGGAGGGGTCAAGCAGCCCCTTTCATACTAGGCCAAGCCTACTTGGCTGTTGCCAGGTAACTGTGGGGAGGAGCAAACCTGGCTGCTGCCTGGTAACTGTGGGGATGGAGTTTAGACAGAATATCAACAAACACTGTTACTCTATTTGCAATTGGACTGTTTGTTAAATATATGGTTACCCTATCTCTTGTGGGGTGGCATCATTAGGAAATTCCAATATTAAAATTGAAAATTATGAGAGGAATTCAAAATTCATAAAGCTAAAAATTATTGTTTAAATCACTGATGTAAAATATTTTCAAATCATAAACATGATCACTCCACAGACAAACTTAGTAATATGCCAAAAATATTGTAGCAATAGATCATTCATCCTTCCTTAAACTTTGTTTTTCAGGATGTTCTTATTATATTTCTACATATTGGTCATAGGTAAAAAAGACATAAGTTCCAAGGAACATGACGTTTTTCATGGTACCCAGCGGATATGTAAAAGAGCTAATGTTGAAAGACAGGTCTAACTCTAACTCTGTATGTAAGGCCTAAGGGGGCCATGAGTTGGATGCCAATAATTTTATTATGCTTTGCTGGGGATTTTGATTCCTTAGCAGATGAAGTCTTGAAAGTACTGTAGGAAATTTTTATAGAGGAAGTAAATTTGAAATGAATTTTAAAGACAAGGTAACCTTAACATTAAGTTGAAGAAAGATAAGAGTTGTAGGAAAGACGGTGAAGATGAAAACGCTAGAGAGAGGAGTTGAATATAGACTTGGGCTGACAAAGTGTAAATCTATGTAAATCTACTTGACTATAATTCGTGAGGCAAACCGTAATCTTAAAACTTGGCAGGTTTCTGTGATTAGAATAAGTGAGGACCTTGTAGAGGTTTCAGTGAGCTTTCTCTAGAGAAGGAGAATACTGAAGACATGTGGTACTTGGACAGAGTACAGCAGTGGGTTTTGAGTATTCATGTGACAACCATACAGGAGAAATGGGATGGGAAAGAATGGAGGTAAAAATGCAGCTAGAGACCTGTCACAATGGACCAGGCCAGATGGTTGTAGTTAATACAGCTTTGGAGAATGTCTACACAATCATAAACCGAATGTTTTGCATATCATGTCAAAAGAATATTATGTGCTTTGAAGGGTTTGTTGCCATGGTAGCAATTACTCTTCTCACTGTACAGTGAGGACCTCCTTCATTCTCAGAGATTTAAATAGATAATAGATAAGCAGAGTCCCTGACCTAATGTCACCTGGTCATTGTGATTCTCATAGCTGATTTTATAGGGAAAGCAGGCAAGGACCTACCTTATGGGTAGGAAGGCACTCACTGCGGCAGATTTTTATTATGTTCTTGATCTGAAAGTCAGCTAAACTAAATTTTTGTCCTAACTTTAATTGTAAGAGCCTGATGCTTTAAAAAATAATTTGAAAAAAAAATAGGGTATTAATGAGCAAACAAAAGCAAAGAACCTGTTTCGCCGAAATATCATATGATTTATACAACTAATTTGGGCCCCAAAGTATGCTTAGGAGTGGATTTTAAAAATCCTTTGTGCTACTAAACAACAGAGAAACCTCTGTTCGTGTTTGAAAAACTAATAGTCACAGTTGCCGTTGAGAATCCATGACAATTATGGAATAGTGTGAATCAGAAGAAACACTCTCCGTGGAGAATTAAAATCTTTTGATAATGAGATATGTGCTTCAAGATAAATTAGCTGTTAATGTTTCACAAATTTGACAGATTACAGTGAATAATATGCAGCAGGCCACAGATCAGTCTTTTCATGTAATAAATGTATTCGCTTATGAGAAACAAGTGAACAGCTACAAAGAGAACAGAAGATAAAATAAGAGGAGGTAGCATAGCATTTGGCAAAAAAAAAAAAAAACATAATAATAATACAGTGAACAGACTAAAGTGGCATGCCAGCTATATTACTCTGAATCTAGTGATTTTCACGATAGTGTTGGCCACTAATAATGATGTAATGGTGCTGCTTGCTGTTTTTGTTTTTCCTCCTTTCCCCTTTGCTCTTTGATTATAATGCAACTATTCATCAATATGCATAACTTCTCTAAGTATCTCTCTCAGATAGAAAACATTTTTATGGAAGAAGCATAGTTATATGCTTTAAAAATTGATCTTAGAGGCATGAAGTCCTGCGCTTAAAACTATTCAGGACATTATGCAGAGTGCCCGTTCACATTTCTTTTAGTATTTCTTCATCTCCAAAGTTAATATATCCATGTATTACTGCTTACTTCTAGGGTAATTTTGAGAATAAAGGTGACAATTTATATGAGGTGCTTAATAAGATACCCAACATACAGTAAAGAATCAGTGGTGTTTTAAAAACTATTATGAACAAAGGATTTAGAATCCATTTCTCAACTTAATGTTTCATATGCTCTTCCATATGCATTGTAATAACCTACAATGCTAAAAAGTTATAAAAATAACTTCCTTATCTATAAAATCCTCCAACTCACAGCTATGTTTATAAATTTCAGTCATTAAGTTCCCCAGAACTGTACAGAAAATAAGGTAATCTTTGCATATAACTGCCTAAAACTCTTAAAGAAGAAATATTATAACACTGGTATTTTAAGATTCCACATCTCATGTACAAGGCATCTGGTGCTCAAAGTTCATTTTAATATTGTGTTCTCCTACTTGGCATGAATAACTGCTAATTAATTGTTAAGAGATCTCATAATCTCAGCACCATCTCAGTGTACATGGTAACCCATGAGTTGCATAACTAATGGCTTTATGAGGACCCTGTGCATGTCTTATATGAAATGAAAGCATGGAACAAGAGTCGAAAAGTCAATGTTGGGGAGATGACTTCGTGAGTGAAGAGCTTATCATGACAAGGGGAAAGTTGAGATTAGATTCCTTGCACTCATTAAAAGCCACACGTTCACAATATTTCAGTAATCCCAGCACTGGGAGGTGAGGATGGGAGGGTCCCAAGGTATTGTGGACTGATCAATCTGGACAAAAGTACACACACAATATGCAGTGAGAAACTGAGGTCTAGAACAATATAGAAGGACACCTGACATTGACCTCTGTTCTCCAGATCTGCATGCTCTAGTGTGCACATCCATAAACATATGTGCACACAAGCATTCACATCATGCACACTAGCACACACATATAACAACAATACAAATACAATAACAGCACAAAAGAACAGAGACATGAAAGTGCACCAAAGTTATGGTATCAAATATTTATCTTTTCACGATTTTTATAGAATGTCTTGGATGAGATGGGTGTTAAGATTAGAAGGAAGGTCCAAAGAAAATGAAAAAGATAAAAATGAATTTAATATAATGCCAACGAGTACATATGCAAGATCAAAGATGAGGCCTTTGCCCATGGCACATTTTATAGCAAACATTTTATTTTGATTAGGGATCAAATAGCCTGTAGTTCACTTGAAAGCTTTTATGTCTAATGAAAAGACATGTAGATTCTTTAATTTTATAGCATGACTAGGTAAGAGTAGGTTTAGAAATTTCTTAGTTCATGACAGATTTCTCTCATAAAATGCTGAGATTCAGTGTGATCCTTTGAGGTTATGGTTGAACTCAAATTTCAAAGCAGCAACTCTACATTTTGTGTCATCTGTTCCTCTAAGTGTATGATGAAAGTTACGGATACTTCCACAGGAACACTACTATACATATGCACATGTATTTAGAATATTTCAGAATTTAATACTCCTATATCCCCATTTCAGAACTGTTTTTATTAACTCTTACAAAGTCATAAACTTTGCTTGTGAGAATAATATTGTATTCTGAAGCTAAATGACTGTCCTGGGAAATACTGACTTTTTCTTCTCACTCTGCTGCACAAAACAATCAGGAAAACTTGTGGGATTTCAAAGATGATGGATTTTTAGAGACAGACTTTATCTGGTTTACTAATTCAGATGCAAAGTGCAAAGGAAATCATTCTTAAGAATGAGACAGGTCGCTGAAAAATGCTTTCCTTCCTCTTAGAGATGTACTCTGGTGGCATAAGTCCCTATTAGAGTTATATCTCTGATGAGCCACAGAGAGGAACCAGAATTTCTTATTAACTCAATGTAAAAACCAGTAATAGATTAGATGCTGAAACAACGGGAAACTAGTTATCAGCAAAATTTTCCAAAGTAAACAACCTTTACTCTTTTCTGAATTTTTTTTTTTTATCTGCAGTGAGCAATCATCATCTTAGATGGCTGAACCATCTCAAAAAGTTCATGTTGAAACTCCAGACCTACTCTAGGTAGGAGTGATTAGAAATGTTACCCAACTAACCAGGTTGTCACCTGTCCCTTTGCTCTTTTGTCTTTCTAAGTTTCCCTATTCCAAGTCTCAATGACATAGCCAAGACCTGGTTTCAATCAAGATACAGCTAAAATACTTATAGGTAGCTTTATCAACTGTGACCATGGAGATCCAGCCAAAACCACCTCTCTGTGGACTGTCCAGCTGGAGTTCTGGATAAGTAATAAAAGATGACTCGGAAACAGGAAGGTAAATGAGATTGTTGGAAAGAGAGTGGAGTGGGGACGGAATGATGTTTAATGTAAATAGGTGATCTTTCTCTCCCACTTCCTCCTTGCTTTATAGAGATGTGATTAACAATGATTAAGAACTAGAAATTTTATGTTTTATTTTACTCTCAAGGCTGTCTCTGCTTCTATCTGGCACTAAATCTTTCTCCTGGGCCTTTGATTTCATTGTTCCTGTCAGAACATATTTCCTATCTCTACCTTCCTTGGAATATTACTGACATCTAGAAGGGAACACACACACACACACACACACACACACACACACACACACAGCCTACTGCTTTCAAGCCTTCCAAAAGTCACATCTTTTATTTTTTAATGTTAACTATATGTCATGTATTATGGTATATCTTTTATATGACAATTAGGAATAATCACATTTTTAACCATGGCTTCTTTTTTTTTATTAGATATTTTCTTTACATTTCAAATGTTATCCCCTTTCCTAGTTTCCCCTCCAAAAACCCCCTATCCTCTTCCCACTCCCCAACCCACCCACTCCTGCTTCCGGGCCCTGGCATTCCCCTATACTGGGGCATAGAACCTTCACAGGACCAAGGGCCTCTCCTCCCATTGATGAATAACAAGACCATCTTCTGTTACATATGCAGCTAGAGCCATGAGTCCCTCCATGTGTTTTCTTTGGTTGGCGGTTTAGTCCCAGGGAGCTCTGGGGGTACTGGTGAGATCATATTGTTGTTCCTCCTGTAGGATGGCAAACCCCTTCAGCTCCTTGGGTACTTTCTCTAGCTCCTTCATTGTGCTCCATCCAGTGGATGGCTGTGAGAATCCACTTCTGTATTAGTCAGGCACTCGCAGAGCCTCTCAGGAGAGAGCTATTCAGGATCCTGTCAGCAAGCTCTTGTTGGCATCTGCAATAGTGTCTGGGTTTGGTGGTTGTTTATGAGATGGATCCCCAGATGGGCAGTTTCTGGAAGGTCATTCCTTCAGTCTCTGCTCTGAACTTTGTCTCTGTAACAACTTCCATGGGTATTTTGTTCCCCCTTCTAAGAAGGATTGAAGTATTCACATTTTGGTCTTCCTTCTTCTTGAATTTCATGTGTTTTGCAAATCGTATCTTGGGTATATAGAGAAGAAAGTGGGGAAGAACCTCGAAGATATGGACACAGGGGAAAAATCCCTGAACAGAACACCAATGGCTTGTGTTATAAGGTCAGGAATTCACAAATGGGATCTCATAAAATTACAAGTCTTCTGTAAGGCAAAAGACACTGTCAATAAGACAAAAAGGCAACAAACACATTGAGAAAAGATCATTACCAATCCTAAATCTGATAGGAGACTAATATTTAATATATAAATATATAAAACTTAAGACGTTGGACTCCAGAAAACCAAATAACCCTATTAAAATTGGAGTACAGAGCTAAACAAAGAATTCTCAACTGAGGAATAGAGAATGACTGAGAAGCAACTAAAAAATGTTCAACATTCTTAATCATCAGGGAATGCAAATCAAAACAACCCTGAGATTCCACCTCACACCAGTCAGAATGGCTAAGTTAAAAAATTCAGGTGACAGCAGTTGCTGACAAGGATGTGGAGAAAGAGGAACAAGGAACACTTCTCCTGGCTGGTGGAATTGCAAGCTGGTACAATCACTCTGGAAATCATTTTGGCAGTTCCTCAGAAAATTGGACATAGAACTACCAGAAGATCCAGCAATACAACTCCTGGGCATATAGCAAGAAGGTCCAACTTGTAATAAGGACACATATTCCACTATGCTCATAGCAGCCTTATTTATAATAGCCAGAAGCTGGAAAGAACACAAATGTGTGTCAACAGAGGAATGGGTACAGAAAATGTGGTATATTTACACAATGGAGTACTACTCAGCTATTAAAAACAATGATTCATGAATTTCTTAGACAAATGGATGTATCTGGAGGATATCATCCTAAGTGAGGTATTCCAATCACAAGAGAACACAGATGATATGCACTCACTGATAAGTGGATATTAACCATGGCTTTTGCTATATACATTTTTGTCTGAGGTCAGTTAGCTCTGTGTACATGAAAAGAGTTTGGAATCTTTCTCAGGAAGGTAAATAAACAGAAAATACTTCCCAAGAGGACTAGAGAGTTGAAAATTGGTAAAAGTGAATGCTAAGTGACCATGTATTCTGTGTCAGGATTCTTCAAAGTAAATATTTTAATGTTTTAATCATCAGAAGAATCAGCGTGATTGATCCAAATGTTAGTCCTGCTGTCATTTATGAAGAAATGGAGTCTTTCTTGGAGACTCTGTTACTAAAATAGAGCCTTAAATAATGCACTGATGGGCTCTATTGCATGGTATACCATCTCACAATTCTACCAACTATCAACAACGTGTGTGTTCAATCTGAACTCAGAAAGAGGGACTCAAGTTAGCACTTGACCTTCAACATTCATGAGTGATAGGAAAGGGATCTTTTCTCTCACAGTATCTTAGATAATGGTTGCTAGAGACAGAGGCGATATTTTCTTCTACATTGTAGACATGGTAAGTTTGTCCTTGCTCCAGAAATAATCGTCCACCCATGTTCTGGCAAGTAACCTAATTAGTCACAGCAGGCCACACATCAAAAGAAGACACAAAAGTAGGAATGGGATTTTCTGGGAAGGAAAGAGAGGGCAATTGAAGGTGAATTGACTGAGATTCATTTCATATATGTATGAAACTGTCAATACAGAGGAATTTCAACTGTCTGTAACAAAATGAATCAAGAGGGTACAGAATTAACTGAAATAAGTTTGGTACCCATAGAAAAACATCATACGATATCATAAAAGTAGGAGAGGAAACTTCTTGGGAAGAAAGATAATTGCAGAGGGATTCGAGGGAATAAGAGAGAGTAATACATAATGAAAGTATTCAAAATTTACTATATACATGTATGAAACTGTCAAAGAATAAAATTAAGCTTAAATGTAGATATGGGTAGAATAATAGAGTAAGATTATTTTCTGTAATATTCTGTGTATTTAAACATTGTCAGAGAAGATTTAAATGTTTCATATCAAAGAGATAGGAACATTGTATACTCTGTGCAGAAGCTGAACCATCACATGGCAGGGACAAATTTGTATACTGATTCTTTGTCAATTAAAATTATTGATAATTAAAAATAAAATTGACATAAACATGAGTCTCAACATCAGTCAATCATAACACTAATAATGGTGGACAATGACTCTTAAATATGGTGGAGTTGTAAAAAGAGATATAGATCTTGGGAGATAGTTAAGAGGATAAAGCACTTAAAGTAAAAATGTGAGGACCAGAGTAGAGATATTCAGTACCCATATAAAAGCTTGGTGAGGCTGATTATGGGATGGATCCCTGGGTATGGCAGTCTCTAGACGGTCCATCCTTTTGTCTCAGTTCTAAACTTTGTCCATGTTACTCCTTCCATGGGTGTTTTGTTCCCAAATTTAAGAAGGGGTAAAGTGTCCACACTTTGGTCTTCGTTCTTCTTGAGTTTCATGTGTTTTGCAAATTGTATCTTATATCTTGGGTATTCTAAGTTTCTGGGCTAATATTCACTTATCAGTGAGTACATATCATGTGAGTTCTTTTGTGATTGGGTTACCTCACTCAGGATGATGCCCTCCAGGTCCATCCATTTGCCTAGGAATTTCATAAATTCATTCTTTTTAATAACTGAGTAGTGCTCCATTGTGTAAATATACCACATTTTCTATATCCATTCCTCTGTTGAGGGGCATCTGGGTTCTTTCCAGCTTCTGGCTATTATAAACAAGGCTGCTATGAACATTTTAGAGCATGTGTCCTTCTTACCGGTTGGAACAACTTCTGGAAATATGCCCTGGAGAAGTATTGCGGGATCCTCTGGTAGTACTATGTCCAATTTTCTAAGGAACCACCAGACTGATTTCCAGAGTGGTTGTACAAGCTTGCAATCCCACCAACAATGGAGGAGTGCTCTTTCTCCACATCCTCTCCAACATCTGCTGTCACCTGCATTTTTGATCTTATCCATTCTGACTGGTGTGCGGTGGAATCTCAGGGTTGTTTTGATTTGCATTTCCCTGATGATTAAGGATGCTGAACATTTTTTCAGGTGCTTCTCAGCCATTCGGTATTCCTCAGGTGAGAATTCTTTGTTTAGCTCTGAGCCCCATTTTTTAATGGGATTAGTTGATTTTCTGGACTCCACCTTCTTGATTTCTTTATATATATTTTATATTAGTTCCCTATCTCTCTCTTGTGAGGCTATGCCAGGGCCTAGCAAACACAGAAGTGGATGCTCACAGTCAGCTATTGGATGGATCACAGGGCCCACAATGGAGGAGCTAGAGAATGTACCCAAGGAGCTAAAGGGGTCTGCAACCCTATAGGTGGAACAACAATATGAACTAACCAGTACCCCCCGGAGCTCGTGTCTCTAGCTGCATATGTATCAGAAGATGGCCTAGTCCGTGGATTGGTTTTGCAAACTTTATATGCCTCAATACAGGGGGAATGCCAGGGCCAAGAAGTGTGAGTGGGTGGGCAGGGGAGTTGGGGGGGGAGGGTATGGGGGACTTTTGGGTAGCATTGGAAATGTAAATGAAGAAAATACCTAATTAAAAAAAAGCTGGGTGAGTTTGGAAACTCATCTTTAATCATATTATGAGGAAGGCAGAGATTGGGGCTGTTTGGAGCTAGCTGACGAACCAGATGAGCCAAGTAGATGCCTACGTGGTTCAAGATAGAGACCCTGCCTCAATATGTAAGGTAGAAAGAGTCAACGATGACCATCCATGTCAGCTTCTGTTCTCCATATAGGTACCTGAACCCACATGCACGGGAACATGTAAACACACTACAGACACACACATTCATAAGTACTTAAACCAAAAAGGAAATAGAAACAAATGCTAGGTGCAAATTCATTCACAGTACTTGTGGATGAACATCCATCACCTTTGAATAACATGCTCAATATTCTTTTATTTCTCCTTGTTTCCTGCCAGCACTGGGATGGCTAGGTTCAAAGATTGTGCCTTCAGAAATTTAAGTCAGGTAAGTCTTTCAAGAAGTCTATCAAGTATATACTGATTAAGACTGCTTTCTGTGTGATATTTACTTGGAATAATAATTTAAATTGCTTACTGAGGGGGGAAAATTTGATTGTGACTAGCTCATTTCCCTCTGCATGAGAGCAGAGTGCTTTTCTGCCTCAGTGTTTAGCTCCTCTGGTAATTGAGAAATAAAAATAGGAATGAAATTAGTGATTGAGGTCACCGTTGATCAAGGTATACCAAAAACTTTGCCAGGAAAGACACTAGGGGTATAGTTCCTTTACTGGTCTCACGTTTCCAGTGACAAGGTGATTATTTTCATCAACTTACATAGGCATGTCACGGTTATTCAATGTTTTCATTGCATATCCTAAGAAAGATGGGTGAGCATAAACAGAGCTAGCAGCAGCTACCATGCTGAGGAAGGGCAGAGTCTGATAGCCCTCAGTCTCTTCAGTTGCTACTGTAACCAAAGCTATCACTGCTTTCTCTTTTAAACACTAAAAAACATCAGTCAGTTCAGCAGAGGCCAGATGGGTGGGTGGAAAGGGGGAAGATTTATAGCCCAAGTTCCAGAAATCTGAGGCAAATACACTTATTTGGCCAATATTTAACAAGAACCTACTGTGCCCTAAGCAAAATGGCATAAAACAAAAGTATCTTGTCTCTGTATCTGCCAGAGACTAGCATCCAGCAGAGGGCAGCACACTGTGAATGGAAAGCAGGCCAAGGAGGTCTAAGGGGATGGGAGAAGTGAAAACTCTCAAACACTACCTTTTCTTCTTTCCTCTGTTCTTCCATATAGCCATTTATCCTTGGATTATCTGAGTAGCTTTTTGGTGTTTTCATATAAACACAAGTAGTCACAGCAGCAGAAGAAATTACATCTAAAAAAAATGGATAAAATGGACTCATTTTTTGTACTCTCCAAGAAGTGTCATGAATTACAAAAGCATTTTGTGTTAAAAATGTCACAAATACAGAATTCATGTTATTTTCAAGACACTTCTGGTGCTGCAATTTCATAGAAATTTCCCATGAAGCTGAGAAATCAGACATTTAGTTTCTTCTGCTTTTTTTTCCCCATGATTAATTATTGAACAACACAGCGAGGGTTTTCATCAAACTTAATAATAATAAAACTCTCTGGATTCTAGTAGTGTTCCAATTAGTAGATGAGAGTCTAAAAGCACATTTAATTCATGAAAACTATATGCATGAGCAAAAAGAAATCTTGTTTAACGTTTGAATAATTACCTAGACATCATTCTATCAGCAGTGTCTCCCCTAGAAGGGGAAAAAAAATTGCCTCTAAGGGGTAATGCTTATTTTCAGATTAGTAGTAGGAAACAGGATTTGTTGCACACTGCATTCAAAGAGAGTGATTTATTTCTCATTATAATTTAGCTAATTTCTTAATTATCCTGAATTTCTTACTGATAAGTTCAACATAGAAAAACCATAAGCCTCATTCACTCCATTGTTGAAAAAATTCTCTAGTACATCTTGACAGCTACATTGTTGGTAGAAAACAACCCTTTGTTTTTAAATAATCCAATTCTAGGTGAAGAAAAATGGATATTTTTTTTTAATGACAAAATCTGAGTGATTCTGATAGGTAAAGACAGATCAGTTCAATTCTCCTGCCAGGAAAGCACTCAGTGAAGTGACAGTATGTCTCAAACCAGGAGGGTAAGGTTATATCAAGTGTCAAGACAGCAATTATTTGATCAAACAATAAAATGTACTATATAAAAGTTAAAAAAAAAAGACCCTAAGGACACTGTGATTCATAAAAGTTTAAATTGAAGATGAGTGAAGACTTGAATAATAACATGAAAACTAAAAGAAGGCTTAATGGAAAATACAATGGTATTACTGAGATATAGTTTTCATATTTACCTTCCAGTTAGGAAAAATAATAATATAAAGTATTATTATTATTATTATTATTATTATTATACTAAAATATTGTTATAAGTGGCCCTATAACTTATTTAAAAATAATATAATTGGGAAAAGAAAGTGCTATTTATTAAAATTTTTATTAATAGAATTAGTTCATGTTGAAAAATTTGACCCATATGGAATGACTTCCCAACCAGGTTTTAGTACCTTGAGCAAATTGCAAAGAAATCTCTCAAGGTTTTATCATTTTTAGCATTCGGTAGAGGTAGTAATGCTATCAACCTTATATACTTTATTGTTAGCCTGAAAATATTAATAACAAAGGGGAAACCTTATCATTTCTCATACTGTAGAAATGACAGCTGTTACTATTGTTGTCATGTTAAATCATTTTTTCCCTCTTCCATCTATCTCTTTGATGGATTTCTTTGTTTTCCTTTTGACGCTGTTTTCTGGAGAGCTTCAAATACGTAATAGTGTTTATAGGTACCTATGATTCAGGCATCCATGTTATCAATTCTTGCCTTCAGTCTCTACAAACACATTTCTGTATTGTTTATATCAATATCCTTGAGCTATTTTCACAAAGCAATCTCACTCCTTTGTATATCTGAAATTTTTCTTCCTTTCCCATCTCTAAGATTCTCTACTCTGATTTTCTGTGTCTCTGAATACATATTTGTGTCAATATTTTAAGATGTAAAGATTTTTTTATTAAATCTGAGAGATTTTTTATTTTAAAAAATTATAATCAGTCATTTTCTATGATTCTTCTGACAATTGATTTGTCATAAATCAGGGACATAGAGGCATGTGGAGAAGCCAACAGCTCAACGCATACTGTACGTTCCTTATTTCCTCTTTTATATTGTCAAAGGTAATGATTTCTCTGGATTTTCGAGTATATCTGTTAAAAATATAACTGAGCTTCATGAACAATGTATGTATATAGCAAAGGGTATCCACTGTGAGCACCCGACTTGCCAGCAAAGCAGATGCCACAACAGGATCCTTCTGCACACGTTTATTGGGAGAGCTTGATTGCAGAGGCGAAAAGACCCCAAGCCCAGAACTGGTGCTGCTTATATAGGCCTAGGAGAGGCATGTCTCACACCCGGATTGGTTATGCTTTCCACCTCATTTGCATGTTCCTCATCTGATTGGTTATTCTCTCTCAGTACCTCACTGAGCCTCATTATCATACCCCATTTGCATGTCTCTCATCTGATTGGTTATTCTCTCTCAGTACCTCACTGAGCCTCATTATCATGCCCGGGCTAGGCAGTGACTTGGGGAAAAACTTTACTGCATATGTACACATTAGTTGTTTACCCAGACTTATGCGTGGTGGCTAGCGGTAGCCAGTGCCACCCTGCACCAGCACATGTGGCTTCCCACAATCCACAGAGTGAAAAGGAAAGTCCCTAACTCCAATCACTATATAGTAAAAGATTATAATTTTTCTCCTATAACATACCCATTCATTCATTCAATAAAGCATATTTCAAACACATACTATCTTGCAGTACTGTTTCAGATATAGGTGGAGATAATACACAAACTAATCAATGGTTGTAACTCATATCATAGTAAAACAAGATTACAAAGATGTAAGCATGGAACATTTCAGACAGATGCGTACAGCAACACAAAAGTACTGGGGTGGAAACCAGGATGGGTTATTCGAGAAATGGAAGTCTTTTTTAGTTTAGAGTGTAATGTAAGACCAAACTTCATGGGCACTGCCTCTGACTCAATTCATGTATTTGCATTTTGGATGTACACATGAAAGAATCTGTTTCCCTAATGTCACTGTTCCTGAGTTAAATGTGGCAGTAACCTACATATTCTCATTAAAGTTTATAGAAGATAAATTCACTCTGTTTTCAAATATAAGTATAGTTTAATGAAATGCTCAGAGACAACAAATAAGCAACTCAAGCCTATGTTTCCTTACAAGTTTTTCAGGAATCATTTGGAGCATCATTTTTAAGTTTGATTTCATGAATGTTGAAATCATCTAGCGAGGTATCGTTGTAGAATTTACTAACACTATGGAAAATTAAGTTTAGAAATTAAGCTCAAGAAGAAGGAAGACCAATGTGTGGATACTTCGAAGGTAGAACAAAAGAATCACAGAAAGTAGAAGGTAGGGAGGACTTGGGAGGTATAGAGGAGGGGAGGCAAAAAAGGAGGGTAGGATCAGGCATGGAAGAAGATGGGGGACATGGACAGAGGGAAGAAAATTGAACAGTGGTGTATAGCAATGGACCATGGGGAACTGTGGGTAGCCACAAGAAAGTCCCAGATGTCAGGAAAGCAAGAGGCTCCCACTATGCAATGGGGATGACATTAACTGAAATACCCAACAAAGGGGAGGGAGAACCTATAGAGACCATATCCAGATGTTAGGCACAACCTCCCCCCCCCCCACCCCCAGTTGATGGATCAGGCCACCCACCCATCTCTAAAATTATAACACAGAAATGTTCCTGTCTAAAGGAAATAGAGGACAAAAAGTGGAGCAGAAACTGAAAGAACGGCTATCCAGAGACTGTGTCACTTGGAGATCCATCCCATAAGCAGCCTCCAAATCCAGACACTATTGCTGATACCAAGAAGAGTTTGCTGATAGGAGCCTGATATGGATGTCTCATGAGAAGCTTGGCCAAAGCCTTACTGATACAGAGGGGGATGCTTGCAGCCAACCATTGGACTGAGCAGGGGGACCCCAGTGGAAGAGTTAGAGAAAAGACTGAAGGTACTGAAAGGGTTTGCAACCCCATAGGAAGAACAAAACTATCAATCAGACCCCTGACTCCAGAGCTCCCAGGGAGTAAACCATCAACCAAAGAGTACCCATGGAGGGACCCATGGCTCCAGCTGCATATATAACAGAGGATGGCCTTGTTTGGAATCAAATGGAGGTGGGGCCCTTGGTCCTGTGACTGCTTGATGTCCCACTATAGGGGAATGCTGGGGCAGTGAGCCAGGAGTGGGTGGGTGGGTGGAGGAGCACCCTCATAGAAACAGGGAGAGGGGTAGGATAGGGGGTTTTGGGAGGGAATACCTGGAAGGGGGATAACATTTGAAATGTAAATAAATAAAATATCAAATAAAAAAGAAATGTAGACATTTGAGACATGAAAGTTTTTAACAACTTAAATTGAGAATTGTTCTCATTTTATGAATACTTTACTTGATGAAAAATTTCCAAATCCTATGATGCAATAGCTGAAACCAACTCACCCTCATGTCTGTGTAAACTTCACCTTCTTGTAGACATTTTTCTTTGTCTTCTAGAAGTTTTTCAGTTTCAGGAGATCCCATTTATCAGTTATTGATCTTGGAGGCTGAGCCATTGCTCTTCTGTTCAGGAAACTTTCTCCTGTGCCAATGCATTCAAGGCTATTTCCCACTTTCTCTTCTATTAGATTCAGAGTATCTGGTAATATGCTGATGTCCTTGATACCCTTGAACTTAAGCTTTGTGCAGGGTGATAAATTTGGGTTAATTTTCATTCTTCTACATGTAGACTGCAGTTAGACCAGCACCATTTGTTGAAGATGCTTTTATTTTTCCACTTTATGGTTTTGCTTCTTTGTCAAAAATCAAATGTCCGTAGATGTGTAGGTTTATTTCCGAGTCTTTGATTTGATTCCACTCATTAAACTTCCTGTTTCTGTACCAATACCATGCAGTTTTATGACTGTAGTACAACTTGAGATAAGGGATGGTAATTTTGACCGAAGTTCTTTTATTGTTCAGAATGTTTTGGCTATCCTGGGTTAGTTTTGTTTTTCCATATGAAGTTGAGAATTGCCTTTTCAAGGTCTGTAAAAACTTGTGTTGGAATTTTGATGGGAATTGCATGAATCAGTATATTGCTTTTGTTAAGATGGTCATGGTCACTATGGCAATCCTATGAATCCTTGAGCATGGGAGTTTTTCTGTCTTCTGAGTTCTTAGATTTCTTTCTTTAGAGAGTTTAAGTTCTTGTCATACATATCTTTCACTTGTTTGGTTTAATTACACTAAGATATTTTATGTATTTGTTGATATTCTAAAGAGTGTTATTTCCATAATTGCTTTCTTAGAAAATTTATCATTTATATAAAATGGGGCTATTGATTTCTTTGACTTAATTTTGTATCCAGCTACTTTACTGAAGTTGTTCATTAGCTGGAGAATTTGGGCTATCATTTATGTATACTATCATATCACCTGCAAATAGTGACACCTTCATATGCCCTTCCCCCAGCCTTGAGTAGGCTAAGCAAATCCCTGATCCTTTTACAACCTAGCTGGAGTATTAAGGCCTCACTTTGTTTGCAATTTCCTACTGGAGCTTTGAGAAGTTGACTGCCTGCTGAGTTTGCTTTTGCAACTCAATCCAGCTGAAACAAAGGACTGGGTGTGTGGGTTTTCCCTATATAAACATAGAGCTGAAAATTAAACTTTGAGCCTTGATCAGAAACCTTTGTCTTGGCTTCATCTTTTTTTTTAAAGATTTAATTATTATTATATCTAAGTACACTGTAGCTGTCTTCAGATGCACCAGCAGAGGGGTATAGATCTTATTACAGATGGTTGTGAGCCACATGTGGTTGCTGGGATTTGAACTCAGGACCGTCAGTGCACTTAACCGCTGAGCCTCATCTTTCTCTTGCCCACCCGTCATTTTTCATTTCCAGCCTCCCTTTCAGGTACCTAGTTCATCCATGACTGCTGGACAGCAAGACCTTCATTTCTTTCTTTCCAATTTGTATCTTCTTGAATCTCCTTTTGTTGTCTTATTGTTCTAGTTAGAACTTCAAGTAATATATCAAATCTATATGGGGAGAGAGTGAGCAGCCTTAAGTTGTCCCTGACTTTAGTGAGATTGTTTCAAATTTATCTCAATTTCATTTTCATTTGGTGGTGGCTATTGGCTTGTTGTATGCTGCTATTATTATGTTTAGGTAAGTGGCTTGAATTTCTGATCTCTCGAAGACTTTTAACATAAAGGGGTGCTGGGGTGTAGGATTTTGTTGAAGGCTTTTTAAGCATCTAATGAGATAATCATGTAATTTTTTTGTTTCAGTTTGCTTATATCGTGGGTTACATTGATGAAATTTCCTATATTGAATCAACCCTGCATCCCTGAGATAAAGTGTACTTGATCATTTTATGTAGAGGAATGAGTCCACAAACCCTGGCCAGCAGCTCACAGTGGCCCACAGGTGTGCAACTGTGGGCCTGCTAAACCCTAAAGCCTGCCTGATACCTCGAGACAAATGACTACAGAGTCCATGACCAAAAAAAAAAAAAAAAAAAAAAAAAAAACCAACAATCACAAAAAACAATCACTTTGAGACAACTACATTGAGTGAGCAGTCATGGACCAATGGGGCCCAAGTATTGGATATAAAGGCTTGTCCAATTTGTACATTAAACAAGTTTTCTTTTGCCCCATGCCCAACTCCCAGAGTCTGTGTCATTGACTCTGTGCCTTTTTACCCTGCCCCCAAGAGTATCTGTCAGAGTCAAACACAACTGTTATGAGTGATGTTTCTTATATGCTCTTGGACTCAGTTTGTGAGAATTTTACTGAGTATTTTTACTGTGATGTTCTTTAAGCAAAATTAATCTGAAGTTCTCTTGTTCTGTTGGGTCTTTGTGTGATTTAGGCATCAGGGTAACTGTGACCTCATGGAATGAATTAGACAGTATTCCTTCTGTTTCTATTTTGTGGAATAATTTGAGGAGGTGTACTTGTATTTGGTCTTCATTGAAAGGCTGCTGGAATTCTGCACTAAAACCATGTGCCCCTTTGGTTTTTTTTTTTTTTGGTTGGGAGGTTTTAAATGACTGCTTCTATCTCCATAGGAGAAAGTTTCTTATCGGATTGTTTTTAGATACTTTACTTTTTCTTCATTTAACTTTGGTATGTGTTATCTGTCTAGAAAATCATCCGTTTTGTGTAAATTTTCAAGTTCTGTCAAGTATAGGTTTTTAAAATAAGACCAGATGATTTTTAAAAAAAATTTCTCCAGTGTCTATTGTTATGTCCCTCTTTTCAGTTCTGATTTTGTTAATTTTGGTACTATCTCTGTGCCTTTTAGTTAGTTTGGCTAAGGGTTTGTGTATTTTGCTCATTTTCTCACAATCCAGCCCCTGGATTTGGTGATTCTTCCAATTGTTCTCTGTTTCTAATTGGTTGATTTCAGCCCTGAGTTTGATTATTTCCTTCTGTCTACTCCTCTTGGATATGCTTGTTTCTTTCTGCTCTAGACCTTTCAAGTGTTCTATTAAGTTTCTACCAGGAAATGCTCCAATGTCTTCATGAAGGCACTTAGTGCTATGAATTTTCCTATTAACTCTGCTCTCATTGTGTCCATTTGGTATATTGTGTATTCATTTTCATTGAATTTTAGAAAGTCTTCCATTTCTTTCTTTATTTCTTCCCCGACCAAGTTATCATTTAGTAGAGAGTTGTTCAGTTTCCATGAGTATATGAGCTTTCTATAGTTTCTGTTGTTGAAGTGCCACCTTAGTCTGTGGTGATCTGATAGACTATATGGTGTTCTATCAATCTTCTCGTATCTCTTGAGGCATTTATTGTGTCAAATTATGTGGTCAGTTTTGGAGAAAGTTCTGTGAGGTGCAGAGAAGAAGTTAGCTGTATTCTTTTGTTTGGGGTAGATGTCTGTTAAATCTCTTTGGTTCTTTTGTTTGGGGTGAAATGTTCTATAGATATATGTTAAATCTCTTTGGTTCATAACTTCTGTTAGTTTTCTTCTGTCTCTGTTTAGCTTCTGCTTCAATACCTGTCTTTTGGAGAGACTAGGGTGTCAAAGTCTCCAACTATTATTGTTTTGAGCTTTAGTAAAATTTCACTATGAATGTAGGTGCCCTGCATTAGGGGCATAGATTTTCAGAATTGAGACTTTATCTTGGTGGTTTTTAATCTTTAATGAGTATTAAATGTCTTTCCACTTCTTTTTTGACTGATTTTCATTGAAAGTCTATTTTATTGGATATTAGAATGGCTACTCCAGCTTGGTTCTTAGGATCATTTACTTGGAAAACCTTTTCCAGCCCTTTACTCTGAAATAGTAGGATCTATTTTTGTTTCTGAGGTGTGTTTCTCATATACAGCTGAGTGTATCCTGTATATGTATTCAGTTTGTTAGCATGGTTGTTCTTATTAGTAAATTGATTCATTGATATTGACATATAGTGAGGGCCAATGATTGTTAATTCTGGTTATTGACTTAAATTGTATATTATTACTTTCTCTAAAGTTACTATCAGTCTTTCATGGAAAGGAAATATTTTGCCTAGGAACTACACTAGTATTTGATTAAATGTTTGACATTCAAAAGCACGAAATATAGTAATATGATTTTAATGACAAATTTGACAAATTCAGGCACATTTGACTTTTTTTATTTAGGACCTTAAAAGTTATTATGGTTCTGAGCATCTACTATCACACATAAAAAAGTAGAAATAAGTGAGACAATTTTCTTAAAAAGGCTTGATAAAGAGATTCACACTTGAGTATAAAGTTGCAAACACTTCAAACTTCAGTTTAATAGTCTGATGACAATCATTCTCATTATATTTTTGTACATGTTTTTGCACAGTATTGCAATACATATTTAAAATCAGAACACTGCAATGCTCTGAGAAATAGTTACCTTCAGTAATTCATGGAAAGGCTATAATTTATGTAAACTGATGCTAAGAATAATTATGTTAGGTGGTAAGTATTATAAATAATGAATAATAATTGCACTCATTTGCCAACTGAGAATTATGATAGCAAATGTTCATAGTACAGTTTCTTATTAGGTTAGAAGAGAGAATCTTGTTCTTTAAATCAAAACTACCTCACAAAATCCTAGCGAGCTCTGGTTTTCTTGATAGTGAATGGATAATATTATTTGTGAATTTTCTAAGACGATGTTTCTTTCATAAAAATCTACCACTTAATTTTTTTTCTCTTGCTCTATTCTTGGTTTAGATGATTATTTCTGAGGAATTTTTGTTATTTAAGGCAAACTAATAAACTAATCCTTGGAAACATTTTATAACGGACATTTTAGACACTTTACTTTTGCAGAGGCCTTCTGTTGAAGAGAAGATGCACTTCATAGTGGGCTAGAACACAGATTATCTCACAAATACATGTGTTGCCATCCGTAAAACTTTTTCTTATGTTGTGACTATAATAATGATGGTGCAGATCAGAGACTCTTGAGAAGAAAGGTCTCACCAGGTACAGATGAGCTTGTATATCAATAGCTCCAAGTAATAATTAGAACACAACCCCCTTAGATAAATCCTAGAGTGAGGATATGAACAAGGGTATGATGAATTCTACTCCAAGGTGCAAGCTGTTAAAATATGGACTATTCATCCTTTGTGAAGTAATAATAAAGGATGGTTTTAGGGAGTATTAAAAAAAAACATGAATTGGTCCCCTGAAGACACCATATCCTGAGGCATCCCAAAAGATCAGCTATACTCAGAGCATTTGGTAAGAACCCTCCCTAGGTCCCACAGCTCCAGCTGGGAGCCATGTGGACTTGGGATCCATCACCCTACAAAACCCTTGCCCACTGAATACCACTCCTCTTTTGCTTGGTCCTTTCTGCTAGTCTGTTCCTCTGAAAATACCACAACCTGAGGCATCCCAGGAGATCTACTGCACTCAGGGCATCTGACACCACAGCCTGAAACATCCCAGGAGATCCACTGCACTCAGGGTAACTGAAACCACAGCATGAGGCATCCCAGGAGATCCACTGCACACAGGGCAACTGAGCAACTGATCACCAGCTTGTCCGCTCAACTGAATATACCACAGCTTGAAGGTATCCCAGGATTTCCTCTGAACACAGGGCAACTTGGCAACAGATACCACAGTCTAAAGACCTCCTGGGGGCTCTGTGGCATGCAAGGCAACTGACCCAAGAGACTGAAAGATTCCCTATAGTTCTGCTGCACACACAGAAACATAAACCATAGTCCATAGCCCCCCTTCTCCCAGACAGCTTCACAGAGGACAACGACTTGACTGCTCCTCTGAAGACCCTGTAGTCTGAAGGTCTCCCAGGAGATCTACTACAGCCAGGGCAACAGATCAACAACTTCTCTGCACCTCTGAAGACCCCTAGTTGGAAGGCTTCATAGGAGGTCTGATATAGCCAGGGCCACAAGAAACCTGAAGCAACCCAGGGACAAAAGAGGCAGAGTCCACACAGAGTCATTCAGACAAGCAAACACCAGGGATAACAAGATGACAACAGGCAAGTGCAAGACCATAAGCAACAGAAGCCTATATATGTAGGCATCATCAGAACCCAGTTCTTACACCACGACAAGCCCTGAATACACTAACACACCTGAAAATCAAGAAGCTGACCTAAAATCTCACTTCATGAATATAATAGAGTCCTTTAAGAAGAATATGAATAACTCACTGAAAGAAATACAGGAAAACACAGGTAAACAGGTAGAAGCCGTTAAAGAGGAAATAAATAAATCCCTTAAAGAAATACAGGAAAAAACAATCAAACAGGTGAAGGAATTGAATAAAACAATCCAAGTCACAAAAGAGGAAGTAGATACAATAAAGAAATCACAAATTGAGACAGACTTGGTAATGGAAAACTTAGGAAAGAGGTCAGGAACTATAGATGTACCAACAGGATACAGGAGATAGAAGAGAGAATCTCAAGTGTAGAAGATACCACAGAAGAGATTAACACAACTATCAAAAAAATTCAAAACATAAAAAGCACCTAACCCAAAACATCCAGTAAATTCAGGACACAATGAAAAGACCAAATCTAAGAATAGTAAGGACAGAAGAGAATGAAGATTCCCAACTCAAATGACTTGAAAATGTCTTCAACAAAAATCATAAAAGAAAACTTAACAAACCTAAAGAAAGAGATGGCCATAAAGGTACAAGAAACTTATAGGACACCAAATAAATGGGACCAGAAAAGAAAATCTTCTCATCACATAATAATCAAAACACTAAATGCACAGAACAAAAAAAGAATATTAAAAGCTGCAAGGGAAAATGGCCAAGTAACATAGCATAGAATCAACAAAACAGATAAACCCCACAAAAAGGAACTATCCAAATTTTAAAAATCAGAAATGAAAAGGGAGACATAACAAGAGAAACTGGGGAAATTAAAAAAAATATATCATCTAATCCTAATACAAAAGCCTATACTCTACAAAACTGGAAAATCTAGATGAAATCAATGGTTTTCTAGATAGCTACCACATACCAAAGTTAAATCAAGAGCAGATAAGCTATCTAAAACAGGCTGGTATCCCATGAGAAAATAGAAGAATTCATTAGAAATTTCCCAACCAAAAAAATCCCCCTGGGGACAAACAGATTTAGTGCAGAATTCTACTACAATTTCAAAGAAGACCTAATACTGATATTCCTCAAACTATCCCATAAAACAGAAACAGAAGGTACACTACCTATTCATTCTATGAAGCCACAATAACTATGATACCTAAACTACACAAGGACCCAATCAAAGAAGAGAACTTCACACCAATCTCACTTATGGATATTGATGCAAAAATACTCAATAAAATTCTTGTAAATGGGATCCAATAACACATCAAAACCATAATTCATCATGATCAGGGGTTGCAAGTTTGTTTCAATATATGAAAATTTATTAACATAATTCACTATATAAATAAACTCAAAGAAAAAATCATGTGATAATCTCCTTAGATATAGAAAAATTATATGACAATGTACAACACCCCTTCATGTTAAAAGTACTGTAGAGAACAGGAATTCAAGGCCCATACCAAAACATGATAAAAGCAATTTACTGCAAACCAATAGCCAATATCATATTAAATGGAGAGATACTTGAAGCAATCCCAGGAAAATCAGGGACAAAACAAAGATACCCACTCTCCCCATATCTATTCAATACAGTACTTAAAGTGGTAGCTAGAACAATAAAACAACAAAAAGACATCAAGTGGATACAAACTGGTAAAGAAGAAATGAAGGATTTACTATTTGAAGATGATATGATAGTTTACATAAGTGACCCCAAATTTCTACTATAGAAATTCTCCAGCTGATAAACAATTTCAGCAAAGTGGTCAGATGTAAATTAACTCAAATAAATCAGTAACCTTCCTTTATACAAATGATAAACAGGTTGATTAAAAAATTAGGGAAAGAACACTCCTCACAGTAGCCACAAATAATATAAAATATCTTCAGTTAACTCTAACCAAACAAGCAAAAGATCTGTATGACAGTAACTTCAAGTCTCTTAAGAAAGAAATCAAAGAAGATCTCAGAAAATAGAGAGATCTCCCATGCTCAAGGATAGGCAGAATTTACATAGTAAAAATTACCATCCTACCAAAGGTAATCTATAGACTCAATGCAATCCAAATGAAAACCTGAACATAATTATTCAAAGGGGCATGTGTTCCACTATGCTCATAGCAGCCTTGTTTGTGATAGCCAGAAGCTTGAAACAACCCAGATGTCCTAGAACAGAAGAATGGGTACACAAAATGTGGCTCATTTCCACAAAGTAATCCACTATTAAGAATGAGGAAATCCTGAATTTTGCAGGAAAATGGAGGGAATAGAAAACATCATCCTGAGTTAGGTGACTCTGTCCCAAAAGCACATGCATGGTATGTACTCACTAATAAATGGGTATTATCCAAAAAAGTACAGACTACCCAAGATACAGTCCACAGAACTCAAAAAGCTCAACAAGCTAAAGGGACCAAGTGATGATGCCTCAGCACCACTTGGGAGGGAATAGAAAGCTATCACGTGGTGGAGGCAGAGGGCTGGGAGGGTAAGTAGATGCAGTGGCAAGTGAGGGAATAGGACTGAAGCCCTGAGGGCCAACAGAAAGAATGGAAACAGTCAATCTCAGCAGATAGGAGGTTAGGGGGGCCCTCCAGAATGCACCAGATACCTGTGAGGTGAGAGACTCTCAGGACTCAAAGGGAGGGACCTTAGATGAAATGACAGACAGTAGAGAGAGGGATTTTATATAGCCCACCTCCAGCAGGAAGACAGGGCATCAAGTGAGGGAGGGGTTTGCCATCCCACAGTCAAAACTCTGACACATAATTATTCCTATCTGAAAGAACTGCAGGGAAGGAAATGGAGAGGAGCCTGAGGAAGAGAAGGTGCAGCGACAGGCACAAAGCGGGATCCAGCTCAAGGGGAGGCCCCAATGCCTGACGCTATTACTGAGGTTATGGAGAACTCACAAAAAGGGACCTATCATGACTGCCCTCCAAAAGACTCAACAAGCAGCTGAAAGAGTCAGATGCAGATATTTGCACCCAACCAATGGACAGAAGCAGCTGACCCCTGTGGTTGAATTAGGGAAAAGCTGCAAGAAACTGAGGAGGAGGGCAACCCTGTAGGAGGACCAGCAGTCACAATTAACCTGGACCCCTGAGATCTCTCAGACACTGGACCACCAGCCAGGCAGCATACACCGGCTGAAATGAGGTCCCCAACACATACAGCAGAGTACTGCCAGGTCTGGGTTCAGTCAGAGAAGATGCATCTAACCCTCAAAAGACTGAGAGCCTTAGGGTGTTTAAAAGTCGGATGGGGTAGGGTTTGGGAGGGGTTGGCAGTGGGTGGGGCATTCTCGTGCAGACAGGGTGGGGAGGAGGTATGGGATGTGGAACATTCCAAAGGTGAATGGGGAGGGGGATAAAACTGGAGTGTAAAAAAAATTAAATAAAAAGAAGAAATATATGAAAAAACAGAAATAGATGGACAAGAGGGATAGAATAGTAAGTAGAGGACTTATATTTGAAGTAGGATTTCATCTACCTTAAAGATCCAGGCATCATCTGCAGTAATAATAGAATTTGTAAAGTTATTTAATAGGACAATGGGCTGAAACAAAGGTTACTTCATTTTCACTTAATTTCCATTTTACTTACCTCCTTTGCATTAATTTAGTACTATTTTCTGTTTTGAAATCAAAACTGCCAGAAGAACTCCATGTTTTTTCTTCTTTCACGTTAGTATACATCACGTTAATATACAAGTATAGCAAAATGCTATAATGAGTTTTTCCTAATCTTTTTTTTTTCTGTGTTAAACAGATCTACATAGCATTATTACTCAGTGATGGCTTCATGACAGTTTAAATCCACTTTAGCAAGCTGATTTTCTAGATTTTAAAATCCATTTTCTGCATGACTAGGGATCACAAACCTATTTTTTATATACACCTTTGAA
This sequence comes from Mus musculus, assembly GCF_000001635.26. Taxonomy (NCBI): domain Eukaryota; kingdom Metazoa; phylum Chordata; class Mammalia; order Rodentia; family Muridae; genus Mus; species Mus musculus. The sequence goes on from NC_000071.6 coordinate 47,029,052, forward strand.
AATTAAACCCTGATGAAGTAGTGAGGCTTCATGTGCAAACCATTTTATGAAGTGTTGTCAATACAAATGCAAATGATGTTGGAGTATTCAGAAAGTTCAATTTATCATTTATCAAATTAAATGATCAGGTCAGGGCTAGAGAGATGGCTGAGCTGGAAAAACATTTGCTTTGCACAGTTGAAGACATGAGTTCTAACCCCCAAACCCATTCAAACCTGAATGTAAAGAGTTGATTCTGATGAGTTGTCCTCTGACCTTTGAAGAGCAGGCACACACACACACACACACACACACACACACACACACACACACACACACCACACACTACTATAAATGAAATGTAATGGTAATAAAATTTTATTTGGTTTTGAAAGGGGTGTGAGAGAGAGAGAGAGAGAGAGAGAGAGAGAGAGAGAGAGAGAGAGAGAGAACACACATGTGGTGTTTAGGGGTATTTAAAATCTTAAAATTAACTCTTTGCTCTTTTCACCATGAGATTGACATCGTTAATCAATCCAACATGGACAAAAGGTAGACCAAATGTGATCAAATTAATAGAAAGCCTTTTCACAGCAAGAAGGGAAACTTGTTACTAACCAAGCCTGGTAGGCATGAGAAATCAGTAACTGACACTTTGAAAATTTAAGGACCAAGAAAACAAGTACTCTGGATTTAATTAGCATAAATCCATACCTAGCATTAGCTTGTTAATACACTCATGCAGATCTTTTGAGTAAGAGCTCTGTTGCACCAAAATTTCACTACAATAGACCCCCAATTGCTTGTTATATACTTGCATTCAAAACAACTAAGGAAATGCTTGAAGCAAATGAATGTTGAAAATAAGAAAATACTGGCTAATTAGTTTCTCTTCTGGTTAATATAACTGATAAAGTAATTATAATAATAGTGTTTATTATTCTGAATTTAATACTGTTTACATTAATTAATAATGCATCATGGTTAATAATTGATAACTCTATTAATATTTATTCTACATTTAAGAAAAATGAAGTTGATATTCTTAATTTAGAAGCAATTATGTTTGAGAAAAAAGCAATTATAATATTAGAAGAAGAAATATAATATAACCATCATAATAAGTCATGAGAATCCATGGTGTATGTGAGTTTGGATTATGAAGACCATCTGACAGTCTAAGAAACAGTCATTTTTTTCATTTTGCACATTTAGAATAATATTACCAAATTCCATAAAATACAAAAGATTCAAAGTAAGCTTAAAAACAGAAATTACTAGCTGGGATAAATGGTTTGTGGTTCACCACACTTGCGAGTCTTGTACGAAAGGAGTATTCAGTTCCTACCATGCACATTTGGTCACTCACATTCACCTGTAACTGTAGCTCATGGGATCTGATGCCATTTCCTGGCTGTTATGGAGAGCTGCATATTTATGCATAAACACAATCACATACAAATAAATTTAACACTTCACAAAATTAAATTGTTTTAGTGGAAATATTTGTTTATGGTAATAAAGGTAAGAGATTATTTCTAGACAATTCTATTTTATTAATATGTATTATTAATAAATATAGAAAAATACATGGTGGGTCTATGATTTAGGCTTGTATGAGCTTATTCTCAATCTAGATCCACAGGTTGCTAATTATTTTTGCTCTGCAGCAAACACGTTAGAATGAGAAAAATACATGAACTATAGGTAGTTATAGTTTTGTCGACCAAGGGGCCTCTCTCTCTCTCTCTCTCTCTCTCTCTCTCTCTATTTCTCTCTCTCTCTTTTTCTGGCATAATTAGCCCATGAAGCTCTCTCTGTCTGTCTCTGTCTCTCAATGTCTCTGTCTCTTTTTCTTTGATTGTGTGTGTGTGTGTGTGTGTGTGTGTGTGTGTGTGTGTGTGTGTGTGTATGCATGCCCATACATCTGTTATATTAGTCGGTACCCACATGTGTGCACAGAAGAGAGGCCAGATGTCACTGTGAGTTGCCATTTCTCAGGCACAATCCACCTTGTATGCTGAGACAGCACTCTCACTGTTATGCATCTTTCCGGTTAAGCTGGATTGGCAGGAGAGCAAATCTCAGATCTTCTCTTGCCTCATATTCACCAGCTCTGAGATTTTAAGCTTGCACTGACACACAGGCTTTTGACCTCAGTTACTGATGACTGAACCCAGACAGTCATGTTTGTGTGCTTTTCTGAGATTCTTGTGTTTTGAAGACAGCACATTATCACCTCGCTGTCACTCCAGACCAATTATTCCAATCTAATTTTCCAAAATTGAAGGAGCTCTAGTGAAATCTGGAGCTTAGCCACCACAAGAAATCTGACATCTTTAGACATGCAAGGAAATCTGGAGAAATGTTTGATAATGTCCTCCCTTCTTAAGAGACAATAATGCGATTTATTTAAATGTCTACAAGTTTATGGCTTTCATTGGAAGCTGTGAGACCACTGTGAGAACAAGGCTTGGAAACAGGAAAACATGAACCAATTATGAACTAACTGTGAGAGAATCAGAGGGCTGGAGGTGGTGAAGAGTGAGTGCCCCACAGAGAACATTTCTGCTGAAAAGAGGGTCATTTGTCTATTACTATGACACACATAGACCAATGAAGTTTCTGCAAGAAGTCCTTAAAATCTGAAACAGTAATAGGTGGCTGAGGCATGAGGCTCTCTGATAAGGAGATGAGAGCATCAGCTGATAAGTATTTTTAAGGGCAAAAGAGACAAAACTAATAGCTATCAATGGGTTGTAGAAGTAAATATTGTTTTAAAGAAGGCAGTAAGGAAACCTTTTCATATAATCCTTTTGGAAGTCTTCTCACAGGGTAATTGTGCCCAGTAGCACTGCTGAGTCTGTCCACCTTTGATCAGGATTGTTGCTGGGAAGTACTCTACACTTAATCATATTTGTATAGGGTCTAGAGGAAATGCACTGAAAGAGCCACTATTTTGAACCTCTTTACTTAAAAAACAAACAAACAAACAAACAAACAAAAAAACCCCACTGTATCATGCCTTGTTTAAAGGGACGTAGCTTTTCTCCATGAATACATTCTAACAGTTGGAAAATATAAGCATTAGCATGGAATGCTTAAATGAGAATTTATGGAGATTCAAACCTATGTTGAGTTGTGGTCTTTTGATAGTTCTTTTTTAAAACAGAAAATTGATTTTCTGGAAATATTTGTTATTGTATCTGTGTGGTGACAGTTTTGTTCTTGATGTGACACTGGTTTATGAACTATATTAGAAGGCAAGTCAAATAACAGGTACTAATAAATGAAGATGAGATTTGGGATAGGACAGAACTGTGTCCTTCTGTCACTTCTATATCTGTTAGAACCAGAAGTAATACCAAGGTACATAATGACAGAGCCTGGCTAGAGAGCATGGTCTCTATGCATTTGCACTGGCACAAGTCCTTTAATCACAGTCACAGGACTGATTGTTATTCTAAAGAGAACACATCCTTAGAATATGTTCACACTATAAAATGATTCTAAGCAATCAAAAGATAGTCACATAGGTAACACATTAGATGACTTTCAACATTATGATTAAAAAAGTAGCCAGGCACAGAAAATGATGTTTTAAATGTTTCTAATAATAGAGAGGAATAATGTGAGCACAAGGAATCTGTAATAAAAACCATTAGAATAAAGCTTTGCTTTAAGTGAATTATTAAATACAATGAGGTCTTTCTTGGGAAGGAGATGGCCCCATAACTTGATAATAGAATATATTGTACTAGAGTATGCATTTGTCAAAACCCTTCATATTTATTTGACTTGTGTAAATTTTTACCTTCACTGTAACAAAGGATCCAAGAACAAACTTTGAACTTGTATGTCAGATTTCTCTCTTGCAATGATCTGGATTCCAAATTCTGAAAAAATATTTCTTTGATTTTACATGGAAGCACGGGTCTACAGAATTAGACATATATACTGGAAATTCTGTTTAAATATATTAGCACGTAAAGAAAGGAAGATAAATAATAACAGATATATTTTTATCTATCATTATTCTATGACATACACAGTTTTATATGGAACTAAATAGCTACTAAGAACATTATTTGAAGGAAATGAAAGTGAAATATGGACAATGGAATTTTATATGAGAACAACAGTCTTTCTCTATAGATGCCTCATACTTTAGGCATTGTAGAAGTACAGACATTAAACTTCACAGCCCATATGTTCTCTTTGTCAATAACATAACTGGAATTGAAGCAAGAAAACAATGAAGGCAATATGTGGCAAACTTGACTGACAGAAAAGGAGTATGTTCTTTTAAAACTTACTTTGTTTATTTCTTTTCCTTTCTGATTTTTGTCCTGCTTCTCAAGTTTTATTGTGCATAGCTATGTTTTATCTCATTTTGAAATATAGATTATGTTCTTAAATAGATTTCATTTGTTGTTCTAAAGCATAAACTCAAAGTTAAATTCTCAAATAGTAGCATCATATGTGCAGTGAATAACTGAGCTTTCCCAGGCTTCTTTCCCATCACTTATTGCTCTCAAACATTTTATGTATCTGGATGATAGCATCATCACACAGCACATTGTTATTACTATCCTAAGTAGATATGAACAGAAAAGTATTTGTAAAGTTTTGCATAGTCGTGCATGCTTATGATAATCCTGGAGCTGAGGAAATGGAAGTTGGTGAATCTCTAGGACTCCCTGATCATCTCTCATGTACTCACTCAGCTTCAGGTCTGTGATACTATCTCAAAAGGTGAATGAGGGCTAAGAAATGATACTGCAGTGTTCACCAGCACCTACATACACATGTGCACCTGTAAACACATGCACATACAAATATATATATATATATATAAACACATACATGTATATTAAACAAAAGAAAACTATTTTAGTTGTTTAATCATCTATTCTTTCTTTGAAATTCTTTTCTTTTTATAAATATAGACTTCAGATATTTATAAATTTTACACCTCCATAAAGAAATTTAGCATTATAGCATGGTAGTTCTGTATATATCATGGATTCTTTCAATGTCTATTTGTCATGAAATCTATTTCTCTGTGACGTTTGAAAGATGATTCAGTGAAAGCAGAATTCAAGGAGGCTGTTCTCATCATGCATCCCTTTGCATTCTTTTGCGTCTTTTCATGACACGTCTGCTATACAGTTTTCCTCCTCCGTCTGCGAGCACCGTGTTTACCCTGAGACAGCTGGCCTCTTTCACAGATTAAATTTGCCTGGTTTTTTTCCTGGTTAAATAACAGACGCCAGTGTGTGATTTTATTTGTCTTCATATTGTTTGCTGTTGGTCTTTGTGGATGTTGTCTGTATGTATTCTGCAGTGTCACTCCAGCTTCATGGAGTGAGTTTTCTTTTTTTACCACAGATTCTGGGAGCTTTGTGGCCATTATTGCTACACATACTTTAAAGCTCTTTTCTCTCATAATGGTTCTTTAATTATGCATGTTGTGAAGTTTTCACACATTAGATGTTCTTTTCTAAGTTCCCTTGCTCATTTTGGTCTTTAACTTTATTTGAGTTTGGGAGGTTTCTACTGACTGAATTTTAATATCCATAGTATTTCTCAGCCACATTCTTCTCTCTGTTCTCTAGTTATATTTCTAACATTTTTCAATCCCTTACACTATGTGTTTGTTTTTGTACTTATCTAGTTTTATAAGAACCAAGAATGTATACATGATAAAAATTTTGTGTTCCATATATGGTGATTTTAACATTTTTGACATAGTGATTCTTCCTTCTTTTTCTTCTGAGGTATTTTGATCAAACTGAGGTTGGTTATACAATGACAAAATAATTTAAAAACATGGTTTTTCCAGAAAAACAAACCAATACCATGTGTGTAAAAGATAAAAAGACTAATTTTAAGCAGTTAACATTCATGCTGTGGATGACTGGAAAGTTCAAGTTCTGTTAATGAGATCAGTAGACTGACAACTTACATAGGTAAGAGTCACAGCTTGATTGTTAAGGCAGTTGGCTCGTAAAGGATGAAGAACAGGTAAAGGCCATAGTCTCCTATGAGACTCCTATCTATTTGTGCTAGTCAGTTTCCTTACTAACTAGATGAGACTCTTCATCACCTTTTTGTACCAATATCCATGTATAGAAAGACAATCCACTTACTCTAAATACATTGGTTTAAGTGAAAACATTGAAACCATCTTCCCAGAGAAACCTTTGCCTACATGGTAGGTGGTTCAGCCATAGTTGACCTAAGAGGTAACCATCTAAATAAAGATGCAAAATATCATCATATGGTTGAGTCTCAATTCTTCATCAGTCAAAAATCTGAGCAGAAATTAATACTTTTAAAGATTGTTCTTATCATGCATGACAATTCAGCAATATAATTTAGAAGGAAGTCATTCACTACAATTATAAAATAATGACATGCCCCCCCCCCAAATATGGCATACACTGAACATAATTGAATGAGAATGTTTGTATTGTTGCTTCTAGCTCTGCCAAAGATGGGGAGTGAATAGATAAGAACAAGAATGGTTCGTTGTGGGCCCTCTGATACACATCTGGAAATATTTGCAAAGAGAAATTATATTATTCCTTTGTGTATAAACTTGAAACTGAGACAGGGAGAACAAAAATGTAGTCCTTTGTAAGCTATTTCAAATACGCTGATGACTCTTTCTAATTAACTACTTTGTTGATCATTTAAACTACCCAGATGCTCTGTCATTTCCATATTGTTCACAGCCACTACTTGCATATATGATTTGATATTTAAGGGCAAGCTGCCCAGGTGCTTAGGAGGTCCATTGTCATGAAATACGTAATCAAGAATTCTGACATGTGTTATGTCCTGAGTGTGTCAATATACACAACCAATAATGTGACAAAATTTTAGTATTTATTATCTAAATTTATACATGTTTTGCTCACTTGAGAAAAGAACCAATAGTAAACACCTCCCATCTGTCACATATCACTTTTTAGCTCTCGACACTACTCTAAATCCATTCTCTGAGCCTTGGGTAAAGACTTTAAAACTATCAATCCTCTGGAATTATATGGTTCTTGCTGCCAGTTTCTACCTTCATTTTCTAATACTATAATTTTGCACTAGATTATTGAAAGGTAGTTAATGTTTTTTTATTTATCCATTTATATCATTCCCACATCAAAGATTTCCTTTTGCTAGAAAGACTTGTTAGATGAAAACTATTTGAGATCTCAAAGAAGGTAATGCCAGACTGAGGAAGCCTCTAAAAACCCAAAAGATTCAAGGAAGGTGTGTGTGTGTGTGTGTGTGTGTGTGTGTGTTTAGTGAGAAGCCTGTGTGAAGGGTCAGTGGTAGAACAAAGTTTAGGATGTTGACTGTTTTAACCAGAATGTGTGCAGTTAGATTGAAATACAAAATAAACAATACAAAATTGAAAATACCAACTGTGGGCACACAGTTGGTTCATAACATATAAGTTGAAGGACCTGTGCTCATGCTTTCAAGAAGTCAATACTTTCACCTGTGTTCAAAGGTAGTCTTCTTGGTTGGGATATCACTGATGAAAAGGTACATGGAAATAGAATGAGGTTACACACACACACACACACACACACACACACACACACACACACACACCAACCATAATTTCTATGACTTATCAGTTGCTGTTAATATCCAATGAGAGAAAACTATTGATTTTTCAATATTTCAATAAATGGGAATTTGAGAGAAAAAAACATAATTCTATGAAGCACATTTTATCTCCTTTCAAGTAATTTTAGTATCCTCTCACTTTATTCTTTCTCTTGGTTTTGTGAGCTGTTAGGGTAGATGTACTTCTGAGGAGGCCATAGGATGCAATGTGCATGCATACAACAAGCCACTTAGAGATGTCTGGGTAATGTAAATGTCACCACTTGAGGGCATCCTACCATTATGTTCTGTAATCATCCTGAACTTCTAAATCCACCTCAAACCAGGCTTCCTGACAGGAGGTAAGAAGACAAACAAAACCTCTTTGCTGGAAATGCTGAGTCCACTGTGAAAATTATAATTTACCGGCTAAACTGGCATTTCCTGGTGTCACAGGTCACTGAAGTCTATGTTTCAGGAAGGACTAAGTCAAGAGAAGAACACGGAAGAGGCACACACAGAAGCAAATGGGATATTCCTGGCAAAGACTGAAATAGAAACTCAGGCAAACTCTAAGCTAAAATGGTTTGGGCCAATCAGGAGAAACAATACATCTGAAACTTTATGCCTCTGGGAAAAAGCATCCTTTTACATGTGGCACACAGTCAGAATGACCTCTGTCTGGTTTGACACTACTAGCTGTGTAGAAGAATCTAGAACGACATATCTGAGGAAAACTTTTGAATGATATGAGGATTATTTTTGGTTTATGTTTGTTCCAGATTTCAATAAATCTAATCAAACACCTTAAACATGCATAGATATGTTTGAAAATTTATAACTATTGCTTGGATTCAATAAACCTTCCTTAAATATTGAATAAAAAGTTAAAAAAATAACCATTTTCATTCAGGTGACTTCATTGTTCCTTGGAAATAATCAGGGCTTGCAGAAAAGCAATGTGAACACATAAATTCTAGGGAAAGAGACACGTTGTGTATGCTAGAAAAAAAAGTATAGCTGAAATTAGAGTAAACCTCAAAGTTATATTTAAATTATTATATTTCATTAAACTATATTACTTTATTGATCAAACATAATCTTTAAATTTTGGGAGCTCATTTAAATTTTTAATTTTATATTTTATGCTAGTGTCTAAATTGGTCTAATACCCTCTGATACAAATGGCCAGTAAATCTTCGCTGTTTCAAAGATATAACTGGGCAGATGGAGTCTTGCCTATAACCCTACCACTTATGGCACAAAAGCAGGAAGATTGCTATAAATTTAAAGACAGCTTGAGTTGCACATGATACAAATGGCCAGTAAAACTTTGCTGTATCTAAAATTGCCTTGCCCTTCATTGCTGTTGGTGTTGGGGTGTATATATATATTTATGAATGAATTATTAATGGCCAGACTATATTTCTTGTTTGAAGAAAGTTGAAGTAGTTTTATATTTTTTATTACATCAATTTAGAATTCTGAATATACTGCAAAGGAGGGATGTAGTTATAATAAGGAGCATACCTCAGAAGCAATCTTAAGTCAATTATCCCCATATTTAATTCAAGATAGAGCACTTATATGAGCAAGGCTAATTCTACTCACAGAGCAGCTGATTAGTCCTAGGAAATTTGCTTGAAACCCATTTAGACAGCTTTTAAATGAAGCGATCACGGGTGTGAGAATTTTATTCTCATGGTTTAATCTTTAGAATCAATCAGTGTTGTTAGGCTATTATCAGCCACAGTAGGTCAGCAGAGGAACAAGCTGTGTTCTAGAGATATTAAGTTAGAGCAGTAACTTTTAAAGGTCTGGATGTAATTTATGTTCTTAACGATAAATAACCAATTCTGCCCATCAGGAAAATTCGTCAGAGTTCTTCTCAGAAGTCTGGTTTTGTCTTTCTAGACAGTATGTTCTTCCACATTAGAACACATACATGTTCATATATACAGACATGTATATATACATTCCATGTGACTAAGAACAAAGACTATGATAGGTTACATAAAGTGAGCTTGTTTTGGTTTGGCCTTCTATGATAGCTTTAGGATATACAAATATGTAGAGATAGGTCTATTATGTTGCTATGTATGTATTATGTATTTATATATGTATTATCTATCTATCTATCTATCTATCTATCTATCTATCTATCTATCTATCTATCTATCTATCATCTTTCTCCATTAAGGAGTGGGAAGACTTATATGGCAGATAAATTAATGAATGAAATAAAAAACACCAGGAAAGAAAGGTGGCGAGTTCTTGTTTGTAGTGAAATCCAAGTTCAGCTTTTATATATACTGTATAGGAAAGCAGTCCTGAAAATTATCTACCTGAGGGAAGATGAAAGCTGTTTCCAAACAGATTTTAAAAGTAAGAAGAAAAAAGAGGCAAAGGGCATCGTGACTATGAAATTTCTAATCAGCCTATAAAAGGAGAGAAAAGCCACTGATAGCACAGCTAAATTCTTCTTCATCTATGCGACAAGCTGCTCCACTCTGGGAAACAGAGTGAAATGAATGTCACGGCCTTTTTAAGTGGCACGAGGGATCTATTTAGTGTGGGAAGTGATTTGCTGAATAACCGTAAAATGCACAGATAGTTCTGGAAGTCAGCTAACAGCTTTGATGTGAAGGCCCCCAGAAACCACATCTTACTAATATCTATTCTGCCTGCAATAGGCTTTCCCAGCCTCATCATCACAGATCAACCTAGTAGAACAAAAACCTCACTCTTTAAAATAGTGACAATGACGACGGCAAGCACTAAGTCCGGAGTATGATAAAAATTAGGGACACAGAGATTGCCATTCAGTGACCGTTACCTCATTTGTAAAAAAAAGAAGGGAAAATGTGTTACGAATTGTTCTTGTAGTGGTAAATAGTTAACTGCTCTGTGCTTCTGACAGGTCACACACATGCAGGCATGAGCCTAGGAGCTATCTGGATTCACTAATAACACACACACACACACACACACACACACAGAGAGAGAGAGAGAGAGAGAGAGGCCAATTTATTTTAACAACCCTTGACTAGCTCAAAATCTGAGCAGTTCTAATCCTCTACCTGGCTAGCATATATTTCCCTTTAGTACTCCTGGCTCAACACCTTCTAAATCTATATTTTATTTTTGATGCGCTTCTGGGAAGCCCCTCCCATAGGTCCACTTTCCCTTTCCACCCACATCTTGGATAAATTTTCTTCTGCAGCTCTAAGTCTGATCCGTCTCCTTTGGAGACTTCCTCTCTCTTCCTCCTACTTCCTAGGCCATGCAAATATCCGAGCCCCACCTCAGTCTGCCTGTCCAGCCATTGCAGTTGGCTCCTAACTGATCGATCAAAAACCAATTGGGTCAAGGACCTTCAACATTTAGACACGTAGATTCCAGATTTGCAGGACCAGATTAATTCAAAGCATGAGAAACAATCCCCAACAGTCCTATTAGCATATCTCCACACAGGCTCTCCTTGTGTTAAGAGGCACCAATGCGTGATGTACAGGTATTTGGTGGATCATACCATGTGACTATCAGGATGGATGGAAATATTAGTTGGTGCTTTAAATTGAACTTCTAATGTTATTTTTTACAGTTATAAAATTTAACAATGCAATTCTGTGTAATTTTATTTTATTCGGTTAAAATAAAGTCAAGCTAAATGTAGAATCTGCTTTTATCCATTATACCGTGTTTTCTTCTCTCTCAGAGAAAATGCTTGAATCAGCATGTACTTACAACACAACAAGATGTTGTCCAAATGTAAAAGATAGCATCTACCTAGGTACTACATATATTGAAATTTAAATAAAGTTGAGGAAATTATAGTAAGATATGCATACAGTAAAATATAAAGAGATAAAATTTTCCTTTATTAGATAATTTTACTTATTAAAAAAATAGTAGTGTCAATGCCACTAAAAGGAACAAAGTAAAATTTTCATTATCTTCATTACTATTATTATTTAGTCTATTATATGTGTTCTATGATCCAACATAAAATGATGGTTTCAGGTGGTTAACAAATATGTACATTCTAGGCTTGAAATTGGCACACAGAAGTAGAGAAAACTGGGAATGAGTAGAAAATGTGATTTTGAAGATGATAGTAACATGGCCAGGTGGAATGTATTTCCTTATATACATGTGACATTCAGTCAAGTTACTTTTCATTCACTGAATAGTGAAATATTCCTCTTATGTAAAATTATACAGATAAAAGACATTATTTCTTTGTTACCAGGTGTTCAGTAGCTGAGCTCTGATACAAATGGTGGACTTTCAATTCCAGTAGTATAATGGTCCACTTGTCTTGAATAAATTCCCCATTAAAACTAATGAACTGTTGAAAAATAAAATATTTTCTAAATCTTATTTATTGCATTACTGAGCAAACATGATAGAAAAAGAATCATCAGAATCCCAAAGTGGAGCAAAAGCAGCAACCCTGGGGACCAAGTCATCTCTGCCGCCAGCTGGGGGTTCTAATAGGAGGCGGTTGCATCAACACAGAATGCCCTCAGTTTTGTATTTATATCTTTCTAAACTTCAGACATGAGGCCTCCCCATCTAAGAAATGCTTTTGAACAACATGGTAACATAAACTCAAATTTAGAGCAAGTTTGTACCCCATAAATTAAGAATTTTGCTTTCAAACTGCTCCAGAATTTAGAAGATATTTTTTTTCTCTTGATCCTCTTCATAACCACCAGTAGGAATTATTTAGAAAGAGTTCATAAGATGCCAGGTGATTGGTTATTGTCATTTATTTATAAAGTGCTTACGATGCAGTTAACAGAATCATGAAAATTCTCTGATTTAAAAAGACTAGATGAAACAATGCAAGAAATTACATTTCAACATCAACTTGTTGCACTCGATATACATGCTGACTCAAGAATTTTTTTCTGAGCTTCAAGAAAATATAGCATATTGCTTAAAGCAGACCCTGTAGTTAGTACGTTTGAAGCATATTGCTTAAAGCAGACCCTGTAGTTAGTACGTTTGAATCATACTGAAATGTATTTTATTTGTGAGTATATTTTCTAGAAAGTGATTAACTAGTCTTCTCAACTTAGGTTCATGGCTAAGATTCTATAACATACTATAGATTTCAAAGATATAACTGGGCAGATGGAGTCTTGCCTATCACCCTATCACTTGTGGGACAAAAGCAGGAAGATTGCTATAAATTTGAAGACAGCTTGAGCTGCACATTACCTTGACTAAAAGCAATATAGAACAAAAGCAATAATAGAAAAAAAAAAAGATTATTTACCAAGTCTTTCATGAGACATGGGAAAATGAAGACCAGAGGGGGCAATTAAATCTGCATATCTTAGACTGGCTTTGATGGTGAAATAGATCTTTGTAAGGGACTATGTATGTGGTTTATCAGTTCCAATCTTTTCTATGCTCTTGGTCTTCAGTGATGAGACTGATCCTTTCATCTAAGTAAAGGAGAATAAAAAGTCTCAAATCCAATTCTAGTAAAGGTAGAATAATTCATCCTATGTGGTATGAACCACTTCCTACTGGGAGGCAGTTCAGAGTGATGGCTCCTGTTTCAGAAGTTTTCTCAACTGTAAAGTGCCACATTTAGGGATGCCATGTCATACACTCCCCCTATTGCTGGTCTAGACACACAGAACAGAACCTGACAATCAGCCTGCTATGCACAAACTCCTGCATTATTATTACCCACAAAACATTATCCTCTTGATCAGCAGAATTCCAAGATATTTCACCTAAAATGTATATAAAGGCATTTATATGTATTGTTGTGAATTTCATATCAGATTGACACTATTTCTTCCAAACTGCAGTCTAGAAATTTCTACTTGTATAACAAAATGTATGAAATATGTGCTGTTGACTTGAAGCAAATGTAATTCACACAGAACTAATGCTATGCCTATATATATCATTAGTTCCTTAAATATCTGTTATTAAATCATCATGTCTGCACAATGTTTCATTGCATGGTATAACATTCATACACTATAACCCTGTATAATGTAGTTTATCTGGCTTGATTGCTTTAGCTATAGAGGTCATGATAAAACTGATATTTGCCTCATAACAATGTATAAAATGTTTAATGCTGACTCAAATTACAGCTCTACCCATATCTGAGGAGCTCAGACAGAGAGTAGGAAAACCAAAGCAGGAAATAAGTGAGCAATTTATAAATGTTACTCATGGAAGACACAGAAAAATGCCAAGATTCTCTTTAAGGTCGCCTCTCATGGTGACGGTAGGCAATTTTTTTCTTTCACTGTCTTCTGACATAACTGTTGGAGTAGAGAGCTATGAGTAACTCTTGTTAAGAAAAGTCATCTCAGTGCAACAGCCAAGGTGAGAGAAAGACTGGGAGAGGGAAGCAGTAGCAAGCCACCGAGACCTGATGTCATGCCTACAGCAGCTGAATGAAGAAATGGGAAAAATTATGGTTGTGAACATCAGTGGTGAGAATGTGTTGAGCATTAAAGAAAATGGTGAGAGATTTTCTAAGAGACACCAGGAGGGCAGAGTCGAGAGAAGTATAGTTTTTCACTTCTCAGGTCCCTGTGTCTCAACATTTCCAAGAACAGAGGGCAGGCAGCTGTGAGAACAGGCTGAAGTTTAATGTTGCACAGAAAGTTGGAGAAAGCCATGGAGTGTGATTATTCCTTCAGAGGGTGGGAGAGACTAAAAACCCAGACAATAATGATCAGGCAACAAGTGTCAGGATGGGGGTCACAAGATGAATAGATGGGTCTTGGAGGGAGAGAGATGTCGTGGAGTAAAATTGTCATGAAAGGACATATAAGAAACACAGTCTGAGAGCTGAGCTGCATAGCAGGCTGGCATTTCATAAGGGCTGAGGCTGCACTGTGCTGGAAGGTTGCTTGGGAAACATGAATCTTTACATCGTCTGCAGAATATATGTCAAGTACTGCCATCCACCCTGGTCAGAACCGACTGTGTAGCTCAATGTGGCTCCGGTGGAATGGCACTGAAACAATGCCATTGATAAATAGCTGCAGTGGGTTTCAGGTCACGTCATAGATGCATAATGGAGTGGCACTGACTTACTTTGTAAGGTTAGTGATCATGGTGGCTTCAAGGGACTTTACTGGTGATAGAGATGGTATCTATATGATACCTGAGCCTCAGAAAAACCATAGTTTCAGAAAATCCAAAAGGCAAGACTGACCATTCTCTCCACCATTACTCATCCTCCCACATTGTTTGTGGCCTTCAAAGGGACAACAGTGCCAATTCTCAGCATATGAGAGGTGTTTTGTGATCCTTTGAGTATTTGGAGGATTTGAAGCATATAGAAATTTTAAGCTAATTTACAAGCTAATTATGGTTAAAGAAAATGAAAGTACATGAAAGAATGGATAAAAACATGTTCTATTCATACAGTGAAATGGACTTTTTTCCATCTTAAAATGGATAATAAGGATAAACTTTAAAAATAAATACTGTGTGATCCCATTTGCTTGATGTATCATGGGTAGACAAAATCACAGAGGTAGAAAATAGATTGTGGTCCAATGATTTTCATAGCACTAGTCTGTCTGCATTGGCTGCTTTCATGAAACTCTATACTATGATAAATATGGTTTGGTCAAATTCTATAAATTGAGAGTTAGAATCAACCTCTGTAGCAAAAGGTGCATGTGAAAACAAAGCAGATTTTTTGAATGTTTGTAATTACATTCCTGGAATGACAAATAAATAGGAAATATTGGTAGATCAAACAAACAAACAAACAAACAAACAAACAAATAAATCCTTCCAAATGTAGCCATATTTAATCAGAGTTATGTAATAGGTTAGTAGCTGCGTGGTTATTTACAGGAAAATGGGCAACTTAAGGGTACCTCTATCACTGAAGAAACAACCTCTTTCATTCCCTCTTCCCTTTCTTTTTATTCTAAGAACCACACCTTTGTGACAGTCCTCAGAGAGGGGAAGGCACTTGTGACACATCCCCTTCTCCACGACAAAACATGAACTACATTTGTGTAAATCTTATGCAGGTAATAATAACTACTGGGAGTTCAAGGGACAACAGAGGTTGCCAAGGACAGAAGAAAGAATGTATAGACATTATGTGTGTGTGTGTGTGTGTGTGTGTGTGTGTGTGTGTGTGTGTGTGTGTATGTATGTTTAATGGCTATGAAGTCCTGATTTTATGAAATATAGAGTACTGGTGCTTGGTTGTCAACAAAATGAATATGTTTAACAATCCATATTGATACACTCAGAATGATTTAATTGTGAGTGTTTTCCTTTACGTACTTTCTATACAAATCATTTAACTAAAACAGTTCATTTCTTTTTTGCAAGACGAAAGCTAACAGCATGTAGGTGAAATGCGAACTAGAGAGAAAAATGTAAGCTATACATTTAATTTAACATTTTGAGACATTGAAATAAATGAAATTATGACAAATTACACAAGGTTGAACCTTAGAAACATTGTATTGAGAGACACAACCTGTTCCTAGAAGTACAAATACTTAATAATTGACATGAGTCAGGGGTCCCTAGCTGTCAGTTCCATAGACTAAGCCACAACACTCATTGTACACATAGAAGGACACCTTAACTCTTTGGCATCAGTCTCATGAACCTATTTTATGTATGTGCATTTCCTAGTGATGGAGACTGAATCCAAGTTACTGAACCTCATAGGAAACTGAGAAAGAACTGATTCATAACCCCAACAAATCTCTATAAAATGTGGGAAAGTGATTTGGCATTTATCTCCAGGCTTGCTGTAAAGATTAAATAAGTATGTGGAATATCTCCCATAGTTAACAGCCTATTTGTGTTTTTCTGAAGATGTAGGCTGTATATTCCTAAGACCTGTAGCATCACATTAAACTAAACAAATGTAATATCTATATTTACACATGACATTACTTTCAGAAATCAAAGTATGCTATGTGTGTAGCACATGTAAGAGTTTTCAGCTTTGAGACAGTCTCTCTCTCTCTCTCTTTTTTCTTTTTTTTCTGAAATGGGAATAGCTTTGTACTGTGAAAATGCCAAGACCTCTTACTCCAAATACTAAGTGGCAAGTCCTTCACATTCTCCATCAAGCATGTATACTGCCCTTAAAAAACCTCTGCTTTCATGGTCACTATTTGGAAATTCTTGGTGTTTTCCAGTCAGATTATAAACTAATTGCTGCTTTAAGTTTTTGTTAGAAGAAGAAAAGGCAAGGGTAATCAAATACAAAGGCTCTTGTAACCTTTCCTGCAGGTCAGGATTAATGAAAATATTTGAGTGGCAAGTTATCAGCTAACTCCTTCCGGATAGACCTCCCAGAGATGATGAATTTCTGTCATTGTCAGTCCCTATAGAGTGGAAAATATGCTTAAAATGGGAGATATATCAGGTCAACTGGTCTAAAATGGAACTGTTGAGAGTAGAGTAGGATATGAGGTCATCAAAGTAATACTGTCACAATTAACAGCATGGAATCAGGACTCAGACTCAAAGCAGACAATAGCAGCTCTGAGTCAATTATTATTTTCTATATTCTCCAGGGCTGGGATTGATGAATCTTTTAATCAAATAATGATGCAATTTTCTCTTGAGCAATTACCTCAAAACTCCCCTAGTTCAATCCAATAGTGTAAAACACATTTTTTCCTCAAAGGCTTAAACAGCCTCAATCTCTCATTTTCCCCAACATTCAGCTCAAGGTTACATACATATGGACATTTGATTCATAATGTGAGCACATCAGCGAGGAAGTACAGATCCATCATTGTATACATATGGGAAGGAAGAAACCTACGGATATAGACTCATTTTGTTAAGGTCAGAATAACCTTTGAAACAGTCACCATATAAATTGCAGAATGTCACTTAAATTTGAATTTCAAACCAGGTTTACTTTTACTTTTAAGAATGATATTTCCAAATGACACTTGAAATACACTTGACACTAAATATTATGCAGTATTTATATGAAATTTAAATCTAACAAGTGATTTTTTTAAAATTTCTATTACTAAACCTGACAATCTTAGCCCATAAAAACATAGATATCTATGTTTTGTAACATTAATACAGTCTGATTTTCATATTCCATATGCCACTAATATTATAATTATAGGCATTAACTTAAAATAATGATATAATTTTGACCTAAAGGATCAATGAAAATTTAAAACTAAAAATCCTATAGAATTATTTGAATACTGAGTATATGCCAAATATTCAGGACCAAATGTTGCTTAGGAATATTTGACTTTGGACTCGTTTACAGACTTAAATAGTTTATAGACCTGAAGAAAATTGCTGTATGATTACACTTATCAATGTTCTGCCTTAGAAATGACAAACAAGAATGTTTTGTATGTTTATATTGAAAACTATACTACTGAAAATACCTTTAATGTGTTTATATAAGTTGGTTGCATTTTGTGGAAAATATTGAATTTTCTAAAATAAGAAAATAGATATAGATATGAATATTTATTTCTCTTTCATGTCTTACATTTTTTAAATGTATACTGTTTTAAGAGGTTGTTGTCACAGGTAGGATTAATGGCTTTTCAAAGGAAAAGAATGGTGGATAGAACTGTGTTATCTACTATTTTCATACATTGACCAAAAAAAAAAAAAAAAAAAAAAAAAAAGGCCAGTAATGGATAGAATGGGGCTATATGATATGAAGCCAAGAAAATAACACTCACCACAGAGCAACTATGTTGGTGTCTGGAATCAAACTTCTAGTTTACACAGTGTGAGAAGTAAATTCCTAGTGTTTAGGCTGCATATCACATGTGGGAGACCAGAGCATTACATCCTTTATTCTGCTACAATGGCCTAAATATAAAAGTTAAAGTCAATCATGAGGATGCAGATGCATAAACATACATACAACACTGCTCTCTGTTTGCTTAAATGCAAACAACCCTTACAATGGCGCCGTGCCTCCCTTTTTGTAAGGGATAACAAAGGTCGATGATGTCAGGCTTTACTGGCACCAAGGGCTTCTACACTAGTAGACTAGCCAGATATTTTCTGCTTTTCTTTGGCTTTCCCAAATTTTTTACCCTTGGTTTATCTTATTGGGTCTCTAAAATTATCTGTACTTTCTTGAAATTGGAACTTATTATGGAATAAAAGTATTATGCAACATTGGGGGAAGTGAGCCAATTTCTTTTACACACACACAAGAGAGAGAGAGAGAGAGAGAGAGAGAGAGAGAGAGAGAGAGAGAGAGAGAGACCTAAGACATTTCACAAATGTTTGTGTAGCATTAATATAACTCATATAGAACTTTCTAGCATTTAAGGACCTTGTTGCCCTTTATATGTCTCAGGCTATCCTGCTTCACTGCCTTCAACAATAGCATCTCATTCTTGCTTTAGAGGAGAAGGATCAATACCAAGGGTTGCAACAGTCAGAGTTGATTTGCACATCTGGGTTCAGGTTTCCATAAGCATTGAATGAAAAACATTCTTTTATTGTTCTAAGGCAACAGCTTCTTTCTTCAGATACATAAAAATAATAGGACTACCACAAGTCAAATATCATACCACCTACTGCCTAAAATCCATTTTATTTCTCCATGTGTTAAGGCCAAAAATAAGCAAAATTTGTTCTTACATAATATGCTCTTAGTTAGATTTAGCTATGGGAAAGCTACAGTGTCCTCATGAAGAATATATACCTTTGCCCCTGAACAGCCTGTTATCCCAGGGGGACCTCCATTCTCCTGCTGCCTCTCCTCTACCTCCATCAGACACCTGAAACATGCAGTTGTCTTCCCTTTTCACACATATTCCCTGCTGACTGAGACCTCTGGGCCAAATCAAGCTTCCCTGAGCAGCCTGACAACTTGGAGGGACCTCCATTCTCCCCTGTACCTCCTTCAGATCTGAGACTCCTGAACTATACTGGTTATCCACCCTTCCCCAACCTTCTTCTGTCACAGCCCCATCTTCTTTTTAGGTTGAGTCTTTAACTGCACCTGTGGTAGATCAATGTGCCTGCTCCCAGACCCCAAACTCAAACTGTCTCTCAGTAGGTCTTCTCTAACCAGGAACACAGGAGGCCTTCCCTAACCAGAGACAACACTTCCTGCTTCCTAAGAGACCTGTTCTAAGCCAGGTCACACAACTCTCTCTACCTGCCTCCAAGGAAGCCTACTTCAATCTGAGGCACATAGGCCAGTTAACACAAGAGATATCTGGATGGCAAAAGGCAAGCCCAAGAACATAAACAATAGAAGACAATGTAATTTGGTATAATCAGAACCAAGTTATCCTATTGCAGAAAATTCTGGCTACCCTAACACACCTAAAGAACACAATTCTGACCTAAAATCCCATCTCATGAACATGATAGAGGTCTTGAAGGAGAATATAAATAATTTCTTTAAAGAAATACAGGAAAACACAGGCAAACAGTTAGAAGCCCTTAAAGAAAAATCAAATACACCACTTAAAGAAATACAAGAAAATATAATCAAACAGGTGAAGGATTTAACAAAATGGGCCATGACCTAAAAATGAAAATAGAAACAATAAAGATATCAAAAATAGAGGCAACCCTGGAGATGGAAATCTAGAAGAGATCAGGAATACAAGAGATAAAATAGAGAATCTCAGGTGTAGAAGATACCTGAGAAGATACCTGAGATAAAAATATGGTAAAAGAAAATTAAAAACATAAAACATTCCCAACCCAAAACATTCAGGAAATCTGGGACACAATGAAAAGACTTAAGAATAATAGGAATAAAAGAGGATGTAGATTCCCTGTTCAAAGGACCAGAAAATATCTTCAACAAAATCATAGAAGCAAACTACCCTAACCTACAGAAAGAGATGGCCATAAACATATAAGAGGCCTATAGAACACCAAATATATTGAACCAAAAAAGAAAAACCTCTCATTACATAAGCTAAACACTAAGTGTGCAGAACAAATAAAGGACATTAAACGTTGTAGGGAAAAAGACCAAGTAACACATAAAGGCAGACCTATCAAAATCACACCAGACTTCTCAAGAGAGATGCTAAAACCAGAAGATCATGAATAGATGTTATGCAGAAGCTAAGAGACTACAATTTCTAGGCCAGGCTATTATACCCAGCAAAACACTCAATCACCAAATATTGAGAAATCAAGATATTACATGACAAAACAAAAGTTAAACAATATCTTTCTGCTAATCCAGTCCTACAGAGGATACTAGAAGGAAAAAGCCATCACATGGAGGGTAACTACACCCCCAAGAAAACCACAAGAAATTAATCATCTAGCAACAAACCCTAAGGAAGAGAAACACATACACATAATGCCACCTCTAACAACAAGAAATAACAGGAACTAAGAGTCATTGGTCTTTAATGTCCCTCAATATCAACAGACTCAATTGCACAATAAAAAGACACAGGCTACCCACTTGGATAAGCAAATAGGATCCATCACTTTCCTGCATACAAGAAACATACCTCAGCAATAAAGACAATCATCACCTCAGGATAATGGGGTAGAAAAAAAAGTCTTCTAAGTAAATGGTCCCAAGAAACAAGCTGGAGCCTCAATTCTAATATCCGATAGAATAGACTTTCAACCAAGAGTAATCAAAAGAGATGGGGAAGAACATGTCATGCTTATCAAATGAAAAGTCCAATCACCTGAGCTCTCAATTCTGAACATCTATGTCACAAATGCAAGGGCAACCACATTCATAAAAGAAACTTTACTAAAGGTCAAAACACACATTGAAAGCCACACAGTAATAGTGGGGACTTCAATACCCCACTCTCACCAAAGGACCAGTCATTGAAACAGAAATTAAACAGAGACATAGTGAAACTAACCAAAAATATGAAACAAATGGATTTAACAGATATCAACAGAATATCTCACCCCAAAATAAAAGAATATACCTTCTTCTTAGCACTGTATTGAACCTTCCCCAAATTTGACCATGTAATCAGACACAAAATAAGTCTTGACAGGTACAGGAAAATTAAAATACTCCCATGAATTCTAATAGATCACCACAGATTAAAGTTGGACTGCAAGAACAACAAAAACAACAGAAAGCCTACATATTCATGGAGAGTGAATAACTCTCTACTCAATGATAACTTGGTCAGGGAAGAAATGAAGAAAGAAATTGAAGACTTTTTAAACATCAATGAAATTTAAGGCACAGCATATCCAAACTTAATGGGACACAAGGAAAGCAATGTTAAAAGGAAACTTCATAGCTCAGAGTGCCATTATAAAGAAATTGAAGAGATTCTACACTAGCAACTTAAGAGCACACCTGAAAACTCTAGAGCAAAAAGAAGCAAATACACCCAAGAGGAAATAGTCAATCTCAGGGCAGAAATCAACCAATTAGAAACAAAGAGAACAATACAAAGAATCAACAAAAACAAGAGCTTTCTTTGAGGCAATCAAAAAAAAAAATAGATAAACACTTAGTGGAACTAAGTAAAAGGCAAAGATTCAGCATCCAAATTAACAAAATCAGGAATGAAAAGGGAGATATAACAACAGAAACTGAGGAAATTAACAAAAAAACATCAGATCTTATTACAAAAGCCTATACTCAACAAAATTAGAAAATCTAGAAGAAACAGTTATTTTCTAGACAGATACATTTACCAAAGTTAAATTCAGATCAGATAAACTATCTAAACAGTCCCTTAAACATTAAATAAACAGAAGGAGTCATTCACATCTTCCCAACCCAGGGTCAGATGGTTTTACTGCAGAATTCTACCAGACCTTCAAAGAAGAGCTAAGTCTTCAATCATTATTCCACAAAATAGAGACTTGGAGCAAAAATAGAAGGAAAGGCTTTCCAGGGACTAGTCCAACTTAGGATACATCCCATGTGCAGGCACAAAACCCTGACACAATTACTGATGCCATGTTGTGCTTGCAGTCAGGAGTGTAGCATTCCTCTTTGACTTCTTCCAATACCTTACCACTGAGATGTCTTCTCTATTTAAAAAAGAAAAAAGTCATCCACATTACACCCTAATTTTGTTATTCTTGAACGGTCTAGTCAAATCATATGCTGCTTTCTATAGTAATGATGGGCAGTAATGTTCAGTATCTGTCAAGCTATGTGCCAGGTAGTATTAGAAGTTCTTTATGTATGGGTCAAATAAAGCTCATGACTAGGTTGAAACTGTCTTCGTTTTTATTGTGTTGATGGTTGATTGGGTAGAATAATTAATGGTAAAAAAATATATTGCTTCATATCCTCTTGACTCAAACTATTATTGGAGCCTGAGTGTGATTCCCATTCTTTAAGAACCATGTTTTCAGGATTCCATTGACTTAGTGGAGGAAAGGATTCCATTGACTTAGTGGAGAAAAGTGTATCTCAGAACAGTCATTCCAAGTGAGACACAACTTCTAAAAGGTATTGGAAAAAAGAAAGAAAGAAAGAAAGAAAGAAAGAAAGAAAGAAAGAAAGAAAGAAAGAAAGAAAACAATGAATGGCAGGCTATATAACTACCTGGTTTTAACTGAAGGTGCTGTCTGACTTTAAAACTACTCTATGTATACTGTGTTCTATTTCCTCAGACACACAGGCAATCTCTCAGGAAGTGGAGTTCGTAATTATAGGGATCTGTCCATTCTTGTTCACTCATACTGTCATAGCAAACAGCTTTTCAGTCAGTGTGGAAAGTTTCTGGAAATTATCACTGTCCCTGGCAATTCCCACTGGGTGTCAGCCTACCCCATCTCTATCTCTATTTCTGTCTCTGTCTCTATTCTCTCCTGTGTTTGTCTCATGTCTGTGACTATTTCTCTGCCTCTGTCTCTGTGTCTCTTTTCTGTCTCTGCTGCTTTCTCTGTTTCAATATCTCTGTCTCTGCTGCTTCTCTCTGTTTCTATCTCTCTCTCTCTCTCTGTCTGCCTCTGTCTGTTTCTCTGTCTCTCTGTCTCTCTAGCAAACAGATCTTTCCCCTTCATTTGCCATAATGATTTAAGGACAGCACAGTTTTAACTTTCATGTCTAATTTCAGGCACATGGGCCTTAGATCAAATATCCTGCTGGCCTCTGTCCAAACCTTTTTTTTTTTCCCCACCTTGGATTTCTTGATTTAATTACCACAAATTCAGATAAAGCCAATCCCAAATTGCATAAAAGTGATATCTGGCCATTATTGAATGTGCTTCAGATTTAAAACAATTGCAAAAGATTAGTTGCAATATGAACTGGAGATTACATCTATTCCTAAAACAGCTTTCCTGCCCAGGTTTTTACTAGGTGTGAATATGTTTGAATGTATTTTCTTCTACTTGCTCTGGCTGTCAGTTGCCCAGTAAACAGGTCTGGCTGTAAGGCTTGGGCTGAAGTTGTTAGAGAGTGACTTGGTAACCACCTCCATCATCTAGTGGGTGATTATGCTGAGGCTGGAGACCAGCTGTTTTTGCTCTTTGATGAAGCAACAATAGTAGAAGCAGGGCATAAATTGCAGCTGGAGGGACTTGGCGCGATGTAAGGGGGGACTCTGGGGGTTAGCAAGCATGGTTAAGCAGAGAAGGAGTTAGCAGAGCGACTAATTCCTTTCCTGACAGCATGTCTGGAATGGTTTGGTGAGCTTTCTGAAAGGCAAGGGTTCACCTAGATGACTTTGACAGAACTTTTTGGCTCCAAGAATCTGCCTTCATTTCTCATTGTGTGTTTCTACCAATGGTTCCCACCGTCTACATTATGATGTAAATGACTTGCAAAAGTTACACAAGTAGCATCCTTAAAAGAGGAGGGAGCAAAGGAATTAAACAGTGCAGAGAGTATAAAAATTGGGATTTGGAACGAAGCTGCCTGGCGTCCAAGTTCACTGATTATGCTTCCAGGATCCAAGCAAATTACTTAGTGTCCTTTGGTTTATTTCATGGTGTTGCTATGTGCACGAGATAAAATAGCTATAAAGATACAACTAAAAGAAAATATTATCTGGTCACCAATGAATCCTGATGATTTTTGTAGGGTTTTTTGTTTGTTTTTGGCAGTGTATAGCATTTGTTTATAAATAAGTTCTTGCATTTCAACATAGTCCTTGAATTGTGGTAGATGCTTTTATACTTCTACAAGATTGGGAACAAAGAAATTGAGGAAACAAAATGGACAATAAGGACACTTTAAAAATTAGAGTTGAAGCCACCTTCGTCTTTTTCTTTTCCAAATCTACACCCAGCAGTTTCACAGCGTGTCATGGTTTGTGTAAGAAAACTTGTAAATTTACCCTGACAAAACGAGATAGCCCAGCTATCATGCTTGTGTTTGAGTCTCAGACTTAGTAAGCAAATGAAATAGAAGTTGGGCAGATGCTGTGTTTGCAATCGCTTTGAATACAGACCTATAGCCCAGCATGAAGGTAAAGAATAAGGGGGAAATGCTCATTTGGAAGCAGGGATGCCAAAGACAGTGAAGAGTGAGTGTTAGTGGATATGGTGTCAACAGTGAGGGTGTCACACCAGCCAGTAGAGTAATGCATGAAGACCAGGGGTGACTAGATTTTCCTAACAAGCATGTATCTCTATGATCACAGACAGAAGAGTGTGGCATGGAGGAGCTATTTGAATCTTAGCCATAAAATGTAGTCCATAGTGATTAACAGCTTGGAATAGATGTGCAGCTTAGTAACAACAGCAGCTATCATGATGGAACATATAGATAAATTGTTGTGGTTTCAAACATGTCAGTGTATCTTAGCTGTGTAACTACAAGTTCATGAGAACATGATAGACTTTATTTTAAAGTATCAGCTGCTTTGTAAAAGAAAAAAATCTACTTTATTTAAGTCCTATAGTTAAATCTAAAAACCCTGTTTAGACATCTTAAGTTACAGTTTAAAATGTTTCATTTGTGTTCTTGCCACTTTTCAGCCGTAAATTCTTTGGGGGTTCCCTTTCCTCTTTGAATATATATATAGGTATTTTATAATTTCAGCCTTACTGTTTATGGTTGAGTGAGTCTGAAATAACCTTAATATTGATTATATTTATGGGATCATATTTTTTATGGAACTGTGTTAAGTTGAATGAAAATGAGACGTATATCTTAGACTGAAATCCCAAAATACAAGTCAGATAGAAGGAAATTAATTTCCACTCATTGCCAGTCTTCACTTGGCTCTAAATTGAAGACTGGGTTTGCTGCTCAAATGATCTAGTGCTTGTGTTATGTGTTCTTGAGAATGAAGGAATGTCTCTATAGGTACACCTCCCTGGAAAAACAGCCACTCGTTAGACAAAGTAGATGGCTTTGGGAAAACAGGGCCATGATGTCCTTTAAGGAGCATGTGTGTAGAAAGCCTGCTAACAGAAGACGAGTTAGTCTTCCTAAGGGCTCAGTCTCTCTGTAAGCTACAGGTCCCCTGTCCAGTGGAAAAGGATGGCTCATGCCAGAAACCCACACAATTGCTGAGATTTTGTGGAATCTGTAGCTGTTTTGCTGTGTTTTGCCACTAATGAGTAAAGACAAACTGAAAGTGAGGATGGAAGGCTTTAATTCCTGTGACTTAAAAAAAAAAAAAGTAGAAATCCAATTCCCATTGGATAAGTTTCATATGCAAATAAACTCTGCCTGATTTTATAAGAAAAAGACTTGTGAGAAGTCATTTGCCTGCCACACAGATTAGTTTTTAATCAAAGCACAGAGCCTTTTTATATGTTATATCTAAGAACAACAGGCAAGGACAAAAAACAACCAAGCATGTTCCATTAAATATTATTGAATATCATTTTTCTTTTTTTGAAAAAAATTTTAATAGGTATTTATTTCATTTGCATTTCCAATGTTATCCCAAAAGTCCCCCATACCCTCCCCCACCCACTCCCCCACTCCCCACTCCCCCACTCCCACTTCTTGGCCCTGGTGTTCCTCTGTACTGAGGCAGATAAAGTTTGCACGACCAATGGGCCTCTCTTTCCAGTGATGGCCGACTAGGCCATCTTTTGATACATATGCAGCTAGATACACGAGCTCCAGGGAGTACCGGTTAGTTCATATTGCTGCTCCACCTTTAGGGTTGCAGATCCCCCAAGTTCCTTGGGTACTTTCTCTAGCTCCTCCATTGGGGGCCCTGTGATCCATCCAATAGCTGACTGTGAGCATCCACTTCTGTGTTTGCTAGGTCCCAGCATAGTCTCACAAGAGACAGCTATATCTGGGTCCTTTCAGCAAAATCTTGCTAGTGTATGCAATGGTGTCAGCGTTTGGAAGCTGATTATGGGATGGATCCCCGTATATGGCAGTCTCTAGATGGTCCATCCTTTCGTCTCAGCTCCAAAATGAAAGCATTTAACTACACTAGCTTTTACATTGCTCCCCCAAAGCACTCAAAACCTCAGATTTGGCTTAAAATCTAAAATTCTGCGTAATAAAGATGTCAGCCTATCATTAAGTATATTGAGTAAGAAGATGTATGCATCTACATATACAATAATATGTGCAGATCTACTTATTAAATGAACAATGTCTCAAATCAATGTGGGTGACAAGAAGTAATTGAGCAGGAAACATATTAAAATGACTGGTATGTCTGGATCCTTTTGGGAGTGGGTGAAAAGGAAATTACATTGGGTCCATGTTTCTCTGCCTTCTTCCATAGTGACAAAGGACCTAGAAATTTTACCTAGATCTCACACTACCCAGAAAATAAGGTGAATTTACAGGGTACATACCAAATAAATCACTGTAGTTCCGTATTTTCCATCACTGTAAAGTAATTGATTACAGAAAATTGAATAACCTTTATATTGCCTGCCTCCACAATTGTCCAGGAGTATAGACCCTAGGTCACATCATCACATACTACCTGGGACAGAGCCCAAGCGAACTCAGCTTGGAACAGAGATGAAATTCTAGCCCCTCTCTCTCTCTAAAGATTAAGGCATAATGGGTGGTGCACTTGCCTTCTTTTATGTTGTCTTTTCTGAAAACTGTGAGTGGTAGAGAAATGTTCAAGGTTTGAGAGATAATATAAGCACTTATGTACATACACCAGATATGCCCAATATGTGGATGATGTTTTTATTGAAAAATGTTTAAATTATATCCTGCTTTAGTTTGTAATAAAAATATATGTAAACTAAAACATTCAGTCATTATTTGGATGAAGCATTTTGTTGTACATATTTAGTCATCTTTATGTTAAGGAGGGGATTTATGTTATAAGTCTCAGAAACAAAAAGCCATTTTTTCAACATCATTTTGCCTACTCTGTAGTTTAATATGAAGGATAAAATGAGGTCCTTTATAAAGCTGACCAGAATATCACATTTATATGATGAAAAGCCTGCCTACAGAATGGCCCACACTACATCCTACCCAGCCAAATGCCTGTAAATACAGGTGCTATTGGAACAGCAACTTAATCGTGCCTGTGACATAGGAACATCCATTCAATCCCTGACTGCAGTCCTTGCAATTGAATTAGAAAGAGAGTCAGAGTAAAAGGGAGCAGTGAAAGGGAACTTTGCAGAGTTAAATTGGTAATAGACTGAGAGAGCAGCGAAATTGGTAATGGAGTAGCAAGCCAAAGCACAGCATTGAGCTTCCCAAAAATTGTGACTGAAAGTCATTACCACCTGTGAGCTGCCCATTCAGCTGTTAGAATGTGTTCGAAGCATAGATTCAGTTCCTTCTGGTCATGGGCCCAGTGCAAGGTTTCATCATCCAGAGAACATTTGACAGAAAACAGAGAGGAAATTAAATAGGTAAATAAATGAGAGGAAGAAAGAAAGGTGAATACTAGATAGGTTTAACTAGAGTAGCCTTTGCCCAGGAGGTCCTGCTATTTAACATGCTTACCAAAGTAGGAATGACCTGCTGGAAATGAAATAGCACAGGCATCTGGGATCACAAGAAAACAAAAGACAAGCATGGTTTTCTTCGTGCTTGTTTTTATAGTTTCTGTGTTATGAGTGCTCATGTCACAGGCAGAAGTAGAAAACAAAATGATGACTGTCTGGAAGATATGTCATGAGTAGGCACATTTTAATAACATCACAATGCATCAAAAACGGTGTTGTGAAATGACACCTTTACACATGGATTTCCACTTAATTTTCACAGAAATCCTTTTATATGACATTGAATCTCTTTGTCTTTCACGGAAGACACACTGGAAGTGGGGATGGGGGAGACAAACAGAGACAGAGAGACTGAGAGAAAGAAAGAGAATCAGTGTGACAGAGAGACAGAGACAGAGTGAGGGTCAGATTTTAATTGAATTGTGTCTTCCCTGTTCACATTTTGAACATTTGTCAGTATCTGAAATGTGAGTTTACTTAGAAATATGGTTAGTACATTTATAATTTGTTAACCCATTCTTGAATAAGATGATCTATAATCAAATATGATTGGGGTATTTTATAAAGGGGAATTTTATAAAGGAAACAGAGAGACAAAGAAGGAGAACATTCTGACAAAGCAACTTCATTCAGAGAGTGAGGGATGTTCGAAGAACTTCACTGCAGTGTGTTTTCCTAAAAAATGCAGCAACTCACTGGAGAAAATGGATAAGCGAAAGAATCTGGTCATTCCGGCTCTTTGGAGTCTGTGTATATACAGTTTGATACAAAAAAGGAGGCTCTTATAATTTTTAAAGGGCTCTTGTTTTTCCTTTGATGTTTCTGATCCATTGTCCAGTGAAAACTATGGTGCATGCCTAGAGTCCCACGTGACCCTCAGGATTTAGACTTTGCATCTGTTTCGCTGTTTTGCCAGTAGTTAGTAAAGGCTTGGGATACTTTTCTTTAGTCTTCAGAGACTATTACCCTACAAACACCTTGATCCTAGAATCAAGCATTTAGTTCTTTGACACTGCGCATTTGTTGTTTAAATAATGTGGTTTCTATGCTTTGGTGTAGCTTGGATGTATCCCAGGTCCGAAAGACTTAGTAACTTAAAGTAAACCTAAGGGAACCAAACATTTGTAGAGTTGGGATTTGAACTCTGTTCTCTAATTCCAGTCTGTTTCCTTCCTCAGTTTCCTTTCTTTTCTGCTCCTGCCCCTACCCAGAGACTGCTCCGCCCCCCCCCCCCCCCCCCCCGCCTCCCAGCACAAAGAGTACCTGCAGGATTAGGTGCATCCTCTCTCACTGAGGCCAACTTTGTCTTTCTATTCCTTCAAACCAGTGTAGAGTAGTATTGGAAATGTTCCAAACGATTTGTGATCCATCATTCCAGAGAACCAAAAACTTCTTAAAATCAATACACACACCCTTGTTCAGTTCACACACCTTTTCTTCAGTTATCATTAATTATATGCAGGTATTTTCCAGGTTTCATTGGTACAGTGTTTAAGTTTTCAGTAACTTATATGGTTAGCAAGGCATGGATATTCCTGGAGTCGTAATGTAAATTGTATCAATTCTACAGAATGTCTCTTTAAAAAAAAATCACATCCTCTTGAATTACTCAGTATGGTTATTTCTAATGAAATGGATACAGTTCTGTTTCGGTCTCTTTACTTTGATATTCTAAAAGTGTAATATATAAAAATTTGAGTAATTTTTCTCAGAATGAGGCTTCCAAATATACAGTATTGTCTCCAGTAGAAAATTGTTAAAAGGCAGATTCTAGACTCTGATGTAAAACTACTTAATCAAATATCATGAATAGGATCCAATAATGGTTTTGTTTTTGATTTTGTTTTGTTTTGAAACACAATCTAGTCTAGCTTAGATTGTCCTGAACCCATAACAATCCTCCTGCCTCATTCTCCTTTGTTCTGGAAATTTTTATAAATAGTTACATGCTAGATCCTGTCATATTCAGATTTTTGAGAATTTTGAAGCATGTGTTTTTAAAATGTCATTCAATGTTTACCTTATGCATACATTCTCTCTGTGTGTGTGTGTGTTGTGTGTGTGTGTGTGTGTGTGTGTGTGTGTGTGTGTGTGTGTGTGTGCAAGTAAGCATGGTACTAACAGAGGCCAGAGGCCCCGAATGAGGTGAAGCTTCAGGTACAGGTACTTGTGAATCTGATGTGATAGCTGGGAACAAACTATGTAACCTCTACAAGAACAGGATGTGATCTTAATAACTGAGCTATTTCTCCAGCTCGACTAGAGCATGCATTTAAATATACAGTAGAAAGATGTAGACTCTACTATAGTTTTCTAAATACAGCTGATTCTATTTTATTATATTTTCTTCAATAATATAACAGACCAGATAAGTAAGACAGGACACTGATGATAGAATAAGCTGATATAGTAGCATAATAGTTTTGTAAATACAAGTGAATCTTAAACAACTACAGGGAAAAATTATCTTGTAGCATGTAAAATCAACAAGTAGAGTTTTGTACTAAAAAGAAATAAACACATATTAAAATATAAAATTAAATTAACTATGAAAGAATAAAAAATGGTGATCAAAAATTTTATTATCAATGTAACATGGTAAGAATATATACTTTTTAAATGAACACTAGTGGAATGGCATCTTTACAGGATTGAAAACTATCATAAGAGATTTAACAACCACACCATGCATGGTGTAGACATGCTGAGGTATTCAAGAATGCTCACTTCTCTACATTCATGCTATTATTTTCTTGTCAATATACCACCTAGTCAATTAAAGAAAATTAGGAGAATGAAAGAATGACAACAAAATCAAATTCTCAGAAAGGTAAATCATAGCACAAGACTGTAGCCGAGCCATTCATGCCATCTGGATAGCATCAATTTTTCTTGTCAGGAAAGTTATTTCTACTCCCACTGGCCATTCCTTTCTTTATCTGCATTTCGGAAACTCATGTGTGGGCTTCTCTGCCTCTTTCATCCTCTTCTGATAGCCCTAGTCCACTTCTTAGGATAACATTCACATTCTCATTGACCTTTCATCTTCTCATAAAGAATGTTTGTGTATGTTATAAAATGTGATGCTAATACCCCCACACATATACACTGTTTTTGTCAGATATTTTTTAAAGCAAGAAGGTATGAGGTGCATAGATTAGTGTCTCACTCAACCTTCCTTAGAGAAGCTGTTTACAGTAGATGGGACTAACACAGAGATACACAACTGGAGGATGTATAGAGAATGAGAGTCTTTGGGGCACTCCCTCCTAAATGGGATGTCTTTAGTAAACCCCTTCCTTCATGCAGAAGAGGAAGCAAGATTGTAAGAGCCCAGAAGTAGTTAATGGCCCTAAGGAAACAGTCTTCCAGAAGCAAGAGGACTGATGCACATTTGAACTCATAGAGATCATAGTCGCACATACAGGACTTGCAGGAGTTCTAGGGAGACAGGTCCTAATACTGAGAGGGAGAAGTGTACAGGGGGTCCCACTCATAACCAAGAAGTTATATGCAATTGCTACCAGCTTTAAATTCAGTTTTCTCCAATGAAGCATCACTGTGTCTATCAACCATACTCTGTGGCAAGCCTGTTGAGGTTTGCTCTGTTGTTATGTATCATGAGGCTAAATTCTGTATACCAAGGTCTATTTACCTCAAGACAAGTGAATTCTCACATAAACCAGCTTTTATTGTATAAACCTTGCCTCTTAATTTAAAATTATGGGTGGAATGAAAATGCCTACAGCCCGTATCTGGGCAGAGGAGAAGTGAGTAGGGCTCTGGTTCCTAGGCTTAGGGTCTGAGGCAGAGGAGAGGAGAAAAGACAAAGAAGGTGCCATGGGGTAATTAGCTCATTTGCTACTCAAACCATAGACAAATAGGTGATGGGATGACCTTCAGTATTTTTCTATTGAACAAAGTTACCAATTTTTGCCATTAAACAGATAATTAGTTATGCAAAGTATTTAGCTTTTGTAATCATTTAGTTGTAACTAAAAGGGGGAAATTGAGCTGTATCACTGATAATGAACTTTGTGAGAAATTATTTGTTTATCTGACTTCCATTCCTTCAGTATTCTTGCTATAAATTTCTTTTGGAGATAATGATTCTTTATTTGAAAGATGTCTAAAATGTATGTATATCCATGAGGCCAGCCTGTCGGAGTAGGAGCAACCCAGGCTGAACATGGCAAGTTATATCTCAGGATTATTGACAGGGAAGTAGACAAAATAGCTTAGAGGGTTGGTATCTGCCCAGTTTTAGTGCTTTAAGGCTTATCAATAATAAAGAATTTGTGTCTTTCATTTGAGAACTAAATGATCAAAGGTGAAGTAGAGACACTCAATTAATATTTACTGCAACACGAGCTTCACGTTCAGGAGTTGTTAGCCAACATAAAATGAGCTACATGGTATTGTTTGTTTGCTTATTTTGTTTTTGTTTCATTTTGCATGGATATTTGGTTGTTAATAATATATATTATATATGTAATATATAATGTATATGTTATATTATATATATAATATCTCTATCTGTCTAGAGAGAGAAAGAGAGAGAATTAAAGTTGTATAGGTAGAGAAGTGGAAGAATGAGGGTGAAGAATGAGTTTTGGGAGGGGAATACATGATCAAAATGCATCCCATGGAAAAAAATTAAATAACTAGATTGCAAATAAAGTTCAAAAAATTATCCCTGAGCTAAGCAAGCTTTCCTGATCATACCCTAGAGTGTCTGCCTTTGTGTTCTGTCTAAAAGCAAAGCGAAAGAGACACTTCACTGGGCAGCATACTCTTTCTAGATGATCTATTCTTTATTTAAATTTTTTCTTTTCTTGGATATTTTATTTATTTACATTTCAAATGTTATCATCTTTCCCTGAAAACCCCCATCCAATACCACACCCCCTACATCTATGAGGGTGCTCCCCTACCCACCCACCCACTCCTGCCTCCCCAACCTGGCATTCTCCTACAATGGGGCGCCGAGCTTTCATAGGACCACGGACCTCTTATGTGGCCAGAGTCATGGATTTCACCATGTTCTTTTGTTGGTGGTTTAGTCCCTGGGAGGTCTGAAGGGTCTGGTTAGTTCATATTGTTTTTCTTCCTATGTTGTTGCAAACCCTTTCAGCTCCTTCAATCCTTTCCCTAACTCCTCAACTAGGGACCCAGTGCTAAGTCCAATGGTTGGCTGTGAGCATTTGCCTCTGTATTTGTCAAGCTCTGGCAGAGCCTTTCAGGAGACAGCCATATCAGGCTCCTGACAGCAAGCACTTCTTGGCATCCACAATAGTGTTTGGGTTTGGTAACTGTATATGGGATGGATACCCATGTGGATCAGTCTCTAGAAGGTCTTTCTTTCAGTCTCTGCACTACATTTTGTCTCAGTATTTGCTTGCATTAGTATTTTGTTCCTCTTTCTAAGAAGGACCAAAGCGTCCACACTTTGGTCTTTCTTCTTTAGCTTCACATGGTCTGTGAATTGTATCTTGGGTATTCCATGCTTTTGGGCTAATATCCACTTATCAGTGAGTACATACCATGTGTTCTTTTGTGACTGGGTTACCTCATTCATGATGATATTTTCTAGTTACATCCATTTGCTTAAGAATTTTCTCCACCCACCCCAAAAAAAGAAAAAAAAAAGCCAGGTGTGGTAGCGCATGCTTTAATCCCAGCACTTGGCAGGCAGAGGCGGGCAGATTTCTGAGTTCAAGGAAGGAATTATAGAGACAAAGTTTGGAGTTGAGACGAAAGGATGGACCATCTAGAGAATGCCACACCCGGGGATCCATCCCATAATCAGTCTCCAAACGCAGACACCATTGCATACACCAGGAAGATTTTGATGAAAGGACGCTGATATAGGTGTGACTTGTGAGGCTATGCCAGTGCCTTGCAAACACAGAAGTGGATGCTCACAGTCAGGTATTGGATGGATCACAGGGCCCCCAATGGAGGAGCTAGAGAAAATACCCAAGGAGCTAAAGGGGTCTGCAACCCTATAGGTGGAACAACAATATGAACTAAGCAGTACCCCCAGAGCTCATGTCTCTAGCTGCATATGTAGCAGAAGATGGTCTATTTGGCCATCATTGGGAAGTGAGGCCCATTGGTCTTGCAAACTTTATATGCCTCAGTACAAGGGAACGCCAGGGCCAAGAAGTCAGAGTGGGTGGGTAGGCAAGCAGGGCGGGGGGAAGGGTTTGGGGGATGTTTGGGATAGCATTTGAAATGTAGATGAAGAAAATACTTAAAAAATGGAAAAATAAAATAAAATAAATAAATACTATATTTTCAACAACAACAACAACAACAACAACAACAACAACAACAACAACACAACAAAATGCTTGGCGTGGTGGCGCACGCCTTTAATCCTAGCACTTGGGAGGCAGAGGCAGGCAGATTTCTGAGTTCAAGGCCAGCCTGGTCTACAGAGTGAGTTCCAGGACAGCCAGGGCTACAAAGAGAAACCCTGTCTCGAAAAACAAAAAACAAAAAACAAAAAACAAAAAACAAAAAAAAGAATGTTCCTTCTATTCTGGGGCTCTTACAGATTGTCATAGAATCATTTAAACTGATGTGTTTTGTAATTGTGCCTTTCTCTATTCAGTTCTGATATTATGTGCTCATCCTTTTAAAGATGTTTAATAAGTTTGAGCAAACTTACTGCATTTTTTCTTTGGATAAATACTTATTTTTCTTTAAATTTGAAAAGGCCCATTTACCTTAAGGATTTTTTGCTTTAATCTTCTATATTAGGTTAGCCACAGAATATCTAGGCTTGATTGTTCAAACCATGTTAGGTTTTTAGGAGATGGGAAATCACTTGTTTTAAAATTAATTTTAAGTTTTCCAACAAACTTACATTTTTCTGTAGTCAGATGATAGGCATTTGCCTCCCCCTCACCCCTTGTGGACAGTCAAGGTTTGAGCAGATTTCATTACTAAATTAATAACCAAAACTTTGCAGCTTCTTAAACTACTCAATAAAAGCTTTCACAGCCTCAAAATTTCTATACTTTCTTCATCATGAATGTTCAATATATATGACTATCTAGAATAAATGTGAAATCATACTTTCCCCCAATAAATGTTCACTTTTTAATATTAAGGTAGAAAGTCAACATAGAATGTATTAATTCCTTTTGCTTAAAAGTTTTTGGTAAATGGCTCTCTGTCCAAAAATGAGAAATATGGAATATTAATTCTTAAAGCAGACTAAATCACTCACAAGTTAGAAGTCTGTATTCTTAAATTATTTTAATCATTTTGAACCTGCAAATAAAAACATGTGCCGTATTTTTTAAGAATTGCAAGCACTTTGAGATTTATGAAATGGGGGAACTTTGACCATTTTTCCACTCAGCTGCTGCAACTCTGAGAGTTATTGATGGGTTAACGATATGTGTAAGTGGCAGCCTTATAAGTAGGCGGAAAGTTTCCAAAGTCTGGAATGTGTAAGTTTTATGTCAAGAGACTTTGCTATGGAGATCACTTGCAGTTTGGCTACAACCATGTGAAATAGAGATTCAATTGGGTTCCAACCTCACCCTTGTCATTGGTTCACTGAAAAACAATAATAACTGAGAATTCTATTGGAGCAAATTTCTACAGTAACAGGGCTTGCTTTTTATTACATATGCCTTTTGGTTTAGTGTTCAATACTTAGGTAACTCCCAGAGAGGTTTATAGGTTTCCATTGAATTATTCAAAGTAATAGTTTTGCAGGTTTTAAATGAAAGGAAGGGTAGAAGGATAGTTTTGCAGTGAAAAGATACAAGGAATCTGTAGATCACATTTATTTCAGATTTTAGCAGACATTGCCTCACCATATTAATGGGATCTGAATGATCAAGTTTACATGCAATACCTAGATTTATCTCTATATATGGCACACGGTATGGCAGTGTTCTGCCACCAGCGTGTATTTTCTTTATCAAATATTGTTATATAGTCTTCTAAGAAAATCATGACCTCAGAACAATTGTATAAGAAAGTGTGATATATTAAATATATAATAAAACTAATGCCTTTATTCCTAATATTCAAATGTTCATGTAGTCTTTTTAGCCTGATTATGTGTATGATTCATGAATCATCTGAAATTAACAGAACGCAGCATTCTTGAAGGATCAATGTATATATATATATATATATATATATATCAACCTTGTAACAAGCAACTTCCTGTGTTCTCTCTCTCTCTCTCTCTCTCTCTCTCTCTCTCTCTCTCTCTCTCTCTCTCTCTCTCTCCCCACACACACACCTAAATTTGAACTCAACTCTGATAGCTATCTGAGTTGACTTATAAGTAGATCTGGTTTAGTTATCTATGCTATAATTAAGTTTAGGAGGCTATTTTCCAAATACATTGGGTTTGTTTGCAACACTTTTGTAGGTTAAAGTGTAAAAGAGCATGGCACATGATGCTCTGGGGACAGCTCTCCTAATTACATCATGGTACGGTATGAAATGTACTATGGTGGATCATATATGAGAAGAAAACACATGGAGAAACAGAAAATCAGACAGAATGCAGAGGAGCCAGTTTTTTTCTGTCACAACTTTCATTGAAACAACTAAGATCATATAGAAGACTGCTCTTTCAGAGGTCCTGAGTTCAAATACCAGCAACCACATGGTAACACAACCATCTGTAATGAGATCTGATGCCCTCTTTTGGTATTTCTGAAGACAGCTACAGTGTACTTATATATAATAAAGAAGAAAGAAAGAAAGAAAGAAAGAAAGAAAGAAAGAAAGAAAGAAAGAAAGAAAGAAAGAAAGAAAGAAAGGAAGGAAGGAAGGAAGGAAGGAAGGAAGAAAGGAAGAAACAAAGGAAGGGAGAGAGAGAGAGAGACGATATATTCCTTTGGCAATGTTTTCAGTCATCACTTATAAAGGTCTTGCCATTTTTTAACATCATTAGGGGTCACATTCATGACATTTTGAAAATTTAGCAGCCTGTTTCAGCATATAGGTATTAGATGAGACCACAAATCTAGCCAGTGTCTTAGCTGTAGCATTGTAGAGGACACAATACAACTTCATCAAGGCACCTAACTCCCAAAAAGGTGATATAGAAAATGTATGATATTGTACAGTAATAGAGATAGAGACTGAGAGCTGTTTATAGTATAGGAGTAATTGTCATGGCATTGTCTTTCATAGTATTTGTGCGAATCAAAACTCAAGAATATTTTTGTTGTAATTTTGTTCTTTTTTTTTAATGTTTTTTGTTTTCTCTTTGTTTGTTTTGTTCCATTCAACTGAGTTCCGTATTTTTCACTGTTTTTGGCTACCCAGCCCATCGTAATCTAACAGCACAGATAGAATAATAACTATGATTCCTTCTTTTTTTTCTGGTAAATAAATTAAGCATCAGAAAGCTTCTATTGCTGGATATAGTGATTTGTTTTCATAACCTTAGTATGATAAATGCTGAAACAGAAGGATTGCAACAAATTTGAGGACAGACTAAAATATAAAGTGAGGTCCTGGGCAACCTGGTATTCAATGTTATAACTTGTCAAAAGTAAGTAATTGAATAGATAATTTTAATTTCCTCAAGTTTTCTATAATGAAATGCCATTTCAATTAGCTATTGTATTAAAATCATAAATGTTTTTACTGATATACTCAGGAATTCTTCTTTTCCATGAAGAAAACTGACATTTATATTTTAATCAAAACTATGCTAAAATAAGTGGCTATCATTCTATGATATAAATAGAAGTCATATTAGATCTTCCTCTAGTCCTTGACACAGCACTTCTAAATGAGGAATTCATTTGTCATTCTAAAAAATCCTTTAAATCCTACATGAATATACCTGGAGTTGTTTACCTGTCAGCAATAGGATGGGCACTCATTGCCAGAAATATTAAGTCATGGTTAGAAAGAAACTGGAGATTTTTGGTCTACTTGGTTACTTACACACACCTTAGGTGAGGAAGAAAGATAAGGAGTTAAGTTAACTCAAGGGGAATTATTTACTCAGTCACATCTACTTAATGACATTAAGGATGTTTAAGTTCCGTAGATGATTCTGTTGAATCAGCTTCTAGAGTGGACTCACTTATGATGTAAAAAGAAAGCCACACATCAACATTCTAAGAACAGAAGATCCTGTACACAGAATTCTTCCCAATTTCAGCTTTTGTACCTTGTCTTCTAGCTGTTCATTTTCTATCTTTTCTAACAATTCAATTTTGGTGATTAAATTCTCCTGACTTTTGGGAGCCATGTCCAACCAACTATTGAACCAGAAAGGAGGGGCATTGTTGTAGGAACTCCTGGCACTGTAGCCAATTCACATGGGAAAATAAATATCCTACATATCCAGTGTTTACAATTACATTTGAAATCATGGAAGTATTTTAGAATTGGTCACTTAAATTTAAGGTTAGTCTAATATGTCAAGTGACTTATAAACACAAGGTTGCTATTTGAAGAGATAGAAATTTGATTGACTACAAGTGTATGAAAGAAAGTGCCACATACATTAGTACCAGCTGCATTGTTAGTAAGTAATTTCAGTGTGAAATAAGACAAACCTGGGCATTATATTCTAAGTTTGTCTATATTTCTGGAATCTGTTGATATCCTTTATTGAAATGAGTTTTGTGTCTGGTGTTAGTTCATCGGCATCTGCTCATCTACAACTGAGGAAATAATCAACTGAAATAATTAATAGGACTCACAGTCTTCTAAAAGTCTTTAATTTGAAAGATGAAATTAACCCAACCTCCTAAAAATTCTCCCAAACCAAACATCTATTAGGTACTGTGTAGACTTATAGGATGGAATTTGGTAAAAATAGTAATCAAATAAATCCACAGATTAAGTAAATTATATGGTTCTACTTTCTGTATATCTGTTCTAGCTACTTATGATTACAAGAGTAACTTGTAAATTCAAAGAGTAACTTTGAATTAGAAGAGTGGCTTATCAATGTTCTCCAAAGGCATTTAGAAAGAAAAAGCACAGACACATGTTGTCATACAAATAGAGATCTTGCATAAGGAGAAAATCCTTTTAAATTTTTCATACCACATTATTTCTGATACAGTATAACTTTCAATGGACTAGAAGATATGAACATGTATCAGTATTAAACAGAACATGGACAAAAGTAGATGGTTGAATTCTTGACATCCCGTTACACTGATAATCTAAAATTTTAAGTATGTTTGTGTTTGGCTTACATGTATCAGAAGTTAATTGAATAAATATAGCAGAACTTCAGATGAATTATTTAGCAAGTGGCATAGATTATAGGATTTTGAAATTAAACATTAAACTGTTTTTTTCAAGATGAGTTACTAAGGAAACTAAGGACAATATTTAATGGAGGATGGCTTACAGGTTCAGAGGTTGATTCCATTATCATCAAGGCAGGAGCAAGGCAGTGCTCAGGCAGGCATGGCACAGGACGAGCTTAGAGTTCATCATCTTGTTCTGAAGGCAAACAGTAGAAGACTGTCTTCTAGGAAGTTTGGATGAGGGTATTAGAGCCCAAGTCCTCAGTAACAAATCTACTCCAACAGGGCCACATCTTTTAACAGTGCTACTCTCTGGGTCATTCATATACAAACAATCACAATATTATAGTTTAATTGAGAAAACAATTACAATGTTCAAAAGTCAAAATAGATCTATATATAACAGTAAATTATTCATTAATATATTTTACAGTATTAATCTAAATCAAAATAGAATACCCTCATCTTGACAAGGAAGCTTAGCATGATAAATGAATTAAACTAAGTCATGAAAAAATAATAGAACCAGGCTGAAAGGAGATATACAAGGAAAGTATCAATGAAAAATACAGGATAGAAGCCAAAACAAAAAACAAACAAACAAACAAACAAAGAAAAAAACAAAACAAAAGTCAAAATTGGCAAAAAAAAATGTATGTCACTTAGGTATGGAGAAAGAAGGTAAAGATAGGAATCAAAAAAACCCATCATTATTATTACCATGCACAGGAAAATGAAAAGGATGGATAAAGTGAGCTGTGTGGTAGGGTGAGACTGGCTTTGAAGTAAATAGAGCTAGAAAAGCAAGTAACAACCAAAAATTGTCACCAAGAAGACACTAAACCAAGCTCAGGTGATGCCTGAAGAAAGGATGTGTTATTTTAACAGTACAGTCAGTAACAGTCATTTTGTGGCAGGAAATAAAGAAAATTGGGAGACATGTGTAGTGACTAGAGCCTAGTGTTCCAGAATCTAGCTAATTGAACACAACTCTGTAACAATGAACATTTGTGATAAAGACTGCTAAGCTAGAATTAATGTCTTGGTAAAAGAGCAGGGTCCCCCATTATCACAACATGAATATATAAGACCTTGGGCATGGACTCATTCCTTTATTCTGACATTGTCTGAGAATCTTAAACAAATCTGTAAGATAAAAATATTCTATATTCTGTATACCAGTGAGCTACATTTTCACCATTCCTATAATAATCCCATCAAGAGGAATCCCTCATTGAGAAGTCAGAAATTACTGGCTGAGAAGACAGAAACTGAAAAGGCCAATAATTAGTATATATGCCTATTTCAAACTAATGAGTTG
This sequence comes from Mus musculus, assembly GCF_000001635.26. Classification (NCBI taxonomy): domain Eukaryota; kingdom Metazoa; phylum Chordata; class Mammalia; order Rodentia; family Muridae; genus Mus; species Mus musculus. Next base: position 47,070,083 of record NC_000071.6, read on the forward strand.
CTTATCTCCCTTGAGGTCTAAACCCGCACTTACTTTTTGCAGATACCTCTCTTTTACCTTTTTGTTTAATTCTATATCAAGGCATCTTTAATAAACCCTTCAATTCTTCTTTATAAATTGTTTAATCCCTAAATACAACTTAGAATTTACAAATCCTGGGTTTGTCTAGCTAAGGTCCCTAAAACTCTTGGGAAACCTTTCAGACTATTTAGAGTGACAGAGAGAGGTTATATAACCAAAAAGGCATTTAGAAAGAAAGCCAAACATTGTGAGAATAGGTTTATTTCAAATGTATACAGTGAGAGAATAAACAACTCATCAGATAATATAAAAAATGTGTTTAATATTTGGCTATTCATTTACTAATTCTGCCAACAAAGGGAAAGAATATATAATGAATTCCTGAAATAGTTTGACATATGAAAGATTTGAAGCACATACACACACACACACGTGCACACAGACACACACACACACACACACACACACACACACAGAGAGAGAGAGACAGAGAGAGAGAGAGAGAGAGAGAGAGAGAGAGAGAGCGAGCGAACAAAGTAGAACAATTTCTGGTTTCTGGAGTTATTTGTAGTTTTCATAAAAGCCTCTTTGTTTGTGGTGTGTGTGTATGTGTGTGTGTGTGTGCACGCATGTGTGTGCATGTTTGTGTGCATGTATGTATGTATATGTGTGTATACATGCAATGGCTTGCATGAGAATATCACATGCAGGTCTTGGCCATTTAACTTTGGTCCTCAGGCTTGCCCACAGGTGCTTTTACCTACTGAGTCATCTCATCAGCCCTGTTCTTTATTTTTTATAACTAAGGTCTATGATTCAGAGATTTCTGTTGTTATTGTTGTTGCTGCTGCTGCTGTTTTTTTATGTTTCTGAGTTTTTATTGCTCAGCTCATAACCTTTCCCTGGTGCCATAAGTTAACTATACCTGAATCATCAGCATTCTTACCTAACAGATTTATTCAAATTTTTTAGGATATACTCTACTGTATAACAATTTTGTCCTCACTGGCCCTCTGCATTCAACCATAAGCTTCCTTCCTCCCTTCCTTAATTCCTTCTCTCTCTCTCTCTCTCTCTCTCTCTCTCTCTCTCTCTCTCTCTCTCTTTCTCTCTCTCTCTCTCTCTCTCTCTCTCTCTCTCTCTCTCTCTCTTTTTCTCTCTCTCTCTCTTTCACCAGCATATTTTTAAAAATGCATTATATCATTATTGGGAAGAGAGGCCCCTTGGTCTTGCAAACTATATGCCCCAGTACAGGGGAATGCCAGGGCCAAGAAGTGGGAGTGAGTGGGTAGGGGAGCTGGGGGGGGGAGAGTACAGGGAACTTTCGAGATAGCATTTGAAATGTAAATAAAGAAAATATCTAATAAAAAAAGAAAGAAATAAAAAACATTACACTAAAAATCAAGAAAAAACAACAACAAAAAATCCACAGTGTTAATAGAATAAATGATGAGTGATAGAGGCAATTATGACACTAGAATTGCTCACAGGGTCTAGAAAGGAGGATGACTCCAGAAAAGAAGTCTGTGGTGTGAGTGAAATAGGGAAACTATTTGCATTAGCTTGCAGGTAAACCTAACTCACCAAATCCATGTATATACAGATATTTATTTATTCCATGTTTATAACTTTAAAAGTTACCCTAAATATTTTCGAGAAACCTGATGTCCAGTAGACAATGGTTTTAAAGCATTTCTTTTGCATCTGCATCCTATAGGATGTTTTGTTCTTGAACTGAAACAGAGATAGAGCTTTGAGATTCCACATTAGTATATTTTCTGTTGACATTTCTCTACTAGATAAAGATATACAACTGATAAAAAATTATGGGACTTGATATTTTTTCAAATGTTTATTTCATACTTAAATATTAATAATAATACCCAGTTAAAATAAAAAATGTGGAATCTAACAAAATAAAATACTCTGGTAAGATGAGTGATGGTATACTATTTCTTTCTTAAGAAAGGTTTTGCTTTTCCACATTAAATCATATGGCCCCATAAAGGGTTGGAAAAAAAATTTCCAAGAAAATGGTCCCAAGACACAAGCTGTAGTAGACATTCTATATCAAATAAAAGACACTTTCAACCAAAGGTTATCAAAAATGAGAAGGAAGGACACTTCATACTCATCAAAGGAAAAATCTATCAAGAACCCTCAATTCTGAACACCTATGCTCCAAATGCAAGGGCACCCATATTCATAAAAGAAACTCTACTAAAGCATAAAGCACATATTGCACCTCATACAATAATAGTGGGAGACTTCCACACCCCACTTTCATCAATGGACAGATTATGGAAACACTAAACTAAACAGAGACACAGTGAAACTACCAGAAGTTACTGGCCAAATGGATTTAATGGATATCTACAGAGTATTTCATTCTGAAACAAAAGAATATACCTTCTTCTCAGCACTGCATGGTACCTTCTCCAAAACTGACCATATAATCAGTCACAAATCAGGTCTTAAAAGATACAATATGCCGGGCGTGGTGGCACACTTGGGAGGCAGAGGCAGGCAGATTTCTGAGTTCAAGGCCAGCCTGGTCTACAGAGTGAGTTCCAGGACAGCCAGGGCTATACAGAGAAACCCTGTCTCAAAAACCCAAATAAAAATAAATAAATAAATAAATATACAATACAACTGAAATAATTTGATGCCCCCTATCAGATCAGTAGGGATTAAGGCTGGCATTCAATAGCAACAAAAACAATGAAAAGTACACATACATATGGGAGCCAAACAGCACCCTATCCAATGATAACTTAGTCAAAGAAGAAAAGAAAGAAATTAAAGACTTTTTTTTAAAATTTAATGAAAATGAAGACACAAGATACACAAACTTAAGGGACACAATGAAAGCAGTGCTATGAGGAACGCTCATAGCTCTGAGTACCACCAAAAAGAAACTGGAGAAAGCATACTAGCAGCTTAACAACACACCTGATAGCTCTAGAATAAAAACAAGCAAATACACTCAAGAGGAGTAGACATCAGTAAATAAACAAACTCAGAGCTGAAATCATTCAAGTAGAAAAAAAAAAACTATACAAAGAATCAACAAAACCAAGAGCTTTCTTTGAGGCAATAAAAAAAAAAAAAGAAAAAGAAAAAGAAAAAGGATAGACAAACAGTGAAACTAAGTAAAAGGCACAGAGAAAGTATCCAAATTAACAAAATCAGAAATGAAAAGGGAGATATGACAACAGAAACTGAGGAAATTCAAAAAATCATCAGATCCTACTACAAAAGCATATATTCAACAAAACTGGAAAAGTTTAGATGAGATAGACAATTTTCTAGACAGATATCAATTACCAAAGTTAAATCAGGATCAGATAAACAAAATAAACAGTCCCATAACCCCTAAAGAAATGCAAGTAGTCAGTCAAAGACTCTGAACCAAAAGAAGCACAGGACCAGATGAGTTTAGTGCAGAATTCTATCAGACCTTCAAGGAAGACCTAATACAAATACTCTTCAATCTCTTCCACAAAATAGAAACAGAAGGAACACTACCCAATTCGTTCTATAAAGTCACAGTTACATAGATACTAAAACCACACAAAGAACCAATGAAGAAAGAAAACTTCAGTCCAATTTCCTTTATTAATATAGATGCGAAAACACACAAATAAAATTCTTGAAAATTGAATCCATGTACACATCAAAATGATCATTCACCATGATCTAGTAGGCTTCAACTCAGGAATGCAGGGATGGTTCAATCTACAGAAATCCATTAATGTAATCCACTACATAAACAAACTCAAAGTAAAAAAAAAACCAACATGATCATTTTATTAGATACTGAAAAAGCATTTGACAAAATTCAACAGCCCTTCATGTTAAAAGCCTTGGAAAGATCAGGAATTCAAGGGTCATACCTAAACATAGTAAAAGCAATATGCAGCAAATGGGTAGCCAATATCAAACAAATTGGAGAGAAACTTGAAGCAATCCCACTAATTTCAGGGACTCGACAAGACTGCCAACTCTCTCCCTATCTATTGAATACAGTACTTGAATATTGAGCTAGAGCAATTAGATAATCAAAGATCAAAGGGATAGGAATTGGAAGGGAAAGGAAGATGTCAAAATACCAGTATTGGTAGTTGGTATGATAGTATACTTAAGTGATCCCAAAAATTCCACCAGAGAACTCCTCCAGCTAATAAAAACTTCAGCAAATGGACTGGATTTAAAATTTAAAATTAACTCAAACAGATAACATTCCTATAAACAGGATGAGAAAGAAATTAGGGAAATGACATCCTTCAGAATAGTCACAAAAAATATAAGATGTCTTGGTGTGACTATAACCAAATAAGTGAAAGATCTGTATGACAATAACTTCAAGCCTCTCAAGAAATTGAATAAGAACTCAGAAGATGGATAGATATCCCATGCTGGTGGATTGGTAGGATTAATATAGTAAAAATGGGCATCTTGCTGAAAACAATATACAGATTCAATGCAATCCCTGACAAAAAGAGACTGCCATATCCAGAGACCCATCCCATAATTAGCCTCCAAATGATGATACCATTGCATACACTAACAAGCATTTGCTGAAAGGACCCTGATACAGCTGTCTCTTGTGAGACTAGGCCTAGGCCGGGGCCTAGCAAACACAGAAGTGGATGCTCACAGTCAACTATTGGATGGATCACAGGGCCCAAGAGAAAGTATCCAAGGAGCTAAAGAGATCTGCAACCCTGTAGGTGGAACAACATTATGAACTAACCAGTATCCCGGAGCTCTTGACTCTAGCTGCATATGTATCAAAAGATGCCCTAGTCAGCCATCACTGGAAAAGAGAGGCCCATTGGACTTGCAAACTTTATATGCCCCAGTTCAGGGGAATGCCAGGGCCAAAAAGTGGGAGTGGGTGGGTAGGGAAGTGGGGAGGAAGTTATGGGGGACTTTTGGGATAGCATTGGAAATGTAATTGAGGAAAATATGTAATAAAAATTATTTTTAAAAAATTCCAACTAAATTCTTCATACAGTTAATAAGAACAATTTTTCAATTCATTTGGAATCACAAAAAACCCAGGATAAAGAAAACTCTTCTCAACAATAAAAGAACTTCAGGGGAATCACCATCCCTGATCTCAAGTTTTACAACAGAGCAACAGTGATAAAAACTATATGTTAATGGTACAGTGACAGGCAGGTAGATCAATGGAATAGATTGAAGACCCAGAAATGAACCACACACCTATAGTCACTTGACCTTTGACAAAGGAGCTAAAACCATCCAAATACAACTGCATCACAGCTACTGCATCTATAGTTCAGGGAACATCATTGTGGATGTGGTAAAAAAATACCAGCTCACCTACTGTAAAGCATTCTTGCTTAGAAAATTATAGCATCGCCGGGCATGGTGGCACACGCCTTTAATCCCAGCACTTGGGAGGCAGAGGCAGGCAGATTTCTGAGTTCAAGGCCAGCCTAGTTTCCAAAGTGAGATCCAAGACATCCAGAGCTATAAAGAGAAACCCTGTCTTGAAAAAAAAACAAGAAAGAAAGAAAGAAAGAAAGAAAGAAAGAAAGAAAGAAAGAAAGAAAGAAAAAAGAACCCAAATATCCTATAACTAGAAAAATCTAAAATATCCAGTTTTCAACAAAAATATGAAGAGTGAAAATAAAGTAAGTAATATGTAACCCATGCTGCCTAAAAATATCAGTGAACATTGTAAGCGGTTTCAGATGTTGTACGTAACATCAGAAACATGTTCAACAAACTATAGTAAAGCACATGCTGGTTATTAAAGGAAAGCTAAAGAAAAAATATAATTAGAGATGCTTAAAACAATTACCTCAAAAAATTATTATTGAATTTTGTGAGTCATCACTCTGTCTGCCCCTCAATTAAATATCACATTAAAGCATGGTTGCTTCCTTATACAAACTAACCTTGCTTTTATTGTTAGGAATTAAAGATCTGTACTAATAGTGTGTCTGTATTCTACCAGATCATACTGTAATATAGGGCCTTTCTACATTCCTTCAAGATTGTATAGGCCTAGAAAATTTTGGATATGATTTCTTGCCAGAGCATCCATGTCACTGGGTTAAAATTCCTCTACATTTTCTTTATTTTTTCTAATATTTAGAGTGAAGTGGTGTTTGTTTATTTGTTTGTTTGTTTGATAGTTTGTTTTTGCTTTTTTCTTTAATATCATATTATCCTGGGGATTCTAATTGATGCTAGAAGTAAATAAGTGCAGTTAATAACATTGAGAGCAAGAGAAAAAGTGAGAAAAATTCACAATTATAGACAGAAACACACAATGAAATACAAACACAGAGACATACACAGGAAGACAGAAACACACAGAAAGAGAGAAAGACAGCGACAGAGGTAGAAAATCATTCAAGTGATAATAATAAATCTATTATAACAGGGATATTTTCAACAATTCTAAGAAATCCATAGAGTTAAAATTATCACTGGGAATATTACTTGCATAGTATAGCATAGAAGATCAATATCTGAGAATAAAACACTTGAAAAGGATATTTCCAAAACAACCATTGCTACAATAGGATCAAAATAGTAAAATTAGTTAACGTGAAAAATCTCAACCACACAGTTCCAATTATAGGATATTTCTGATAGACATTAAATATGATGGAAAATAAGAGGAAAAAAGAAAAAGAGAAAGAAGAAAGACAGAGCGAGAGAGAGAAAGACAGACAGAAAGAAGACAGACATTAAGATAGACAGACAGACAGACAGACAGACAGACAGAAAGCAAGAAACGTTTAAATTCCCAGTATCTGTGTGTAAAATTATTTAAAATATTTAAACTTTATAAGGAAATCTAAAAATCAGGCAAACCCACAACAATTAAGAATGTCATCAACTACTTATTAATACTCAATGTCAAGATCTATTATTAATACTTAATAATGCAGGCCGTGCACTGACAAAGGTCAGTGGAACATTGCTGTGTTTCAAGTGTATCAATCCCTGTGAAAACTGAGAACTAAGGGGAGGGGAGAGAAACTGTCAACCCAAGTCTCATGTAGAATCTCAAAACTGAATCAAGATAATGCACCAGTGACCAAAGAGCCAAGAGAGATAAAAAAAGTAAAACTTATTTATATAAAATATAGGAGAAAATGTGCATGATCTTGGGTAGAAGGAGTTCTGTGAAATGACAAGTATCATAAAAGGAAAAAATGGCTTAGTTGTAAAATAATATTTTACCTAAAATTATAACTATTGAGATATCCACAAAGTAATAGGAGATGATGATATGTCTCATGAATGATTTGAATTCACAACATATAAATTCTTTCATTGATTATAAGAAATAGAGAAACTTACAGAAGGAAGGGTACTTCCTTCATCATTTAAAAAGTACTGAGAGAGAGAGAGAACAAGCTAGAGAGAGAGAGAGAGAGAGAGAGAGAGAGAGAGTTTATACCAGCAATTTTAAAAGAGAGGTGATGAATTTAAAAGAAAACAAAGGAATGGATATATAGAAGATTTGAAAGGAGATACGATGTAATTATATTATGATCTCAAAGAAAAAAAGAAAATTAAAAATCAGCTTTTGCAGAAAAGCACTTGAAATTCACCAGGATATTATTATACACTAGTCAGAATGACTATATTAAAATTAAGTAAATTATTATATTTGGTAGAGAACAGAAAAGCTGAATCCTTCATAAGTTCCTCACTAGATGAAAGCTAGTATAATCACAGGGCTGCAGAAATTGTTCAAGGGGTAAAGTCTTGACTGGTCTTGCATAAGACTAGAATTCCATTGTTAGCATCCCTATGGGTCAATTTACAATCAGCTGGATATCCAATTCTAGGAGGTCTGAAACCCTCTTTAGCCTTGGTGGGAATCTTCAGACACGTACATGTGTATACACACACACACACACACACAAACACACACACACACACACACACACACACACACACAAAGAGAGAGGGAGGAAGAGAGAGAGAGAGGAAGAGAAAGAGAGAGAGAGAGAGAGAGAGAGAGAGAGAGAGAGAGAGAGCGAGCATATATAAAAAATAAAACAATATAATCACTTTTCAAAAACAGTTAACACTTTCTTAAATTGTTAATGATTTCATAAGGCCAACCTGTTTCACCCCAAGTAATCTACCCAGGAGAAAAGTAAACCAAGGTATTCCAAAAGGCAAGGACTCAAATGTTCCTAACATCATTACAACAATAGCCAAGTATGGAAATATTTCCAATTTCCATAGAATGGCAAAAGACAGAAAATAAATGTAATAGTTATCAAGGCATTACTGATATATAAAAACAGAAAACTACAAAAATCCTTAAGATCCAAAATACATTCAGTATGACAAATGAGAAAAAAAAATGGACACAATATCACTTATTGTATAATTCAGTATAATGAAATGCTCAGATTATGCAAATTCATGAAGATAGATAGCATATCAGCTTTTGCATAGGATTGGTAGTTTGCATTTTATCCTTGCCTTAAAGGATTATATTTAAATAGACACAGAAAGATTTCAGAGTTTATGTAAATACTTTTCATTGTCATGAACATTACATAACTATAAATTCACTAAAAATCATTGAAATGTGCAATTGCTATAGGGAATTTTATACTTTACAAACCGTGTCTTAATATATCATTTAAAACAGGAGCTGTAGAGCAGAGTACTGTTTGGTGGGTAGTAAATGGGAGATTAGATACAGAGCATTAGTTAGGAATGTATTGCTGATGTCTTGATATAAGGAGATTAAATGAAAGCCATACATATACCATCATGCAGAGTTAGATATAGAGATGACCCCAGAGAATTGGCTTCCCACACAACTGAATCTTAAATTAATTTTTAGAACAAGAATGTGTATTTTAAATTTTCAAACAGCTAAGTACTGGATAAAATAGAGCTATATTCTACTACATTCTGGTTTGCTAAAATATCCTTCTCTGATTATATAGAACCTTAACTCAACTTTCTGTAAGAATTGCATTAAAATTGTTTAAAAATGATATTAAAAACCACTGTTATTTTTAAAATGTAAAATAGGGGAAATGATTTTGTATGACATGTGTTAGAATATACTTAAGATTTCCCTGTGAATATACAGTCCACTCTGAACTGGGAAGGATATAGGCCATATACAGATCTTTTTGTCTCTCTCTGCTGTTTGAAGTCCTATCCTTAAGATTTATCTCCAGCTCAGTAGCAGACCTGCTCTAGCCTCCTTTCAGCCTGCCCCCTTCTCTGGCAGATCACACAGATCATGCCCTCCAAACTTCCTTCCCCTAACACGTTTCTTTTTCCCAGCCCCCAAATGCAGCAGGTATTCCCTGGGAACTCACAGACTACTTTGACCAGTGAAGAGAGTAGGCCAGCTGCAGATTTTCACCTGTCCTTTCATCATAAATTAACATTATTACAAAGGAAACGGGGGGGGGTATAACAATATGTACAGTGTAAATCCAGATAAACTTTAAAACCTGCATCTGCCATATTGAAAAATAGTCTTGATAAATGCCACTTATCAAAATTAAATCAAGATCTGATAAGTAATTTAAACCCATGAATAACCCTTACTGAAATATAAGCATTCATTGAAAGCCTAATAACAACAACAAAATCACAACTCAACCCAACCCAAAACAACAATGATAACAAACAACAACAATAACAAAAACAACAACAACAACAACAACAAAAACAAGACCACCTCAGGGCCAGGTAGTTTTAGCATAAAATACTACCAGATTTCAAAGAAGAGTGAAGTCCAACACATTTCACATTATTCCAGAAAGTAGAAACAAAAGAATTATTGTACAATTTGTTTTTTGAGTCCACAGTTACCCTAATATCTAAACCAGATAACCCCCCACAAAAAATAAAATTGTAGACTAATTTCTCATATGAACATGGGAGCTTGTCTCATATAAACTTCATGAAAAAATTCTCAGTCTAGGCCTCAGGATCCACAGGAGCCATCCTGGTTCCGGGACTCTGCAGAAAGTAGTCTGCACAGATGAGAGTGTGGACTACAGAAGCTAACAACTTCTGTGACAGGCCAAAGCAACAAAGCTTCTGGGAAAGGTCCTGTTTTGGGCTTTCATGTTCGGCCAGGAACAGATCCAAACGCCAGATATCTGTGTACCTTCCCTGTAAGAGGAGAGCTTGCCAGCAGAGACTGCTCTGACCACTGAAACTCAGAGGAGAGATTTAGTCTCCCAGGTCTACTGATAGAGGCTAACAGAATCACCAGAGGAACAATCTCTAACCAGAGACAACTAAAACAACTAACTCCAGATATTGCCAGATGGCAAAAGGCAAATGTAAGAATCTTACTAACAGAAAACAAGACCACTCACCATCATCAGAACCCAGCACTCCCACTTTGCCCAGTCCAGGGCACCCCAACACACCCAAAAATCTAGGCCCAGATTTAAAAGCATATCTCAAGATGATGGTAGAGGGCATCAAGAAGGACTTTAATAACTCACTTAAAGAAATACAGGAGAACACTGCTAAATAGGTAGAAGATATTAAAGAGGAAGCACAAAAATCCCTTAAAGAATTGCAGGAAAAGACAACCAAACAGGTGATCGAATTGAATAAAACCATCCAAGACCTAAAAAGGGAAGCAGACACAATAAAGAAACCCCAAGTGAGGCAACGCTGGAGATAGAAACCCTAGGAAAGAAATCTGGAACCATAGATGCAAGCATCAACAACAGAATACAAGAGATGGAAGAGAGAATCTCAGGCGCAGAAGATTCCATAGAGAACATTGGCACAACAATCAAAGAAAATGGAAAATGCAAAAAGATCCTAACTCAAAACATCCAGGAAATCCAGAACACAGTGAGAAGACCAAACCTATGGATAATAGGAGTAGATGAGAATAAAGATTTTCAACTCAAATATCTTCAACAAAATTATAGAAGAAAACTTCCCAAATCTAAAGAAAGAGATGCCCATGAACGTACAAGAAGCCTACAGAACTCCAAATAGACTGGACCGGAAAAGAAATTCCTCCTGACACATAATAATCAGAACAACAAATGCACTAAATAAAGATAGAATACTAAAAGCAGTAAGAGAAAAAGGTCAAGTAACATATAAAGGCAAGCCTATCAGAAGTACACCAGATTTTTCACCAGAGACTATGAAAGCCAGAAGAGCCTGAACAAATGTTATACAGACATTAAGAGAACACAAATTCCAGCCAAGGCTACTATACCCAGCTAAAGTCTCAATTATCATAGATGGAGAAAACAAAGTATTCCACGACAAAACCAAATTCACACATTATTCCCTGAATCTAGCCCTTCAAAGGATATTAACAGAAAAAAAAAATACAAGGACTGAAACCACACACTAGAAAACCCAAGGAGGTAATCCCTCAACAAAACTAAAAGATGACAGCCACAAGAACAGAATGCCAACTGTAACACAAAAAATAACAGGAACCAACAATTACTTTTCCTTAATATCTCTTAATATCAATGGTCTCAACTCCCCAATAAAAAGACATAGACTAACAAACTGGCTACACAAACAAGACGCTACATTTTGCTGGTTACAGGAAACTCATCTAAGAGAAAAAGATAGACACAACCTCAGAATGAAAGGCTGGAAAACAATTTTCCAAGCAAATGGTATGAAGAAAAAAGCTGGAGTAGTCATTCTAATATCTAATAAAATCGACTTCCAACCCAAAGTCATCAAAAAAGACAAGGAGGGGCACCACATACTCATCAAAGGTAAAATCCTCCAAGAGTAACTATCAATTCTGAATATCTATGCTCCAAATACAAGGGCAGCCACATTCATTAAAGAAAATTTAGTAATGTTCAAAGCACACATTGCACCTCACACAATAATAGTGGGAGAGTTCAGCACACCACTTTCACCAATGGACAGATCATGGAAACAGAAACTAAACAGGGACACAGTGAAACTAACAGAAGTGATGAAACAAATGGACTTAACAGATATCTACAGAACATTTTATCCTAAAACAAAAGGATATACCTTCCTCTCAGCACCTCATGGTACCTTCTCCAAAATTGACCACATACTTGGTCACAAAACAAGCCTCAACATATACAAAAAAATTGAAATTGTCCCATGCATCCTATCAGATCACCAGGGACTAAGGCTGATCTTCAATAACAAAATAAATAATAGAAAGCCAACAGTCAAGTGTAAACTGAACAACACTCTTCTCAATGATACCTTGATCAAGGAAGGAATAAAGAAAGAAATTAAGTACTTTTTGGAGTTTAATGAAAATGAAGCTACACTATACCCAAACTTATGGGACACAATGAAAGCATTTCTAAGAGGGAAACTCATAGCTCTGAGTGCCTCCAAAAAGAAACTAGAGAAAGCACACATTAGCAGCTTGACAACACACCTAAAAGCTCTAGAACAAAAGAAAGCAAATTCACCCAAGAGGAGTAGATAGCAGGAAATAATCAAACTCAGGGGTGAAATCAACCAAGTGGAAACAAGAAGAACTATTCAAAGAATCAACCAATTGAGGAGCTAGTTCTTTGTGAAAATCAACAAGATAGATAAACCCTTAGACAGAGTCACTAGAGGGCACAATTCCAGGACAGCTGAGGCTACAAAGAAACCTGTCTCAAAAAAAAAAAAAAAAAAGCCAAATTTAAATACCTACAAATAAATAAATAATGACTTTGAAAGCATCCTAATTAAAAAAATCAGAAGTGAAAAGGGAGACATAACAACAGATCCTGAAGAAATCCAAAACACCATCAGATCCTTCTACAAAAGGCTATACTCAACAAAACTAGAGATCCTGGAAGAAATGGACAAGTTTCTAGAGAGAAACCAGGTACCAAATTTAAATCAAGATCAGGTTAGTGATCTAAACAGTCCTATACCCACTAGAGAAATAGAAGCAGTCATTAATATTCTACCAACCAAAAAAAGCCCAGTACCAGATGGGTTTAGTGCAGAGTTCTATCAGACATTCAAAGAAGATCTAATCCCAGTTCTTCACAAACTATTCCACAAAATAGAAACAGAAGGTACTCGACCCAACTCATTCTATGAAGCCACAATTACTCTGATACCTAAACCACAAAAAGACCCAACAAAGATAGAGAACTTCAGACCAATCTCCCTTATGAATATCGTTGCAAAAATCCTCAATAAAGTTCTTGCTAACCGAATCCAAGAAGACATCAAAACAATCATCCATCCTGACCAAGTAGGTTTCATCCCAGGGATGCAGGGATGGTCAATATATGGAAATCCATCAATGTAATCCAATATATAAACAAACTCAAAGACAAAAACGGCATGATCATCTCGTTAGATGCTGAGAAAGAATTTGACAAAATCCAACACCCATTCATGATAAAAGTCTTGGAAAGATCAGGAATTTAAGGCCCATACCTAAACACAATAAAAGCAATCTACAGCAAACCAGTAGCCAACATCAAAGTAAATGGAGAGAAGCTGGAAGCAATCCCACTAAAATCAGGGACTAGACAATGCCTTCCACTCTCTCCCTACCTATTCAACAATGTACTTGAAGTCCTAGCCAGAGCAATTAGACAACAAAAGGAGATCATGGGGATACAAATTGGAAAGGAAGACATCAAAATACCACTTTTTGCAGATGATAAGATAGTATATATAAGTGACCCTAAAAATTCCACCAGAGAAATCCTAAGCCTGATAAACAGCTTCAATGAAGTAGCTGGATATAAAATTAATTCAAACAAGTCAATGGCCTTTCTGTACACAAAGGATAAACAGGCTGAGAAAGAAATTAGGGAACAACACCCTTCTCAATAGTCACTAATAGTATAAAATACCTCGGCGTGACTCTAACTAAGCAAGTAAAAGATCTGTATAAGAACATCAAGTCTCTGAAGAAAGAAATTAAAGAAGATCTCAGAAGATGGAAAGATCTCCCATGCTCATGGATTGGCAGGATCAATGTAGTAAAAATGGCTATCTTGCCAAAAGCAATCTACAGATTCAATGCAATCCCCATCAAAATTCCAACTCAATTCTTCAAAGAATTAGAAAGGGCAATCGGCAGATTCATCTGGAATAACAAAAAACCTAGGATAGCAAAAACTCTTCTCAAGGATAAAAGAACCTCTGGTGGAATCACCATGCCTGACCTCAAGCTGTACTACAGAGCAATTTTGGTATAAATTGCATGGTACTGGTATAGTGACAGACAAGTAGAATAATGGAACAGAATTGAAGACCCAGAGATGAACCCACACATCTATGGTCATTTGGTCTTTGACAAGGGAGCTAAAACCATCCAGTGGAAAAAAAAGACAGCATTTTCAACAAATGGTGCTGGCACAACTGGCAGTTATCATGTAGAAGAATGCGAATTGGTCCATTTCTATCTCCTTGTATTAAGGTCAAATATAAGTGGATTAAGGAACTCCACATAAAACTAGAGACACTGAAACTTATAGAGGAGAAATTAGGGAAAAGCCTCAAAGATATTGGCACAGGGGGAAAATTCCTGAATAGAACAGCAATGGCTTGTGCTGTGAGATCAAGAATCAATAATTGGACCTCATAACGTTGCAAAGCTTCTGTAAGGCAAAAGACACTTTCAATAAGGAAAAAAGGCCACCAACAGATTGGGAAAGGATCTTTACCTATCCCAAATCAAATAGGGGACTAATATCCAATATATATAAAGAACTCAAGAAGGTGGACTCCAGAAAATCAAATAACCCTATTAAAAAATGGGGCTCAGAGCTGAACAAAGAATTCTCACCTGTGGAATATCAAATGACGGAGAAGCACGTGAAAAAATATTCAACATCCTTAATCATTAGGGAAATGCAAATCAAAACAACCCTGAGATTCCACCTCACACCAGTCAGAATGGCTAAGATCAAAAATTCAGGTGACAGCAGGTGCTGGTGAGGATGTTGAGAAAGAGGTACAGTCCTCCATTGTTGGTGGGATTGTAATCTTGTACAACCACTCTTGAAAGCAGTCTGGCGGTTCCTCAGAAAAATGAACATAGTACTACAGGAGGATCCCACAACACCTCTCCTGGGCATATATCCAGAAGATGTCCCAACCGGTAAGAAGGACACATGCTCCACTATGTTCATAGTAGCCTTGTTTATTATAGCCAGAACCTGGAAAGAACCAGATGCCCCTCAACAGAGGAATGGATACAGAAAATGTGGTACATTTACACAATGGAGTACTACTCAGCTATTAAAAGAATGAATTTATGAAATTCCTAGCCAAATGGATGGACCTGGAGGGCACCATCCTGAGTGAGGTAACCCAATCACAAAGGAACTCACACAATATGTACTCACTGATAAGTGGATATTAGCCCAGAAACTTAGGATACCCAAGATACAAGATACAATTTGCTAAACGCATGAAACTCAAGAAGAATGAAGACCAAAGTGTGGACACTTTGCCACTTCTTAGAATTGGGAACAAAACACCCATGGAAGGAGTTACAGAGACAAAATTTGGAGCTGTGACAAAAGGATGGACCTCTAGTGATTGCCATATGCAGGGATCTATCCCATAATCAGCTTCCAAACGGTGACACCATTGCATACACTAGCAAGATTTTGCTGAAAGGACCCAGATATAGCTGTCTCTTGTGAGACTATGTTGGGGCCTAGCAAACACAGAAGTGGATGCTCACAGTCAGCTATTGGATGGATCACAGGGCCCCCAATGGAGGAGCTAGAGAAAGTACCCAAGGAGCTAAAGGGATCTGCAACCCTATAGGTGGAACAACATTATGAACTAACCAGTACCCTGGAGCTCTTGACTCTAGCTGCATATGTATCAAAAGATGGCCTAGTCAGCCATCACTGGAACAAGAGGCCCATTAGACTTGCAAACTTTATATGCCCCAGTACAGGGGAACAGCAGTGCCAAAATGAGGGAGTGGGTGGGTAGCGGAGTGGGGTGGGTGGGTATGGGGGACTTTTGGGATAGCACTGGAAATATAAATGAGAAAAATACCTAATAACAAATTTAAAAAAATTCTCAGTCTAATGCTTTCATGCTGAATCCAAGAACACATAAAAAAAATAATTTCCAGTATCAAATAGGTCTCATTTGATAGATGCCAGGATGGTTCAGTATATGGAAATTGACAGTGCCACCATATAAACTATCTGAAAGAAAAAAAAAAAAAACGTAAAATTTTCTCAATAGGTACACAAAAGGACACTGAGATAATCCAACACCGAATCATGATAAAAGACTTTGTGACATTAATAAGACAAGGTACATACTTACACTTAATCAAGACAATTTACAGCAAGCATAGCGCCACCAAATCAAGCTCGAGAACTCAAAAGAATTCCACTAAAATCAGAACTAAGACTTTGTGGTATGAACTCCATACCTCTTCAATATAGTACTTGAAGTCTTAGAATAATATGTCAAGTGAAGGAGGTCAAAGAGATACAAGTTGGAAAGGAAGAAGACGAAGTATCTTTATTTTCAGATTGTTGTGATAGAACCTAGTGGGGAAACCCCCACTTCATTCCCGATTCGGCATGCACCCAAAAAAATCAGGAAGGACCATCTTGATGTAATTACATGAGGTCGTTTAATGAAGGAGCTCCAGACCGACATGCATCTCACACAGGAGATAATGGCCATGAGGCTCGAAAGCTAGGGGTTTTTATGGGGTGAGGGGCTTAGGGGTGTGGAATTCAGCATAGCAACACACTAGTCACACTATTGGCTTAGTCAAACATTAACAGAAAGATTACATGTCAGCAAAAGGGCATCAGGTCTTTGTTCCTGTGTGCTGGGGGCTTATCTTGTTCACATAGCAACCATTTGATGTATGACTTTACCTGGCATCAAGGGGCAGTAGACAGAGGGGAGGTTCCGGCCAAGTGGTGTTGACCCAGACAAGATAGCCCTGCTTGTCCTTGTATTTTTTCATTTTTACAGTCAAGCTGTTCTTAGGAATGTCTTAACAACAGCCCTGTCTGTTCTGCTTTGTTCTTGGCCCCATGTTGCGGGCTCATAGACAACTCTTTTACATGAATCACAAGTTACAAAATCTCATTTTCCTTCAGTTGCAGTAATTCTTTATCCCAAATAAGCCCGGCAATGAAAACATGACTCAATTCATATGAATACATGCTGTGTGGCTAGATTGGGCAGATCTACCGCTATACTACCATCTTCTCCATCTATGAGACCCCTTAGAACTTGCAGTTTCTCCAGACCATGTGCTTCTGCTCTGCTTTTCTTCTTCTTCCTCCTCCTCTGTGTCCTCTCCCTCTTCTATCTTCCCCCTCTTCTCTCTCCACACCTTCCTCCACCTTCCCTTTTATGTGCCCAATCATCAACTCTCCTTTATTTTACAAATTAAGGTGGGAAACAGGTTTACAGGAAATCACCTGAGTGCTGACTTGTTCCTTGTTCACAACCACTCACAGAAGAACAGAATTAACATCAAATATAATGAGAAAACAAGATTTACTAAGTTTGTGTTTTTATCCAAAATCTGAATTAAAGCTGGTGAGCATATCCAGGTGTATAAGAGTTTAACAAACAGATCAAATTTTCATGTGAAGTACACAGGTGCCTTGTTTCTGCACTCTCCTGCAGAAGTCCCCCTTCCCCCTTAGGCTGTCTTCCAGCAAGCATAGTGAGGCTTGCCTCTGCATTTTTCTTTAGAAGTTCTGCTTCCCTGTCCCTGTCCCTGTCCCTCTCCCCCTTCTTGCAGCACCAGCCTCATGACTTGACTTGGACAGTAGAGAATCTTGAGACTGGTTACCAACTCAACAAAGCCACTCAGGACCCCCTGGTTTCCAGATTTGACCTTTAATCTGTTCCAGCTGGCTGACACTTGTGGCCTGACAACCAACAGACTTTACGACATTCATATCCACCCTGTCGGTTGTGGACTTTTTAATAAATGTCCTGGAAAGAAAAGGACTGTTAGATTTGGGGGTTCCAGAACATTTTACTGTGCTTCCTTGGGATGTGAGACATCAGTTACAGAGATAAAAACATGGGGGGGTGGTTGTCAAGAGAAGACCTTATCACAGTCTCCTGAAAGGGGAGTGAGTCTGAAGTTCTACTGAGGTTCACAGACAAAGAGAAACAAACAAAAGGATGGGAAGCTGGGAGGTCTAGGGGCCTTCAGAGGGGGCATTAGTTCCGGACTCCTTTTTCACCATTAGACTCTCTGTAAGCCCATTGTGAACCCCTCAGCCAGTAGCTGTAGGGCCAAACCAGATTTTGACAAACCCTAAACCAGTATGGGGAAACCCTACACAGGACAAACTCTCCCGGACACCAGTCCTCAGACTCGCGGCTGCTGCTTCCCCAGACACACCCCTGCAGGAGCTGCCAGTAGATCCACTTTGGTTGATGATGCTAAAGACCTTTCAGAATCTGAATGGCTTCCAGCCAGAGCTATTTCCTGCTGCTTGTACTATATTGCTAGACCCCCTTTTTTGAAGCTGTTAGATTCATATCTAAATATGTTGAGTCTGAGAAGGACACTGCATATAGATAGTCCCAAGAAGGCCCAGACTTAACCCTGCAGACATATCAGGACAAGACACCTGCCTGGGAAAAGTTCCCTTGTCACATCAGAACCTTTCAATCAAACAATCCCCAGTGTTCATTGCGTTTGTTTGGTTATAATATTAAGTGACGTACAATTCAGAAAGAATCTGTAAATGATTCAAACACCCATTGCCGTTATTTAATTTCAAGCTATTTTTTTAATGACTCAACGTACAAAGCCCTTTACATAAATGGTAGGAATGAGACAGAAGATAAACACCAATTTATATAACATGTCTCATTAATGACTTGACTAATCGGCTGGAGTTCATGTATTCTGTTAAGTTCCATTAAAATGATAATCCTGGTTCTCTTCTATCCATAAAAACATCTAGAGAATTAATAGTGTCATGAACCTTTATATTAATATGCTAGTATTCTGCAATGGAAACATAGCAAGAAAAGACTTTGCAAAACATGGCAGTGATTTAGTAGAACAACACAACTAGCTCCTGATGTTTTTCTACATGTGCTATTCAGTTTAAAGACTTCCTACTACTGAAGGTATTTGCAATTAAATGAGTATATATTTATTATGATCTAGCATTGATTTAATGATTTAGTTTCCTCCCTTTTTATTTTTGTAAACAAACAACATTTTCCCTAGGCTCTAGTTATAAACCAGCATTTGAATTCTAATGACAAGATGTTCCTTTTGTGCCTTTCTTCCTACAAGTGAGCTGTTTTTAGTGGTAAACCAGCTAATTAAAGGCTGTGTGGAAGGAAATAAATGGAGATAATTGAATTAATATTAAAACAATTAGCAGTTAATCACTTCTTATATACCTCATTCCAAATTTAAAATTTCAGCCAAAGCTCATTGTTATCTGTATGGTTCTCAGTTTTATTTTTAAATATATTTTTCAAATGTACACCAACATTTGCAGAAGAATCATTAATTCATTCAAAGTGCACAAATAGTGCACAGTTAAACTGTCATTAAATCTTCCAGAAATTCTATATCACTAGGATCACAGAATTAAAAGGATATGGAGGTAAAAACTCTATAGTAAGAAAACATTGTCAGCAGTTGGATTTCAGCATTAAACTCTCTTGACACTTGTTGACTGCCAGTTGAACATCAGTTATTCTGACTGCCTCTGATTTACTAAGAGATAAACACTTACCTTCAGATTCCAGAGCTTTCGGTTTTTTTTGTTTTTTTTGTTTTTGTTTTTTTGCTTTTTTTTTATTTAACCTGGATAAACTTCTAATATGCTTTGTGATGTACTTGCATACAAGTTGAAGCTCCTAGTTTTTTGATTAATCCAAAACCTGTTGCTACTTGATGGTCAATGTTGTGATTAATGTATATGTATATGTTTAGAAAGTTTTAGTGTTTCTCCTATCTCTCTAAACTGGACTGCAGTGTGGTCCAATTAATCATATTGTTATGTAGAAAAAACATTTTTATAAATGCCAAACTTAACAAACAGATATCCATGGTTTTGAAAAAGGAAAATCTGTAACTATTCTGTACCACTTAGTGATTGATTGCATATGTCACAACTCAGGCAAATGCAGAGAGATTAAAAATAAATAAATTTACATCCATGTGGTTTGAACTATCCAGACTGTAGACCATTGCCACCCTGAAAGGATAAAGATAATATCCGCTGCATACACAGCATGAAGTCAGAATCTGCTTCCTCCTAGACTCTGACAAGATGTACATGACAGACACATCTGGGCAGGTGGGAGATAAGTGAAGACACATGTTTCAGAGGTGATCTGTACCCAGTTGGGTTCATAACAGCCATTTCCTGGTGTCTGTAAAGAAGCATATACAGTCCTGCCTAGAGCTTCCTGAACTCTGCCATTATTGTTCTGGGAAATTAAAGTTCTATATAAATGCTTTAATTTTTTGAACATCTTAAACTAAATATTAGTTTTAATAATATTATTTGAATAATATAAATTCACTTTCTTTCTCTATATGAATATTGTTATTTCTTAGGAACTCGTATTTTCTACATTACAGAATTTAGATGAAAAACAATATGAAAGACCATATTTTTAAAATCTATTCAGTCATAGTACTTGGCTAGCAGGCACAAGCATATTCATTATTACATCATAAGACAGAAAGAGTGGATGACTTAACAAAAACAATCAATTGTTGAATTGATATTGAGTGAAGAAATAATGCACTCTCTTAACTAAAAATGGATAGTAGCAACATTTTAGTGGAGTTAATTTTGGTATTCTTCAGTAAAAGCCAAGAAATTCTTTGAAGTGTTTTAAAAATGCCATTCTTAAATCCTGTTCCCAACCATAACAAGCATAATGAGTAACAGAAATAATTTCTTCACCTGCAGAGCAAGGTACCTCACCTTTAAACAGTTTGTGTATAGTTAAGTTCCACGGTTGCCAAGATTGGATTGTAAATTCTACAATCTTGGATTTTTCTTCCCAATATATCTTCAAAATAAGATTCATGAGAGCAAGCAATGTACTGCCAAAGCAATTACAAGGCTGTCTTCCAATTCTTGCCTGTTTTAGGAGGCAAATAACATGGGAACCCAAATTCTATTAAGACGTAATTATAGAATTAGGTGATAATGACACAGATAACAAAGGATGTGAGCCAATTTAGAGAATTTACTGAAGAACTAAAAGCACAGTTGTTGTAATATGGCAACAATTGAGGAGATTTATATTACAGTATGAGCATGTGTCTTGATTTCTGCTCACAAGTTAAAAATGAGTGAACTGAAACTCAGTTCATTGGTCCTTAGGCAGAAAAGTGGAGAAAGCACCAACTTGGCAAAATTGGTAGATCATTATCCATTGCCATCATTTGCAGCCTGCCATCATGATCTGAGGCCTGCTCTCAAATCCTTGTGACAGCCATCCCTTTCGTTCTCCCAGTGGTGGCATGGGGATGTCTTTAGATAGTCGATACTTATGTTATTGTAGATGGGAAACAGAGGTAAGCCTCGAAACCACGATTCTGTTTTCAGTACCTACAAGTTAGTCACTACACTTAAAAGAACACGGTTTGCTTGTAATGGAAAGTTCAGGGAACTGCAGCAGGATGATGAGCACAACTTCAAGACTATTCTGATCTATATAGCAAATAAAAGAACAGTAGGGACCTCAGAGCAGGACCATCTCTAAAAGACAAAGCTTCATACCAGCACAATTTCAAAACAATTATTTTGAACATCTTGTTTCATCAATGTCCTTCAGACTCTCATTTTTTTCAGAAATATTAAATCAAAAATGTCCACATTATTTAGAATTTAAAAGATGCTTTCAAACCCTTCCTTCCTTTATTATAAAAATGGTTTCCTGATACAGATTCCTTTCCCTCCCAAATATTATGAGATCTACTATTAATGAGAACTCATTTTATGTTGAAATACTTAATATACAACTTTGCACAATAGGCTCTCCAATAAACTGCATTGATCCCATGCCTGAAAAGTACTTCCTTCTTTTAAATGATATATTTGACATTCTGTTACCAGTATGAATTCTTTCAGTTATAATGTAAATATATTCGGGGAGTAACCTGGAATTATAAATTATCAGCTTAACGAGAAGACTGATTGAGTGGATCAAGTTGTGAGTTCTAAAACAAATGGCAGAAAAATAAAGTCTGTATGTCTCATTATCTCAGTTCTTTCTGAACAGAACATCAACTGTGTCCAGCGAGTTTCATTGCTGACAGAAACAAATTAAAGGGGATCTTTATCTTCTTAAGCCCACTCAGACAGAATGTGTGACCCAGAGAGCTCTATAGTCTCATTTTTCCTGTTTGGAATAACAAAGAATAAAAATCCAAATCATAAAACATGTGGGCTTATGAACATGGCAAGATGTCTTAAACTAATTCTAGCTTCCTTCCGTCTCAACCATAGTAGCCGAGATCAGGTAAAACACGATGCTTCCTTTTCAGAACTCTTTTCCCCGTCTACTGGCAGGGCTGTGAAGCCTTGAGATTTTGACAAGACTCTGGCATATACAACTCAGAATTAATCACACCAAGTTCACCTTCAGACTCAGTCCAAGGGTATTCCAGAGCACAAGGGAACTAAGGAGCATCAGTGTTCAGCAGGCGTAGAAACAAAGAGCCTTTCTGCTTCTCTTTTGGATTTAGGCATTTAAGAGATCATTTCTGAGTACAATGCTACACCCCAACCCCTAGATAAACTGTTCCATTGACATCTAGATTTCTTGGCTTAAGTTCTTGGAAACTTGTAACTTTAGGCCTCTTCTCTTCACATTTTCATTATCCCTGGTATCTGGACTCTTTGTCTAAACAAAAACGCCCCTTTTCTGAGATTTTTTTCCCTGTCTATATGGATATTGTTGTCCATTGAATGTAGGTGATTTTACTTTCAAAAAGTTTGTCATTCTGTACATGATTGCTTTATCATGACATTTAAGATCTGCCATTGATATCTTCCTTCTACTTTACCTGCAGTTAGTTTGACCAAGAACAAGAACATACACAAACAGGCAAAATAGATGATAGATAGATAGATACATAGATATATACATACATAGGTACACAGATAGATAGATAGATAGATAGATAGATAGATAGATAGATAGATAGATAAACACATAGTACACAGACAAAGTGAGGACTTCTTCCTTTGGTACAGCCTGAAAATTCCATGAAACAATGAACAGTTAATACACATCCTAAACTTACAGCCTAAACACCCTAAAATTTCAAGTCAATCTCCTTTACACACGTTCTCACCTCATCCTCAGAACATCTTAGGCGCTTATGATGATCTACTAAAAATGCCTCCTTATGTAGTCCAGAAATCACATTGTTGATTTGGTTGTGTAAAATCTGTATAATTGACCTTATTCCGTGTATATGTCTTGGTCTTGTTCTTTTCTTTGTGCCTTCTGGCTTGATTTTTTTTTTTTGATATTGACTTTATTTCTGAATTATCTCAATTATCTTTAAACATTTATTATGTTTGCTATGGAGCAAAAATCACAATTCTGTCTCTTTCCTTGGGAGCATTTTCTCTAACTTCCCTATATTTTCTTTCTATAGGCTCTGGAAGAGAATATTCTTTCCTCTCTCAGATGACCTGATGATAATTGTTGATCTTTCCAAGGTCATCTTGGCAACTCTACCTGACTTTTGGGACTGTACCTGTCATCATTTCCTTCCTCACTCAAATTCATTAGATTCACCTATAACCAACCCTAGGCTTCCTCTGTTTATTTCACTTCATTTGTGAACTATTTTGATATTTTCCTTCTTTATTATTGTCTGTATAATTTAAAGCAGAATTTTATAAGAGCTTGAAAATGAACACCGAAGCTTCATCCCCAAACACCAGTTTCTGATCACTAAATGTTACTATTCCAACTACTTCCATAGTGACAAAAAATTCCTGTTTTTATGAATAGGGCTAATCCATTGACCCTTAATTTTTTTTCCATAATGAATATCCAATACTCTTAAGTTACTATCAAGCAGAGAGTTAAGTATGTTTTGCTTCATTTAGAAAATAAATTACTAGTGCATAATCTCTCTAATAATCTTGTTCTCTAGATCAGTTGTTCTCAACTTTCCTTTCTTATTTGACTGGCAACGTTTGCTTTCTTGAGGTATGTATTGTTTTTGATTCTATAAAACCATCTTTCTTGTTTCTATTCATAACTCTAAAAATTTCTTTCTGCCTCTTTCTTAAGCTCTACTGTCTCCTGTATCCAAATAGGCCAGAGAACATAGAGAACAATGGTTCTCAAAAGAATTCTTTCAAAAAACAGTGAACCTTTTGGGGTTTCCATATCAGATATCCTGCATATGAGATATCTACATTACAATTTATACAGTAGCAAAACTACATGTATGAAATAGTAATGAAATAATTTTATGTTTGGGGGTCCACACAATATCAAGAACTATATTAGAGTTGCAGCTTTAGGAAAGTTGATAACCACTGATCTAGAGGAATTTAATCATGAGAGGGGAAGTAAGAAGAGTGAGAAGTATATTGGTTCATTAAGGACCAGAAGAAAAAACATGTTATGGCTTATATGCCACGTCTAAAGAAGTTTTATTAATAAAAAAATCACAAAAAGTCCAAAATAATTACTCTATGTTTATATAAGGATGCCTTTTTGAGAAAGACAAGAATGAATTCCCAAGCTGGTGTGAGAATGACTTGAGATGAAAAACATTGTATGCTAAATTAAAATGTTTCCCATAGGCATTTAAACTTCTTACATAGTTTTACATCAATCATGCCTACATGTATTACTTATCATCCTATGCATGCATACTGTCTGTCGCCTCTGCTAGATCCCTTAAGCTCTGTCCTCATTTGAGTCCCATTTCGATCCTCTCTTAACTAAATAGGCGTTATCATTTGTTTCTCTATGACTTTATTCACATCATTAAATTATTTACAAAATCCACAAAAATCTATATCAAAATCATGTACAAATTAAACACATATTTTCATCATGTGCATGCATATGTGTAAAGTACTTGATCACATGAACCTCTTCAGCCTTTATATTTTTCTTCACTTTTTGTAAGGCTTACAAAAATATCTTGCTGATTTATTGTACTTACTTCCTAATTAGCACTTGCTTTTATTTTCCCTTTCTTAGAAAATATGGGTACCAGGGCTCTGTAAATGCAATTCATGCTATGAAACTATTATTTCAAATGTCTTAGCTATTCTGTAATTTCTATAGATTAAGACCAAAAACTTAAATATGGCTTATTAAGCATTTTAAGTGTTTAACCTATATATACAGGCCAATCTTCTGCTGTTGTCCCTTATATGCTTTTATACACAGGAGCAATGGACTGCTTGCAATTAATTGACATTCTCCCTAGAATTCCATATTGCTTTTTCTTATGCTTTTATGCCTGCATGCTCCCTTCCTGTGCATAGTCTCAAACTTGC
Organism: Mus musculus; assembly: GCF_000001635.26. Lineage (NCBI taxonomy): Eukaryota > Metazoa > Chordata > Mammalia > Rodentia > Muridae > Mus > Mus musculus. The sequence goes on from NC_000071.6 coordinate 47,095,618, forward strand.
CAATATCCCCATTTAACTGTCTAGAAAACTTCTAACCCAACTTATCATTTAAGACTCTGATTGCAAATTTCTATTTCCAGTGCTTCTGTTCTGACCCCCTGGGCTGGCTTATGTGCCCTTCATCTGTTCATGCACTTATTAGATTCTGTAGAATGGTTTATACCTACTTTTGTCATTACACTGTGATGTCCTTTAGGGAGAGAGCTGTGTCTCATAAATCCCTGCAACCCCAGCACCCAGCAAAGTCCCTGACACATGGCCAATAAACTTTTATAGCATAGGGAGTCTTCAAGCCATAAAATGATTCACAAGAGAATTAATGGAGAAGAAACATTGTCCAAGCACTCCTTGAGGAATCAGTGCTCTGCAGTGCTGCAGAGGTCATGTAACCCCTCTATAGCCCTGTTCCTTGGCTGCAGAGACTACCTGTACTTAAGGTTCTCCCTTACCTCATAGTTTCATGAAATACAGACTTTTCATGTTGCATTTAGGGTGCTGATTATAGAAATTTAACAACTCCCATGAGACACTTTTTGGGCACTTCTCCGTGAATAGCTATGCTTAAGAATGTGTTGTGAATTAAGTCAGTTCTAATGATAATGTTTCCTAGATCAGAAAGGTAATTTATGTAAATTGAATAATTAAATAACTGCATTTTATTAATATTTTTAAAAGTCTAAGAGAAATCTGTTATCTAAATAGTGACAACTCTTTATTAGATAGTAGATAGATAAAGAGAAAAATGGGATATTAATTAGGTACACTGATAGTGATAATTTAATCAACAAGGAGTAAAATCTACTCAAAAATCGTTTTACTTTTGAGGGTATGTGAAAAAGGACATCAAAAGGCCAAGTGTTTAGGCTTTTCATTAAATCAACATTTTATCAAACTGAATCGAAAGATATTTATTGCATCCAGACAAATAGTTAATAAAAGGTATTCCAAATATTTCAATTTTGTACTCATTTATGTCCTTGGCAAAATACAATTGACAGAAGAACATGAAATGAACTCACATACTGGTACTGTCATCTGCTGCTTATATGGCCCTGGGTTTCTTAGTACTCTAAAAATGGAATTGAATATGTACTAGAATACATGTAACCCTGATTGATAAGCTAAAATACATAATAAAAATACAGAAATATAGGGTTTGTGGGGAAACCCAGGAAATGCAAATAAAGAAAATATCAAATAAAAAATTCAGAAATATGGAGAATTAAAAGAATATTGAATTTAAACAGTAATATCCTAGTAGAAACAACATGCTTATTAGATTGTAGGGTTTTTTATCAGGCAATATGAAGTTGATATTTGTATAAATGATAATGTTACAAATAAGGCCAAAAATCTCAAATAGATTATAAAGACAAAATATATTAATAAAATGTAAATGGTATTTAAAAATTTAAAGTTGAAAAATACTGACTAGTTCTTCTAAATATAATGTTATATATATATATATATATATATATATATATATATATATATATATATATATATATATATATACTTTGTCTGCATGTACACCAATAATGTTCCTGATACTCCAGGTGCAAAAAAAAAATGGCATCAGATTTGAAATTTTATTTCTATGTTTATTCATGTATTTATATTTATTGACTTAATGCATATGAGTATTTTGCCTGCATGTGCATCATGTATGTTTCTGTGGCCTCTGGGTGCAAGAAGAAAGCATCAGATTCTGAGAAGCTAGAGTTAACCTCAGCTGTGAGCCACATGTCAGTGTTCAGAATTAAACTTGGATAATCTGCAAGGGTAGCAAACACTCTTAGGTCCTGAGCAACCACTCTGGATACATGTTTTTAAAAAATGTTTTTCAATATTTTCTTTAGCATTTATTATTACATTTCATTATGACATCATCATCATAATATATATAATGCATTCATCCTATTACCTTTTCTTGTCCCTCATCTCTTCCTTTAATAGTCTTCTTCTCACCACGTAACTCCCTTAGTACTTTTATGTCTTCTTTTTCAATGGAGCAATGAGTTTCATTTGGGTTGTTTATAAGAGCATGAATAATGGTTTACTTCCAGGGACATGGGCAATTACGAATGACTATACCACTGAAGAAAAGATCCTTTTCCCTATTAAGCCATTAGTTATGTATAAATCCCCAGAGAAGGTTGCAGTCTTATGATTCCCTTCCCTCTAATAAATAAGTGTTCAGCAATCATCTACTCCTTATGGGATATATGACATAACTACTAGGTGTTGGATGTAGAGTTGGTACAAATTATGAGACCAGTACTCTAATTGTACTTAGACCAACACATTTCATATGCATAATTCTTTAATAGAAAGATAAAGACTTTTAGTGTGGTGTGTAAATGAGGAATAAAAGAAAGACATTAAGGAGAGAGTAGGTAGTGTAGTTTCTAAGGTAAAGAGACATTAATTTGATTGTTGAAGGATGTGAGAATGGAAAGCACTAGAAGACAAATGAGCTTACTGAAAGCAGCTGGGTGAAGCAAATGTCTTCCAACTAAATACTGTTTGGTTACAAACTGAGTGTGTCTCCCATGGGTTTATGATTTTGGCCCTTGGCTTCCAGTTGAGCAGTATTAGGGCATAGTTAAGAAATTTAAGAGGGAATATGGGGTATCCAAAGTCTGGCCCCTCCTTGTTCTGTCTTTTTTACTTTTCTTAGGAGCTTTTTACTTACCTCTCTCCTATGGTTGTAGCAGCACTGGCATGGAGTGATGTAGCCAAGAAGGTCTACACCAAAGGAAGTATATCAAGTTATTTAGAAATTTCATCTCTCAAAACAATCTCTGGGATAATGGAAGATTGAATAAGAGACTGCGACAAGGATTTTATATATATATATATATATATATATATATACACATTACAAAATTTTCCAGAATAACCAGGTCTAAAGCATTGTATACTATCAAATCTCCATTAATCCTCTGGTGTATTCCAAAACCTTGAGGGTTATGGCTAAACTGATTTTTAAGGAATGTGGTTTGAAACATCATCACACTACTTTATAAGAAAAAATGTTGTGAAAGGCTTGTAAAAAACATAGACATCAAGGTTTAAAAACCCATTTTTATACGTAGTTTTTCAAATAATTTTCATGACTACTAGTGAACTATGCATGATTATCCAAATTAAGAACTAAGGAAAGACTTAAAGCTAATGTTATTTGACATACTGTAAGCAAACTCTAGATCTTGGACATAATGTACGGTAGAATCTCAGCTTCTTTATGATAATCAAATACACTCATGAATTATAAAGAAGAAAGACAACCATTCATTGAATAGCCAAGCATCAGGCACTGAAGTTGATATTGAGGATAAGACTGTGGACTAGAGACAGCATTAGAGAAGCAGGAAACCCGGCTTAGGACCACCAGTGAGTGGAACACAATTTCTGTTCCAATCCAATTGCGCAGGACCTAAAACAGCATTAGGGAAGCAGGAAACCCGGCCTGACCAGGGTCACAAGTCCCTTCTGGTCTGCGCCAGCACGGGGTCACCGGGGCGCAGATTCAGCAAACAACCCCAAGGTCCCTAGAGGACATCTTTTGAGACAGACCCCATTTCGGGCTCCAGACATCTGGGCACTTTCGCAACCAGAGGAGAGGTGTCCACCCTGCCCAGAAGAGTTTGCCAGAGCACCTTGGGGAGCCATCTGGTTCCCGGATTCCTCTGACACTAGTCTGTGCAGGTGAGAGTGTGGACTACAGAAGCTAACAGCTTCTGTGACAGGACAAAGCAACACAGCTTCTGGGACAGGTCCTGTTTCCGGCCTTAATCTTCTGCCAGGAGAGAGGTCCAAATGCCAGATATCTGTGCACCTTACCTGTAAAAGGAGAGCTTGCCTGCAGAGAGTGCTCTGACCACTGAAACTCAGAGGAGAGAGCTAGTCTCCCAGGTCTGCTGGTAGAGGCTAACAGAATCACGAGAGGAACAATCTCTAACCAGAGACAACTAAAACAACTAACTCCAGAGATTACCAGATGGCAAAAGGCAAATGTAAGAATCTTACTAACAGAAACCAAGACCACTCACCATCATCAGAATGCAGCACTCCCACATCACCCAGTCCTGGGCACCCCAACACACTAGACCCATTTTTAAAAGCATATCTCATGATGATGGTAGAGGATATCAAGAAGGATTTTAATAACTCACTTAAAGAAATACTGGGGAACACTGCTTAAGAGTTACAAGTTCTTAAAGAAAAACAGGAAAGCACAACCAAACAGGTAGAAGTCCTTAAAGAAAAACAAGAAAACACATCCAAACAGGTGATGAAATGAACAAAACAATACTAGACCTAAAAAGGCAAGTAGACACAATAAAGAAAACTCAAAGTGAGGCAACACTGGAGATAGAAAACCTAGAAAAGAAAACTGGAGACATAGATGTGACTATTAGCAAAAGAATACAAGAGATAGAAGAGAGAATCTCAGGTGCAGAAGGTTCCATAGACAACATCAGCACACAAGTCAAAGAAAATGCAAAATGCAAAAAGATTCTAACTCAAAACTTCCAGGAAATCCAGGACATAATGAGAAGACCAAACCTACAGATAATAGGAGTAGATGAGAATGAAGATTTTAAACTAAAGGGCCAGCAAATATCTTCAAAAAAATTATAGAAGAAAACTTCCCAAACCTAAAGAAAGAGATACCCATGAACATACAAGAAGCCTACAGAACTCCAAATCGACTGGACCAGAAAAGAAATTCCTCCCGACATATAATAATCAGAACAACAAATGAACTAACTAAAGATAAAACATTAAAAGCAGTAAGGGAAAAGGGTCAAGTAACATATAAAGGCAGGCCTATCAAAATTACACCAACCTTTTCACCAGATACTATGAAAGCCAGAAGATCCTGGACAGGGACAGCATCCTAATTAACAAAATCAGAAATGTAAAGGGAGACATAACAACAGAGCCTGAAGAAATCCAAAACACCATCAGATCCTTCTACAAAAGGCTATACTCAACAAAACTGGAGATCGTGGATGAAATGGACAAGTTTCTACACAGATACCAGGTACCAAAGTTAAATCAGGATCAGGTTAATGATCTAAACTTTCCTATATCCCCTAAAGAAATAGAAGTAGTTATCAATAGTCTCCCAACCAAAAAAAAAAAAAAAAAAAAAAAAAGCCCAGGACCAGATGGGTTTAGTGCAGAGTTCTATCAGAACTTCAAAGAAGATATAATTCCAGTTCTTCCCAAACTATTTCACAAAATAGAAGCAGAAGGTACTCTTTCCAATTCATCCTATGAAGCCACAATAACTCTGATACCTAAACCACAGAAAACCCAAAAAAGATAGAGAACTTCAGACCAATTTCCCTTATGAATAATGATGCAAAAATACTCAATTAAGTTCTCAGAAACCGAAACCAAGAACACATCAAAACAATCATCCATCCAGACCAAGTAGGTTTCATTCCTGGGATGCAGGGATGTTTTAATATATGGAAATCCATCAACATAATCTACTATATAAACAAACTCAAAGACAAAAAACATATGATCATCTTAGATGCTGAGAAAGCATTTGACAAAATCCAACACCCATTCATGATAAAAGTCTTGGAAAGATCAGGAATTCAAAGCTCATACCTAAACAAGATAAAAGCAATCTAGAGCAAACCAGTAACCAACATCAAAGTAAATGGTGAGAAGCTGGAAGCAATCCCACTAAAATCAGGGACTAGACAAGGCTGCCCACTGTGTTCATACCTATTCAACAGAGTACTTGAAGTCCTAGCCAGAGCAATTAGACAACAAAAGGAGATCAAGGGGATACAAATTGGAAAGGAAGAAGTCAAAATATCACTTTTTGCAGATATTATAATATATATAAGTGACCATAAAAATTCCACCAGAGAAAACCTAAACCTGAAAAACAGCTTCAGTGAAGTAGCAGGATATAAAATTAACTCAAACAAGTCAAAGGCCTTTCTCTACACAAAGGATAAACAGGCTGAGAAAGAAATTAGGGAAACAACACCCTTCTAGAAATAATATCACAAATAATATAAAATACCTTGGCGTGACTCTAACTAAGGAAGTGAAAGACTTGTAAGGTAAGAACTTCAAGTCTCTGAAGAAAGAAATTAAAGAAGATCACAGAAGATGGAAAGATCTCCCATGCTCATGGATTGGCAGGATCAATATAGTAAAAACGGCTATCTTGCCAAAAGCAATCTATAGATTCAATGCAATGCCCATCAAAATTCCAACTCAATTCTTCAACAAATTAGAAATGGCAATCTGCAAATTCATCTCCAATAACAAAAAACCAAGGATAGCAAAAATTCTTCTCAAGGATAAAAGAACCTCTGGGGGAATGACCATGCTAGACCAAAAGCTGTACTACAGAGCAATTGTGATTAAAACTTCATGGTACTGGTATAGCGACAGACAAGTAGACCAATGGAATAGAATTGAAGACCTAGAAATGAACCCACACACCTATGGTCCCTTGATCTTTGACAAGGGAGCTAAAACCATCCTGTGGCAAAAAGACAGCATTTTCAACAAATGGTGCTGGCACAACTGGTGGTTATCATGTAGAAGAATGTGAATTGATCCATTCCTATCTCCTTGTACTAAGGTCAAATCTAAGTGGATCATGGAACTCCACATAAAACCAGAGACAGCAAAACTTATAGAGGAGTAAGTGGGGAAAAGCCTCGAAGATATAGGCACAGGGGAAAAATTCCTGAATAGAACAGCAATAACTTGTGCTGTAAGATCTAGAATAGACAAATGGAACCTCATAAAACTGCAAAGATTCTGTAAGGCAAAAGACACCGTCAATAAGACAAAAAGACCACCAACAGAGTGGGAAAGGATCTTTACCTATCCTAAATCAGATAGGGGACTAAAATCCAATATATACAAAGATCTCAAGATGCTGGACCCCAGAAAATCAAATAACCCCATTAAAAATGGGCCTCAGAATCTTTCAAACACAGAAGTGGATGATCACAGTCAGCTATTGGATGGGTCACAAGGCCCCTAATGGAGGAGCTAGAGAAATTACCCAAGGAGCTAAAGGGAACTGCAACCCTATAGGTGGAACAACAATATGAACTAACCAGTACCCGGGAGCACTTGTCTTTAGCTGCATATGTATCAAAAGATGGCCTAGTCGGTCATCACTGCAAAGAGAGGCCCATTGGACTTGCAAACTTTATATGCCCCAGTACAGGGGAACGCCAGGGCCAAAAAGGGGCAGTGGGTGGGTAGGGGATTGGGGGGTGGGTATGGGGGACCTTTGGGATAGCACTGAAAATGTAAACGAGGAAAATACCTAATTAAAAAAATGGGGCTCAGAGCTAAACAAAGAATTCTCACCTGAGGAAATCTGAATGGCTGAGAAGCACCTGAAAAAATGTTCAGCATCCTTAATCATCAGGGAAATGCAAATCAAACAACCCTGAGATTCCACCTCACACCAGTCAGAATGGCTAAGATCAAAAACTCAGGTGACAACAGATGCTGGCAAGGATGTGGAGAAAGAGGAACACTCCTCCCTTTTTGGTGGGATTGCAAGCTTGTACAACCACCGTGGAAATCAGTTTGGCGATTCCTCAGAAAATTGAACATAGTACTGCCTGAGGATCCTGCAATTCCTCTCCTGGGCATATATCCAGAAGATGTTCCAACTGGTAAGAAGGACACATGCTCCACCATGTTCATAGCAGCCTTATTTACATTAGCCAGTAGCTGGAAAGAATCCAGATGCCCTTCAACAAAGGAATGGATACAGAAAATGTGGTAATTTACCCAATGGAGTACTACTCATCTATTTTTAAAAAATGAATTTATGAAATTTCTAGGCAAATGGCTGGACCTGGAGGGCATCATCCTGAGTGAGGTAACCCAATCACAAAAGAACTCACATGATATGTACTCACTGATAAGTGGATATTAGCCCAGAAACTTAGAATACCCAAGATACAAGATACAATCTGAAAAACACATGATACTCAAGAAGAACGAAGATCAAAGTGTGGACACTTTGCCCCTTCTTAGAATTGGGAACAAAACACCCATGGAAGGAGTTACAGAGACAAAATTTGGAGCTAAGACAAAAGGATGGACCATCTAGAGACTGCTATACCCGTACCCATCGCACAATCAGCTTCCAAATGCTGACACCATTGCCTACACTAGCAAGATTTTGCTGGAAGGACCCAGATAGAGCTGTCTTTTGTGAGACTATGCTGGGGCCTAGCCAACACAGAAGTGGATGCTCAGTCAGCTAGTGGATGGATCACATGGCCCCCAATGGAGGAGGTAGAGAAAGTACCCAAGCAGCTAAAGGGGTCTGCAACCGTATAGGTGGAATAAGAATATGAACTACCCAGTATCCCCATAGCTCGTGTTTCTAGCTGCATATGTATCAGAAGATGGCCTAGTCGGCCATCATTGGAAAGAGAGATCCATTTGTCTTGCAAACTTTATATGCCTCAGTACAGGGAAAGCCAGGGCGAAGAAGTGGAAGGGGGGAAGGGGAGTGGGTGGAGGGTTTGGGGGGACTTTTGGGATAGCATTGGAAATGTAAATGAAGAAAATACCTAATTAAAAAAAACCTAAAAAAAAAAAAGACTGTGGACTATTAGCTGATAAAGAAAATATCTAGTGTGCTAATGGGTGGTAAGCTAGAAGAAGAAAGTAAAGAAGCAAACAAAAAGAAATAGGAGCTTCAAGGAACAATTTTCAAATAAACAGGAAAAGATCATTGTGTTGACCACATTTATGCAGAGATGTAGGAGAAATAGGAACAACCTGAGATTTTATAGCAGTCATTTTTAAAGTAAATGTGACTGCATGACAAAGATCTTGAGGTTCTGGTATGTGTAAGAGGTGGTAGTCTGTGTGCTTGTAGAAGAATGAACAAAAAGAGTAATACTGGAAGCCCTGACAGAAAGAGTTTTATTAATACTGTGAAGATTTTGACTTCAAGTTAAGTGTGATGCATAGTCATTTCAGGGTTCAGAGAAATGAAAAGTCAATATTGAATTTAAAATGTGGGTATATTACAGAGCCTGTTGTGTAGGGATGAGACCATGGACTAGAGTAGATGGATTGAAATATTGAATAACAACATATGTTTTCACAAGCAGTGGAGTGGGATGAAATATATCTGGAATAACAGGATGTATTGATGAGTTAGGGCAGAATATGTGATGAAAAGGCAGATCTCCATAAATACATACTCAAAAGTTAAAAAGAAAACCAACCACTTATCACTCTCCTTCATGTGTTCTCTTAATTTGGAAATTCTTATGTTGTTGGTTCTGTTTCAACTGTATTTCTTATATATTAGTTATTTTGCCTTTTTTTTTAAATCAAAAATGGAACTTAAAAGTATCAAGAATAAAAGGAATTAGATGCACTTTAGGGATAGTTTCACGAAGCTTTTAAAACATATATTTGCAGTATATGTGTAGTAAAACTTCATGAGTGGACCCAGAGCTTCAGTGGTACCTATTTTTTTTTCACCTAGAAACTTTTGACCATTGTATCCATAGAGCTGTGTTATATTTTTAAGAGATTTGGTTTAGTCCAACAAAATCAACAAATATTATCACTACAGAGAATCCTCTAAAAGAAAGTAATACCTTGGCCATCAAAAACCCTCTCTTATTTTGTTTCAAATATCATGTTGCCTGATATAAAGGTCAGGTGCTGTGTTTATATGTAGAAAATGCTTGTTTATCTAACTGCAAGTTCCACTGCCTTTGCAGTCAAGTCACTTTGAGAGCAAATACCTAGATCTACATTCTTATAAAGCATGTATGGGGTAGAGCAGAGGCAGGTGTTAATCCTGAACAATGACATGTTTGACACAGGGAGTTCATGTCATGTGGAGGGATCATAGAGCATGTTATTTCACGACGATTGCCTCTGTGGATAATCTAACATAGCACCCCAGAATCATAGTCTTAAATACTTGCCAATTTCATTTCACAAGTGTCACATGGAAGAGTTAAAACAGAGTAGACGATGGTAGATAAGACTGAAGGTGCATATCTCATACAGAGCAAAGCACTGACACTTACCAAGCATTGGAGAGCCTGAGTTCAAAACCAAAATCAACTGTTTTTTGGCTACTTGACCTTGAATGGACCAGTGAACTGTGTTTCTTGCTTGCAAAAGTGAGGAAATTAATATAGACTTACATTAGAGAATCATGTGGCTCAAGTAAGACAAGGCACGCGTAAAAACGTCTTAAGGCTCTATATAAATATTTGATGCTATTATTGTGCAGAGTTTCCCTTTGAAAAGCAAAGGTGAGAATGAATATAACAGTTATTTAAATGATTTATCAATTATTGAGTATCTTCTTTGCATTCAGGAAATGTTTGTGTACCACTCTACTGAATCTGAACAATTGCATCTTCCTAACCATCATTTATCAATGTATGTATCATCTCTTTCTAATTTGTCTGGCATCCATGTGTTAGACATTTTTGTGTTTGTCAATAGTATTTTTGCATATCTTGCACAATGACATTATGATCTTGAGTCATGGTCAAAATTTAGATCTCTTTTGTGTCTTTGCCTGCATAATTCACGCTATGCCAAGTCACCCTCTGTACTTCATACATAAAACCAAAGGAAACCATAGAGAGCATCTAGTGGAATGTATTCAAAAGGTTTGGTTGCAAAGTCCTCCTGGGAAGTTCAGTGGTGGTTGAAAGTCAGTTGCCCATATTTAAGTGTGAATTGGGAGCACAAAAGCTGGTTTTCTGCTTGGCACATCACACATCACCTCTCGTGGATTCAAGAAATAACTTAGTCTTTAAAAAACATAAATCTATCACACACTATTATTTCTTTATTAAAAGATAGAATCTGGGAGTCTAAATGATTTATATAAAAGCATACATTTTAAAAGCAAAACAAACATAAAACCCTATAAGAAAAATCAAATAAAAACCCAAGGAGCTCAGATTTTTGACACTCTATCATTATGTTGCCATAGTCTTTCCTTTTCATTTCTGTGTTGTTGGTACGTACAGAATCTCAGTGAAGAATTTTCCTGTTTTGAACCAGTGGAAAAAAATATGTGAAGGAGGGTATTATACTGAGAGAAAAAAATTAACTACATAATTGATGATGTTTCTAGAGCAGATGCTTAATTGCTTGAAGGTCCCAGGACTCATACTTACCTTGCATGAATAAGGATGCCTTCTCAGTGAAGGGCAAAGACTTGGCCTGTCATATATTTATACACTGTACAAACACATATTGGGCAAAAGTATATGTGATTATGAATACCTTGGAGACCAAACTAAAGCTGGGTAGATGGTGGCCGTGCTCTTCTACACACATTCAACTTTTAGTAGTAAGGCGTAGGGTAGTGGGAGGAGTGCCACATGGTGCCTTCGTGATTTTTCTTTGGACTCAGTGATTCTAACTATTATAACAATAGAGTTGTTGAGAACTATACAGACCATACAAGTACATTATGATTCACCATTTATAAGTGAATATACCTTTTCTAAAATGAACAATATTGTAATGAGATATTTTGTGAAATATCAGTCAGAGTGATTGTCATGTGTTGAAAATAGAAGTCATCAGGATGCTGGGGTGACTCTGCCGATACTCTTTCAAAGAACCCAAGTTCACTTCTCAGGACCCTAGTCAGATGACTCACAACTGCCTATAACTCTAGTTCCCAAAGATCCAATGCTTAATTCTGGACTTTATAAGTATTTATACTCATATTTTTATAACGCAGACATACAGATGTTCATGTATTTAAAAATAAATATTCTGAAAAGAAATATGTGTTCTCTACAAGATAGAGAAGAAATTGGAACTCAAAACAGAGAGATAATGTAGGATTTGTGTGACTTATATAAGTAGTACAACATAGAAATTTATTAACGAAGTTTGAAGATAAAGAGGAGTTTCAGACATTTGTGCTCTAGGTAATATTAAACAGCTAATAAAGATGCTAGGACTCCAGTACATCTTGAGTTTAAAATTATATCTGACTTTAAGGAATCTCTTCAATTTAATTCAAATAGAGGAATGATGTTCAATGAATTCAATTTTCCACGTTCACATTCTGTGACAGATAAGACAAAAAAACATTACATTATTTACAATATTAAATATGATTTTAATAGATAAACATCCAACAATGGTAAGAGTGACATCAATGTAATAACTAATATACACATGTTTCTGTCTGCTAGCATACATAACTGCATATTATTTTCCATCATCATCCTCTTTCCTGTGAATCCCCAGTCTAATTTCTATCCCTGGTACAGAAAGAACTCTGGTAAAAGTCTGGCCTCTATGATAGTTACACTAATTCCATTTACCCTCCAGCATTCTCTATATCATTTCTGAAAAGAACTTTCTCATTATCCTCTAATAAGAATGTTTCCCTACTGGGTTTTCTCCTATTTTCCTAGTATTTCTTCTGCCCATTTTTATAGTGGACCACTCTGGTAATTTTGCTTCTCTGACCAGTTCTTAGTGGTTTTCTTGGAACATAAAATATGATTGAGAACAAAGTAAACTACAAAGTGATAAATAGATCAAACAATGGGCTGGACATTCATTGTAACTGGATAGAAATGTATGTACTAAATTTATTCAGGGTCTTTTTGTCTTGAACGTGATATTTACCACACTTATGCGAGGTCCCAGTGTGAATGAATTGGGATATTTGAAGTGGAGTCAGGGGTGAATGCTGTTATCAAGAAGAGAAATGATACTGAAGTGAATTAATGCTTGTGATTAGTGAGAATGCAGGAAATATGGAGAAATTTATTAAGGGTGATTTATAGGATATGCTTGGCTGTTCGTTGCTTGTTTGTTTTGTTTTTGAAGTTAATGATAGTAACAGTGCAAATATTGACTTAAATGGGCACCATACTAGTCAGCTACTGGCTATCCACAATGGGCCAGGAATGACAAAAGGAACACAGCCTACATGAATGTCAAATGTTACTCTATTCTATCTGGGGTCCATATAGGAACATTCTCATGTACTGCAAAGCCAGCTCTGTATCCAACAATGATGGAGAGAGAGAGAGAGAGAGAGAGAGAGAGAGAGAGAGAGAGAGAGAGAGTAACCTGAAAGGCAGCAGGGTTAAAGCTACATTGGTACTGAGAATTATTAACTTATATAGCCATGTCTTAATCTCAGTACCTGTGAGTATATCAGTTCAAATGACAATGGGAAATTAAGGTTGCATTTGGAGTTAAGTTTGTTAATTTCTCAGTTTAAGTGATAATCTCAAATCATTCATATTTACTTATAACCATCAGTACTTGCCTTTTTGTGCCTGAACACATGTGTACATGCATGTGCATGTAAGTGTGTGTGTATGATGATAAATGAAAATGTACTCACCCTTGCATAATGAGCATGTGAAGACCAGAACTCAACGTCAGATATTTACTATTGTTCACTATCTTTCTTTTGGAGACAGGGTCTCATGCCAAATCATGAATTATATTAGCTGGCTGGGGAGCTCCCAGGATCCTCCAATATATGTCTTCCAGTCCTGGGATTTTGGGTGTATACTGCTATACCTACACTTTCTCATCAGTGTTGAGGATATTAACTCAGGTCTTTATGATTAAATAGCAAGCACTGTTCATATTGAGCCATCTTTCTCCCCATTTAGTATGTTTAAAAATATTTTTGCATGTGTCTATATGTGTGTTTATGCTTAAAGGTGCATCATTCCATGTGTGTGTATGATTTTACCTATATATGTGCATGTTCAAGTGGAGACCAATGGTCTCAGCCACAGTCCTTTAAGTACTGTCAATTTATTGGTTTGTTTTTGTTTTCTTTTTCTTTGTGTGTGTGTGTGTGTGTGTGTGTGTGATAGAGCCTTTTGCTGGGACCTGGGGCTCACTGATTTGGCTGTGTTAAGTGGCCAATGAACCCCAGAGATCCTCCTGCACTGAATTTACAAACTTTCTAGAGTGACTTGTTTCTTGTTTTGTTTTGCTTGGTTGTTCTTATATGGTGCCAGATATTGAACTCAGGGACTTGTATTTGTTTGTCATGTGCTAGCTCTGCATGACCCAAAATCATTTACATAGAGAAAAGAATAAAAGTCAATGTTGAAGACATACTTAAAAATGTTCTGTGGAGTGGGGGATTTGAATGTAGGGGAATGGCCAAAAATAATGCAGCTGGTTTCTAAAAACTAAGAGAAGTAAGAAACATTTTTAGAACTTTCAGAAGGAAGAGCACATCATGGATAATGCATTGATTTCAGCCATTTGATTCGTTTGGGAGAAACATCCTCTTGTACTGAGGCATAATGCTGTTTGTTTCAGGTCACTACATTTGTGATGATTTATTTCAACTACAATGGTAAAAGGAGGCACTTTCCCAATTTATTGCTGATGATTGAGGCAAGAAACAACAACCTTTTTTCAAAGAAAATGCTGTCCAAAAAAGATTAATATTGCCACGTGGATAGCCAAAACAAAAAAGGTGTAATAAATATCATTCTGAAAAGATAAGAGGCAGCAAGCAAATAAAATACACACACACACACACACACACACACACACACACACACACACACACACACACACGTATGTATAAATATATATGTGTATATATATATACACATAACATATACCACAGCCAAATCATATATGGTATATATGGTAGGGAGAAAGGATTGACAAGGGTACATTCACAGTGTTCTTCCTCCAAAGGAAAACTTAAAACCCTTCATGGAGTTATCAATTGTCAGTGATTAAATGATGTACCGGAAACCTAAGTAGAAAGATATTTTTATGATTAGTATTAAGTACATGGATCATTTAAACTAATTAAATGCAATATATACATATTGAGTTTGTCTGCATCCATCACAGCTCATCCATTACAGGGCCCAGGCTAATGCTCCAGGCACGGCTGATATATTTGTGTTTCCCTGCTAGAATGCTACAATTCTTTGCTCACTCTATTATCAGTGAGCTCAGATAGCCTCTGTCTCATTGGAATCTCTCTTGTGTTTCAGGATTTGCCCAGGTTACAATTTCTTCTCTGAAGGAAAACTCTGTTAATTTGTGCTGTTAATTAGCACTAATCACTGTCTAACTGATCCACATATCACTCACTTTACATATAGTTCTTTTTCTCATTTATGTGACTAAATACATGACTCAAGGCCACGTCAGGGAGGCAGGTTGATAGGTATTTACAATTTAATAGTGAAAGAGTTCACTCTGGAGAAGGCACAAGGTCAAGAGATGGGCATCTGTAGTTAGGATGTGAGACACTGAAAGCAGATTCTGAGCCCACATTCTTTCTGTCAAGACTCAGTCCAAGAAATGGTGACCCCACATTTAGGATGGGTCATTCAAAGTAAAAATCACTGGAAACATGCTCCTAGACACAGTCAGAGAAGTGCTTTCATGGATGCTTAAAATCCAGTTGAAGTTGACAAAAGATGTTAACCATCTCAAAATATAAACAGCTTTCGTAGGCCAGATGTCTGATACATGTACTTCAGGCATTACAGACAGCCTAGGATAAACAGCTCTATTGACATAGTCACCATGCTAAATTGCTGGGACAATAAACGGTAATTGCTAAAGGAAGAAAAATATCTACAGGCAATGCTTTGAGAACAAGAATGATTTATCCTACTTAGCTGTACTAAAATATTTTAAAAATGGATTGGCAGTATGGGTGTGTATTTAGCATTTGCTTGTTTTTAAATGTCTGTCATTCCTACTCATATTTGTACAGTGTTCTACAATAACTTTTCAGGACTTTTTTTCTGTCTCTATAACCATAAAATGTAAATGAATTTAATTAATAGGCTCAGGAGACTAATTACTTTTTGATATCTTTAAGTCACTAAAGCTGAACACATTGCTATTCGAGAGTGAACATTTATAAATGATATTCCAGGAGTGTTATTAAAGGAAATAAAAGCTGCTTAAAATAATCAGACTCTTTGGCAGTTGCATACACCAGGGTTTCATCTTATATTACTATTTGGACGAACTGCATTAAATTTTCCAAGGAAAATACTGACTTGGCTGATATAAAGGTCTCCAAGTTCTCCTTTGCTATTTCCGGTCTTTGAACAATTCAAGAACCATGAGCTTTATGAGACACTGACAAAATACTGTATGACGAAAAGGAACCGATGGTGGCCTGAGAACAGAGCAATTGGAATCAATTCTGTGAATATTATTACATGAATTTAACAATTTGCATACAATTGATAAAAGTAAGTTATTTTAGACTAAAAGCACATTTAACTTTATAAACAGTTCCAGACATATACACAGCGAGATAAAGCACACTGTTTCAGAAAGATGATTGGTCTACGCACTTGCATCCAGCACACTAACAAACCAGTTGAAGAAAGCCCAGACAGTGTTGACTTTTTCTTCTACTGAAGGTGCAGCTGTTCAACATCTAGTTAGTGATCATCACCCACAGCAGTGAGCAAACAGCTGGAACTCAGGCATGAGAGATCAAATTTACCCACACTAAGGCCACCATGTAGGCAGAGAAAGTGACCTATGGGTTTTAGTGGTGTCTAAGATCTGGGATTGCAATTAGAAAGATGTGGGACCATGTCTGCTGCAAAAATGGAAGTCAAACGTGGAATGTGGGACCACATGAGCTGCAAATATGGCAGGGGTGATGTCAGGTCCAGTGTTCATGTGGCTATTCATTATGTTTTGTTTAAAAATGCACAGCATGGGGCTGGAGAGATGGCTCAGCTGTTAAGAACACTGGCTGCTCTTCCAGAGGTCCTGAGTTCAATTCCCAGCAACCACATGGTGGCTCACAACCATCTGTAATGGGGTTTGATGTACTCTTCTGGTGTTACTCATATACATACAATAAATAAATATATCTTTTTTTAAAAAAATGCACAGCATGTCAGTAGAAAATCAGTAGATTTGGTCTCTCTCTGCTTTTTCTGTTTGTATGCAATTGTGTGTGTGTGCCTATGTGTGTAGGATCTTGCACTGGTCACTTATAAGTTGGGTAGGTCTTATAAATTTTCTGAATCTCATGAAAACACTAAAACTAACTATCTTAGTTTGGACTTTTCTTAAACTAGGAACAAATTTCTGATTACAGGAGTAACCTAAAAAGTACATATAGTGTCAAATAACTCCTCTGCCTTTCAGAAATGTAGGAGGCTTTCAGTGGGAGAAAGAGGTAAAGAGACACATGGCTCTCCCAATTTTTGCCATTATTTCATACACAAGAACTAAAAACGCTTTGACAAAGAGCAAAGGGCACAGCCTTCCTTTCCAGAGGCACTTATTCTAATATTATAATGAAACTGAGTTTACAAAGAAACCAAAGGAAGAGGGGAGCATTTTTTCTTAAAGAACTAACATTGACTCATTGTTTCCAGAAGGGTAGTACAATGGCACAGTGTGAAGGCACTTTAGCTATAGTACAAGTGTACTATACATTTTTAATTAGCAAACATTTCTGATCTTTGTTTAGCAGAGTTTTAAAATTAGTTTAATCAGTTTTCTTCTTGACAGTAGATATAAGGGTATCCTTGAATTTGATATTTTCTGAGGATGCATATCTGAAAAACAGATTGTATCTAAAAGGTCAGCAGATTATCTGGTACTGAGGATCACTCCTATGCTATACTTTTCCCTCTACACAAAACCAGATGCTAAGGTGTTGTTGCAGCTATAGCACAGTCAGTCCTTGGGGTAGAGCCCATGATCCACAGGTCTGATGAACTCGCAAGCCTTTACCACCACTGAGGATGCTCTTGCAGTGTATCAAGAAGGAACTCATGAGATAAATAATCTCAGGAGGGATACAGAAAGAAATGAAAGAGGAGGGTAAACCAAGGTAATTAGGAAAATGATATAAACAATTATAAAATAGAAAATGTAGCACAGGGGGAAGGATAAGATGTTAGGAAGCAGGGGAAGAAGTAAAATGGAATTGACCTGGACAATGAAAGGAGGAGGGAAAAGGAAGAAAATAATGAAGAATGACGATCAAAAGCTGTGTATATTAAAAGTAGAAGAAGTAAAAGAAAATAGCAGGTAAGGGAAATTGTGTTTTTATAAATAGGATTTCATTGAAGATAATAATTTTAATTTTATAGCACATTAGAGACAAAGTCAGTTTTTCAAATGGTGAAATAAAAAAATGATTGACATTAGAAATTGTAAAATGAAAGAAATGAACAGCAACAATCTTATTATTGAACATAAACTAAAAACAGCCTGACATGCTGAAAATGAAGAACTGTGTCTTGCATTTGCTAGGGTTTGAGTGACTTCTCAGATCCTAGCTAACCATGCAACTTAGAGCAATGGCTTAATCTCTCTGAACTTCTAGTTCTTTGCCTGAATAATATGGATAATGAAACAACATCTTCCTAATCTGGCGCTGTAGCAGTATAATGTGAACATCCCTTGGTATGTGTTGAAGATTTTTGCTGAAAGGGATAAGCCAGATATCATCCCTACATTCACAGGTTTCACTGGCTTCCCGTTTCCATAGTGAGTCACACAATGTCCTTCTGATGGGCCCTAAGCCTGACTGAGTCAGACCATAACACCTTCTCTCAGTGCCTTTCATGTAACACACATTCTTTTTTTTTAATTTAAATTAATTTATTTTTACACTCCATACTTCACCCCCCCATCCACCGTCTGACTGCTCCACATCCCACACCTCCTTCCCAACCCAACCCCACCTGACCTCTAAACTATCTGGGGCCTCCAGTCTCTTGAGGGCTAGGTGAATCATCTCTGAATGAACACAGGCCTGGAACTCTTCTACTGCATTTGTGTTGGGGGACCAACATATCAGCTGGTGTATGCTACCTGTTTAGTGGTCCTGAGTTTCTTTGACCTTTCCCTAATTCAACAACAGACGTCAGAAATTCCTGTCCATTGGTTGGGTGCAAATATCTGCATCTGACTCTTTCAGCTGCTTGTTGGGTCTTTAGGAAGGCAGTCATGATAGGTCCCTTTTTTTGTGAGTGCCCCATAGCCTCAGTAATAGTGTCAGGACTTGGGACCTCCCTCAAGTTGGATCCCACTTTGGGAAACAGGTAACCTGAGAAAATAGAAAGTTGGGGGTCCCTCCAGAATGCATCAGAGACCTGGGAGGTAAGAGACTCTCAGGATTCAAAGGGTAGAAATTTAGATGAAATGCCTGTCAGTAGGGAGAGGGAACTTATAGAACCCACCTCCAGCAGGAAGACAGGGCATCAAGTGAGGGAGGGAGTTGCCATTCCACAGTCACAACTCTGACCCATAGTTGTTCCTGTCTGAAAGAATTATAGGGGCAGACACACATTCTCATGATCTTGGTCCCAAGGCCTTTGCATATGTTTGTCTTTTGCTTGCAATCTCTCTCTCTCTCTCTCTCTCTCTCTCTCTCTCTCTCTCTCTCTCCCCCCATTATTCCCATCAGAGTACAATCTTATCTGTCATTGGTAAACACTCCATCTTAATTCATAGTTATCTTTATCTGAATTCACAGACATTGCCATCCTTGGGCCCTAGGGCATTCTTTGTCTCTTCTACTTTGGCATATTTATCTCAGCACTTCTTCTCTGATTATATTGATTTGTGCTTCTGTTTCCTTTTCCTTAGAATGTTCCTCCTTTGGGATTAGGACTTGTGCCATTTGGGCCATCTGCCATTTAACCTCTACCTGCGAATCAATAATCACTGAAAGAATATTTTACATGTAAAATCAATTTTACACTTTTAAATGAGGTATTAGTAAATTTTGTGTCGCGTGCGCACGCTTGTGTGTGTGTGTGTGTGTGTGCACAGAACTACACTCATAGTTGCATGACACAGAAATCATGCTTCTCACTTTACTGGAAGTATTATGTACTGCATGCTATTTTTCTATCACTAGCTTGTGGAATTGGGCCCATCTTTTGCCAGCATTTGCCTATATTCTTTATATAAAGATTAGTTAAAACATTTAGACTGATTCTATAGATTTCTGTGCCGCTCAAACATTACCACAGACCTGCAAACTGCATACTCTGGGACATTGTCATTCATTGGCCATATTATCTCCTAAGATATTAATTCTAGCTTTAAACAAACCTTTTATTAGGAATAATTAAGTGACTGTAAAGGTTACCATTTGGCTTACGTTGTAAATAATTAGAAGAAAAGAACTTTTTTGAAAGAAGAACGACATCATAAGTAAATTTGGCTCTGTCAAGTCAACTAGCTAAAGTAAAAGTTCAATAGAAAATCACTTAATTCTTTGATTCTTTTTTTTTTTTCACTTTATGAAACTCCTGGAAACTTCATTCTGCCTTTTCGCAGTCGCCTGCTTGCTGATGTCATGGCATTAATAACCACGTGTCACTAAGAGTCCCTTGTTTGGTAGAAGCATGGTGAAGACTCCAGCCCCGTGAGCTGCACTGACCTTTCCCCTCTGGACATTCATCACGAGTGACACTGACAGATGAGCAGCCTGATCTCCTGACCTCCAATTTATTAATGCTGATGATCTTGTCACTCTTTCTCATCTTCCAGGTTCTACCCAGCTGCCTGTGGTCAACCTTGCACCTACTTCTCAGAAATACCTTCTATTTCTGTTCTGGATGGCATGTATAGCCTATTCCCTTATCAGGAAAGAACTTCCAAGTTTTTTTCTCTTATTGCTTTTCAAAACTGTGTACTCTTCCATCCCCACCAATATTTCTACGTTATTCGTCCAGTAAAACATAGTGTGTATCTTTGAGGGGTTATATTTTGAGGGAGGAATGCTCTTCATGGTGCTGTAATGTAATTGACCATATACAATTTCTATGTTTACAATGAAGTCACAATTCTATTTAATTGAAGCCCAGTCATTTTTTAGTTAGCCATGGTCATGTTCCTAACCTCACATATAGTGGTTGGTGGTTGTTATTAATTCTATGTCACTTTCTCAAAAATTTTTATCATAAATTTTACAAATAAATTAAGACATTTTTCAGAACTAATAAATTTGATTAGTAATTTTTTATGTATGACTTTTTAATACTTTATATATGCATATTTTATATTATGTTATTTTAAAATATATTTATAATATATCTATATACAATAAAATATATAACATATCATCTGATTAAAAAAGAAAACAGATTGATTATGATAATTAGAAAGATTATCAAAAAAAATTACCATTAATATTAGGAGCTCCTATTTCTGGAGACAGTGTTTAATATACTTTACGTACAGATTCTTATCTCTTCTAATTTTTATAAGAGAACAATCTCTATTTTATAGATCATGTGATTGGAAGGTGTAGAGGTGTTTTCTTGACTCTATGATATTGATTCTAGTTTGATTCATTTGTTACCTAGTCATGTTTTTTTCCTAGTACTATGTGGGTGTCCTAAACATGTGTCAGGAAGCACTGTATGTAGCTATGGTTACTGTGACATTTCATCAAAGTGCCACTACACTGATTGCCTGACCTTCCCATTGAATAGACAGAAAATGTTCTGTGTTGTTTGAGAAGATTGTCCCTGCATACTCTCAAGGAATTGTTGTTGAGAGCCAAACCAGATTGCTCACTAATTTACCCCCAACAAAACCTCAAACAGCTGAGTATTAAACCTACGTCAGGACAGAAGGCTGAGAAACATGGAATGAAAAGGGTTCCACCAGACACTACAGTCAAGTGAGTCAGAATCTCATGCTCTAATTTGTGTTCTGATGTTCATTCCATGCATATCAGTTTTTAAGAATTTACAGTTTTGAAATTAAAGTCAGAAATAGATACTATATCTGTATGTCAGCTTTTCAGTGGTTACCATAAGTTACGAATCAATTTCCTGGTTACCACTACAGTCATAATTCATTTAATATTTATGATCTCTTAGCCACTGAATTGCCAATATTTCTGTATTCAAAACTACTTACTTCTACCTATATTCTGTCTCTTTTTATTTAATATCTTGTTGTCATAAAAAAAAGTTTACAGCCAGGTGTGGTGGCATATGCCTTTAATCCCAGCACTTGGGAGGCAGAGGCAGGTGAATTTCTGAGTTCAAGGCCAGCCTAGTCTACAGAGTGAGTTCCAGGACAGCCAGGGCTATACAGAGAAACTCTGTCTCAAAAAAACAAAACAAAACAAAAAATTAAAAAGGTTACAAATATATTCAATAGCTATAAATCTTTATTTGCATTTCAAGTTTAAAGGCAACAAGGCTATATGCATTGCCTAATTTTGAGATCACTATTTCTATGAAGTTTTCTATTTGTAAAGGTTAAAATAAATTATCTTTCAAGTTTTCCTATGAGATTTCTAAAAATATATTTTTCCTTATGATCTAACCTCACCATTCTTGCTGTTTCATAGTCTTGGAGAAAATCTGGCAACATGAAGATCTTGTTCTATAACACATGAGAAAATAGTCAATAATCATTGTTTTATGTATTCTTTATAGAAAAATGTTAAGGTTCTCTTCAACTTAAATGAATTTTAAAGATAAACTTAAGGAAATGATTAGTTATCAAAATGTTAATTAATGAATTCAAGTAAAGGGAATACATAATGTATGAATAAACAGAAATTAAGACAGGCTTTTAACAAAGTTCACGGAACCATTGTTAAATATTACAATGTAGGTAAACCTCAAATTATTATACTGAGTAAAATCTGTCTGTCACAAAAAGGGTCACATTTAACTTACACCTATTTATATGAATCCTCCAAATTAGAAAATTAATCACTGATGAGTTATGATTAGAGATAATAAGAGAAGCTGATGGCAAACAATACAAACTCGGTTACTATCTAAAATTCTAAAGCTGTAGTTAGATAAAATTTAAACAATGACTTTGTTGAATATTTGCTGAAATCTGCACTTATACAGGTAGTTTTTTAAAAAGTTTTATATTTGAATTTATAAACTTTTATGAATTTTAAGACTGTTAAAAGTATTTTACTCACTACTTTTAACCTAGCCAAAAAAGTTTTTATGCATTAGGCAGTTTTGACTGTGAATATGAACTTTCTACAACACATACAAGCACAGGGAACAGCATCAACACCTACAGATTTCTCTAGGAAATGGATAAAACTTACAGCTTACTCTAAACCAAGAATATAAAGAGGTGCAAACACCACTAAGCAGTTTTGTAATCTGAACATCTAATAATTTCCATTTACTGTTTTGTTTTCATAAGTTAACACTGAAGCCTCCCAAATCAAAATATGACATATGGTTGTCAGTCTTGGAAATAATTAATTTCCGTGGTAAAATAAGACTGAATCTTAATGACTCGATTGATCCCCAGTGAGGAGTCAAACAATTTAAAAATTAGTAATTATTGTGGTAAGAGCCCACTGATTTAATTTATCTAGTTTTTTTAATTGGGAACTTGTGTTTTTAATGAAGTTTTGTATGCATTTTTTAATATTTTAAATTTTTTTAATTTATTTTTTTATTAGGTATTTTCCTCGTTTACATTTTCAATGCTATCCCAAAAGTCCCCCATACCCATTCCCCAATCCCCTACCCACCCACTCCCCCTTTTTGGCCCTGTGGTTCCCCTGTACTGGGGCATATAAAGTTTGCAAGTCCAATGGGCCTCTCTTTGCAGTGATGGCTGACTAGGCCATCTTTTGATACATATGCAGCTAGAGACAAGAGCTCCGGGGTACTGGTTAGTTCATATTGTTGTTCCACCTATAGGGTTGCAGTTCCCTTTAGCTCCTTGGGTAATTTCTCTAGCTCCTCCATTGGGGCCCTGTGATCCATCCAATAGCTGACTGTGAGCATCCACTTCTGTGTTTGCCCCATTCCCTCTTCTTTTTCTCCCAAATCCCTCCCACCATCTACTTCTCTTTACTGTTTTGTTCCCCATTCTAAGTAGTACTAAAGCATCCACACTTTGGTCTTTCTTCCTCTTGAGCTTTACATGGTCTGTGAGTTGTATCATGGGGATTCCACATTATTTGCCTAATATCCATTCATCAGTGAGTACAGACCATGTGTGGCCTTTTGTGACTGATTACCTCACTCAGGATGATATTTTCTAGATCTATCCATTTGCCTGTGAATTTCATGAAGTCATCGTTTTTAATAGCTGAGTAGTACTCCATTGTGTAAATGTACATTTTCTGTATCCATTCTTCTGTTGCGGAACAACTGGGTTCTTTCCAGCTTTTGGGTATTATAGATATGGCTGCTATGAACATAGTGGAGCATGTTTCCTTATGTTGGAACATCTTTGGGAGTATGCCTAGGAGTGATGTATCTGGATCTTCAGAAGTGCTGACACACAAACTTACAGGTGGGACAGGATAGGTGATATTTACATATAAACTTTATTTAGGTAAAGTTATTTTTAAACTTAAAAAATTTTAAAAATATATATGGTACTTAATAAATAAGGTATACATTTCAATAGCTTTTGTTCATTATGTCATTAAAATTATTGCTTCACAAATGCAATAAGACAACATAATGAATGAAATTGGATTATGACTGGAAGGAAGAGAGCATATTATTTCTTTGCAGATGGTTTGATTTATATCAAGAAAAATATAAAGCACAACAGACTATTAACACTAATAAATATTTTGTTGGACTATATAAAATCAACAGATGGAAATCAATAACTTTTTAGTATACCATAAACAGAATGCCTGAGAAGAAATCCAATTCACATTATCTGCTAAAATAATGAAAATAATTAAAAGTCTGGAAATAATTTAATAATAAATAAGAATGATGTCTACAATTAAAACTATAAATTATTAATGAAGGAAATTGAAGAAGGTAACAACAAACTAGAAAGGTAAAATTTTCATGTACTTTAAGCTAGGTTGGCTGTTTGTACTACTCATTATTTATATTTACTTGTAGTCTAAAAATTATCTTATTTACACTTAAATGTTTAAATATTCAAATGAGACACTGGAAGAAGTCCATGGAAGTATTTTTTCTTTTTATAGCAAAATGCAAACATTGTTTATATAATTGTAACTGTAACACAAAACATCATAGATTCTAATTTTACCAAGACATATCTATATATAAGTTGTCAAACACCATGAACATTGCTGTTATTAGAAATTGATGGCTTTTGTATAATTTGGAAAAGAAGAGTTAAACAAAATCTGTGGCTGTCTATAACAAGAGTAAAAGGAGTTGAAGTACAATTATAGTTGTTTAAAATACATGTTCCTTTCATAACCCTTTAGATCAACTGTGTTCTTGATTATTTTATGTCAATGTAAATGTTATACCAGATACATTGACCATAGGGTAAGAAAAAAAAGCCAGATCCACATCATGCTTAATAGTTCTGGTATGATCCAGAATTTTCTTTCTTTTATAAAAAGATTTTATCTATTCACATTATTATTATTATTTAACTTTTTTTACAGTCTGGTCATTATGTCCCTACAGGCCTGCCCTCTGACTATTCATCATCCCATACCTCCTCCCCCATTACCAATAGGATGTCCCCACACCCACCACTCCCACCCCATTAGACCTTCCCACTCCCTTGGGCCCCAAGTTTCTCTAGGGTAAGGTGCATCTTCTCTCACTGAGGCCAGACCTGCCACTCATTATCTTCCACTCTGTCAAAACTAACATCCTGTGCCTATAGACAAGAACCTTTTGGAATCTATTAACTTATCAGACTCTTGGCTTATATTGACCTAAAATCACATTGTATCACCACATAATGTTATCTTTGGACTTTAGAAAACTTCCCCATCTTACAACCACTTGTACACATCAGTGTATGTAAACTTACCATCATTTATAACTTTCGTCGTTCTGTAAAAGTCTAAAACTTCATGAAACTGTTTTCACATAAGAACATAGAATTGGAGGAAACCTAAATCTGTGTACTCGGTCCATGATTATTCAGAGTTGTTCTACTTGGTACTATCTCTTATTCTCTCAAATATAAAACAAAGAAACTAGAAACTTATTTTGTTCATATTTGGATTACATGGACAAATGTCATTAAAACATTAATACTATCTATAATGATCTAGAGATACAGAGAATTTCCTAATAATGTATGATAAATATTGTCAGAATTAGGATGAAGAATCACAAAATGAAACCATGAAATACCTGAAGGAAACAATTCTGAACAAAAGGAATAAAGCCATAAATACTGACTTCAAAAATACTACTAACAATAGTAACGTAGAATAGCTCTTTTTGACTAGATTAATGGAAAGTGGATAAAATAGAGAACCTATAAATAATTCTATTTGAAGAACCTGCAGATTTCTTGTTGTTGTTCCTGTTGTTAAGGAAACAATACATATTTGAGGAACTAAAACATGTTTGGTACATTATGCTGGGAAGACACGATAAAAAAAAAAGAATTGGTGTAAATTATATAAAAATATAAACAATATTTTATAGATCCTGAAATCTTGAAATCACTATAAGAAACTGTTAGGAAAATGCTCAGGACATTCATGTTATCTCCAATGTGATAAATATGATCCCTGAGACACAGAAAAGAATTAAAATTTCAGCATAGTGATGGCAATGGGAAGTAGAGCAAAGAGACTACAGTAAAATGACAGTCAACAGCACGAAGAAATCACTGAATGCAGAAAGTGTTTGCCAATTAGCCATCTGACAAGGAAGTTATATTCAGAAAGTACAAAGGTGTCAATAGGTAATTATTGGTTAAAACGGGTCAGCTTCTTTACTATATTTCTTAAAAGGTGATATACAAATTGTCAATAGTTACAAAAATGCTCATCAACAGGAAATATAGATCAAAATTACCTACAGTTCTATGCCTGTAAAAGACATCAAGAAAAGACAAATATAAACAAAACCAAATAAAAATATAGAAAAGGTAAACTCTTCAGTTATAAAGGCTGGAATGATCGTTCCAAGACTTTTATCCATGAATGGGTGTTGGATTTTGTCAAATGCTTTCTCAGCATCTAATGAAATGATCATGTGGTTCTTTTTTTAGAGTTTGTTTATATAGTGGGTTATGTTGATGGATTTCTGTATATTAAATTTCCCTGCATCCCTTGGATAAAGTCTACTTGATCATGATGAATGATTCTTTTGATGTGATCTTGCACTTTGTGAGAATTTTATTGAGTAATTTTGCATTGACATTCATAAGGAAAATTGGTCTGAAATTCTCTTTCTTTGTTGGGTCTTTGTGTCGTTAAGGTATCAAAGATATTGTGGTTTCAAAGAATGATTTGGGTAGTGTTTCTTCAGTTTCTATTTTGTAGAATAATTTGAAGAGTATTGATATTAGATTTTCTTTGATGGTCTGATAGAACTCTGCATTACATCCATCAGTTCCTGGGCTTTTTTGGTTATTAATTAATGACTGCTTCTATTCCTTTAGGGGTTATGGACTGTTTATATCATTTATCTTATCCTGATTTAACTTTGGCAACTGGTATATGTCTAGAAAATTGTCCATTTTACATGAAGCTCAAGAAGAAGGAAGACAAAAGTGTGGATACTTTGGTCATTCTTGGAAAAGAGATCAGA
This sequence comes from Mus musculus, assembly GCF_000001635.26. Classification (NCBI taxonomy): domain Eukaryota; kingdom Metazoa; phylum Chordata; class Mammalia; order Rodentia; family Muridae; genus Mus; species Mus musculus. The sequence continues at coordinate 47,123,166 of NC_000071.6, forward strand.
ATACCCATGCGAGGAGATAGAGAGAAAAAGTTTGGAGCAGAAACTGAAGGAAAGGCCATCCAGTGACTGCCCCACCTGGGGATTCATCCCACATACAGTTACCAAACCCAGACACTATTGTGGATGCCAACAAGTACTTGCTGACAGGAGCCTGATATAGCTGTCTCCTGAAAGACTCTGGGAGTGCCTGACAAATACAGAAGGGGATGCTCACAGTCATCCACTGGACTCAGCACAGGGTCCCCAGTGGTGGAGCTAGAGAAAGGACCCAAGGAGCTGAAGGGGTTTGCAGAACCATAGGAGGAACAACAATATGAGCCAACCAGTACCCCCAGAGCTCCCAGGAACTAAACCACCAATCTCAAGAATAAACATGGAGGAACTCAAAGCTCCAGCCACATATGTAGAGGATGGCCTTGGGGGACATTAAAGAGAGAAGAGGCCCTTGGTTTTCTGAAGGCTCAACGTCCCAGTTTAGGTAAATGCCATGATGGACATGGGAGTGATTGGGCTAGTGAGCAGGGGGAGCTGCATGAGATTGGAGGGGGTGGTGGAGGGGAAATGAGGAAAGGGGATAAAATTTGAAATGTAAATAAAGAAAATATATAATAAAAAATTAAATGGTGAAAATAATAATAAAAGAGAGAGAGAGATAGGATGGCTTATGGCAAAGGTGTTCTGGGATAGGAAAAGGATGTTTCAATTCCCTCTGAACAGCAAGATAGCTGCAGATAACTAGCTTTAACTGATTACTTAAGACTGCTATTGAATGGGATTTTGAAAGGTATAATTGTCTGTGGTGATGGTTAAATTAATTGCCTTTTGATCATTACACATTACATACATACAATGAAATATCATAGTATGCTTCATAAATATACATACTGATTAGCTGCCATTAAAAGTAGCAAGAAAATTAAGAAAAGAATTTGGTCATAAGGAAAATTCATATTTGCTAAAACTTAACTTTTCAGTTTTCCAGAAACTTCACATTTGTATTTATTTGTGTTCCTAACGTATAGTGCTTATCTTATTATTTTAACTTTATAATTCATGTTTCCAAATTATCTAACAACATTCATGTATTTTATTATGAACATTTTTTCTTAAGAATTTCATATGGAATTCAGACTAGCCCTATTTAGAACCTACCTATATTTTTGTTAGGATGGATGCTTTAATTCTTATGTATGATACATTCTCAAACATATATGGATTATCCATATCTACTAGAATAATACTGTACTGGCTAGTTTTGTTTCAACTTGATATAGCTGGAGTTATCACAGAGAAAGGAGCATCAGTTGGGAAAATGCCTCCACGAGATCCAGCTGCAAGGCATTTTCTCAATTAGTGATCAAGGGGAGAGGTCCCCTTTTGGGTGGTGCCATCTCTGGGCTGGTAGTCTTGGTTGTATAAGAGAGCAGGCTGAGCAAGCCAGGGGAAGCAAGCCAGTAAAAAACATCCCTCCATGGCCTCTGTGTCAGCTCCTGTTTCATGTCCTGCTTGAATTCCAGTCCTGACTTCCTTGGTGATAAACAGCATTATGGAAGTGTGAGCTGAATAAACCCTTTCCTCCCCAGTTGCTTCTTCTTCTTCTTTTTTTTTTTTTTTTTTGATTTTTTTTTCTTTCCATTTTTTATTAGGTTTTTAGCTCCTTTACATTTCCAATGCTATATCAAAAGTCCCCCATACCCACCCACCCCCACTCCCCTACCCACCCACTCCCCCTTTTTGGCCCTGGCGTTCCCCTGTACTGGGGCATATAAAGTTTGCGTGTCCAATGGGCCTCTCTTTTCAGTGATGGCCGACTAGGCCATCTTTTGATACATATGCAGCTAGAGTCAAGAGCTCTGGGGTACTGGTTAGTTCATAATGTTGATCCACCTATAGGGTTGCAGATCCCTTTAGCTCCTTGGGTACTTTCTCTAGCTCCTCCATTGGGAGCCCTGTGATCCATCCATTAGCTGACTGTGAGCATCCACTTCTGTGTTTGCTAGGCCCTGGCATAGTCTCACATGAGACAGCTACATCTGGATCCTTTTGATAAAATCTTGCTAGTATATGCAATGGTGTCAGCGTTTGGATACTGATTATGGGGTGGATCCCTGGATATGGCAGTCTCTACATGGTCCATCCTTTCATCTCAGCTCCAAACTTTGTCTTTGTAACTCCTTCCATGGGTGTTTTGTTCCCAATTCTAAGGAGGGGCATAGTGTCCACACTTCAGTCTTCATTCTTCTTGAGTTTCATGTGTTTAGGAAATTGTATCTTAAATCTTGGGTATCCTAGGTTTGGGGCTAATATCCACTTATCAGTGAGTACATATTGTGTGAGTTCCTTTGTGAATGTGTTACCTCACTCAGGATGATGCCCTCCAGGTCCATCCATTTGGCTAGGAATTTCATAAATTCATTCTTTTTAATAGCTGAGTAGTAATCCATTGTGTAGATGTACCACATTTTCTGTATCCATTCCTCTGTTGAGGGGCATCTGGGTTCTTTCCAGCTTCTGGCTATTATAATTAAGGCTGCTATGAACATAGTGGAGCATGTGTCCTTCTTACCAGTTGGGGCATCTTCTGGATATATGCCCAGGAGAGGTATTGCTGGATCCTCCGGTAGTACTATGTCCAATTTTCTGAGGAACCGCCAGACTGATTTCCAGAGTGGTTGTACAAGCCTGCAATCCCACCAACAATGGAGGAGTGTTCCTCTTTCTCCACATCCACGCCAGCATCTGATGTCACCTGAATTTTTGATCTTAGCCATTCTGACTGGTGTGAGGTGGAATCTCAGGGTTGTTTTGATTTGCATTTCCCTGATGATTAAGGATGTTGAACATTTTTTCAGGTGCTTCTCTGCCATTCGGTATTCCTCAGGTGAGAATTCTTTGTTCAGTTCTGAGCCCCAATTTAATGGGGTTATTTGATTTTCTGAAGTCCACCTTCTTGAGTTCTTTATATATGTTGGATATTAGTCCCCTATCTAATTTAGGATAGGTAAAGATCCTTTCCCAATGTGTTGGTGGTCTTTTTGTCTTATTGACGATGTCTTTTGCCTTGCAGAAACTTTGGAGTTTCATTAGGTCCCATTTGTCAATTCTCGATCTTACAGCACAAGCCATTGCTGTTCTGTTCAGGAATTTTTCCCCTGTGCCCATATCTTCAAGGCTTTTCCCCACTTTCTCCTCTATAAGTTTCAGTGTCTCTGGTTTTATGTGAAGTTCCTTGATCCACTTAGATTTGACCTTAGTACAAGGAGATAAGTATGGATCGATTCGCATTCTTCTACACAATAACAACCAGTTGTGCCAGCACCAATTGTTGAAAATGCTGTCTTTCTTCCACTGGATGGTTTTAGATCCCTTGTCGAAGATCAAGTGACCATAGGTGTGTGGGTTCATTTCTGGGTCTTCAATTCTATTCCATTGGTCTACTTGTCTGTCTCTATAGCAGTACCATGCAGTTTTTTATCACAATTGCTCTGTAGTAAAGCTTTAGGTCAGTCATGGTGATTCCACCAGAAGTTCTTTTATCCTTGAGAAGATTTTTTGCTATCCTAGGTTTTTTGTTATTCCAGACGAATTTGCAAATTGCTCCTTCCAATTCGTTGAAGAATTGAGTTGGAATTTTGATGGGGATTGCATTGAATCTGTAGATTGCTTTTGGCAAGATTGCCATTTTTACAATGTTGATCCTGCCAATCCATGAGCACGGGAGATCTTTCCATCTTCTGAGATCTTTAATTTCTTTCTTCAGAGATTTGAAGTTTTTATCATACAGATCTTTCACTTCCTTAGTTAGAGTCACGCCAAGATATTTTATATTATTTGTGACTATTGAGAAGGGTGTTGTTTCCCTAATTTCTTTCTCAGCCTGTTTATTCTTTGTATAGAGAAAGGCCATTGACTTGTTTGAGTTTATTTTATATCCAGCTACTTCACCGAAGCTGTTTATCAGGTTTAGGAGTTCTCTGGTAGAATTTTTAGGGTCACTTATATATACTATCATATCATCTGCAAAAAGTGATATTTTAACTTCCTCTTTTCCAATTTGTATCCCCTTGATATCCTTTTGTTGTCGAATTGCTCTGGCTAATACTTCAAGTACTATGTTGAAAAGGTAGGGAGAAAGTGGGCAGCCTTGTCTAGTCCCTGATTTTAGTGGGATTGCTTCCAGCTTCTCTCCATTTACTTTGATGTTGGCTACTGGTTTGCTGTAGATTGCTTTTATCATGTTTAGTTATGGGCCTTGAATTCCTGATCTTTCCAAAACTTTTATCATGAATGGGTGTTGGATCTTGTCAAATGCTTTTTCTGCATCTAATGAGATGATCATGTGGTTTTTGTCTTTGAGTTTGTTTATATAATGGATTACATTGATGGATTTTCGTATATTAAACCATCCCTGCATCCCTGGAATAAAACCTACTTGGTCAGGATGGATGATTTCTTTAATGTGTTCTTGGATTCGGTTAGCGAGAATTTTATTGAGGATTTTTGCATCGATATTCATAAGAGAAATTGGTCTGAAGTTCTCTATCTTTGTTGGGTCTTTCTGTGGTTTAGGTATCAGAGTAATAGTGGCTTCATAAAATGAGTTGGGTAGAGTACCTTCTACTTCTATTTTGTGAAATAGTTTGTGCAGAACTGGAATTAGATCTTCTTTGAAGGTCTGATAGAACTCTGCACTAAACCCGTCTGGTCCTGGGCTTTTTTTTTGGCTGGGAGACTATTGATAACTGCTTCTATTTCTTTAGGTGATATGGGACTGTTTAGATGGTCAACTTGATCCTGATTCAACTTTGGTACCTGGTATCTGTCCAGAAATTTGTCCATTTCGTCCAGGTTTTCCAATTTTGTTGAGTATAGCCTTTTGTAGAAGGATCTGATGGTGTTTTGGATTTCTTCAGGATCTGTTGTTATGTCTCCCTTTTCATTTCTGATTTTGTTAATTAGGATTTTGTCCCTGTGCCCTTTAGTGAGTCTAGCTAAGGGTTTATCTATCTTGTTGATTTTCTCAAAGAACCAACTCCTCGTTTGGTTAATTCTTTGAATAGTTCTTCTTGTTTCCACTTGGTTGATTTCACCCCTGAGTTTGATTATTTCCTGCCGTCTACTCCTCTTGGGTGAATTTGCTTCCTTTTTTTCTAGGGCTTTTAGATGTGTTGTCAAGCTGCTAGTATGTGCTCTCTCCCGTTTCTTCTTGGAGGCACTCAGAGCTATGAGTTTCCCTCTTAGAAATGCTTTCATTGTGTCCCATAGGTTTGGGTACGTTGTGGCTTCATTTTCATTAAACTCTAAAAAGTCTTTAATTTCTTTCTTTATTCCTTCCTTGACCAAGGTATCATTGAGAAGAGTGTTATTCAGTTTCCACGTGAATGTTGGCTTTCCATTATTTATGTTGTTATTGAAGATCAGTCTTAGGCCATGGTGGTCTGATAGGATACATGGGACAATTTCAATATTTTTGTATCTGTTGAGGCCTGTTTTGTGACCAATTATATGGTCAATTTTGGAGAAGGTCCCCTGAGGTGCTGAGAAGAAGGTATATCCTTTTGTTTTAGGATAAAATGTTCTGTAGATATCTGTCAGGTCCATTTGTTTCATAATTTCTGTTAGTTTCACTGTGTCCCTGTTTAGTTTCTGGTTCCACAATCTGTCCATTGATGAAAATGGTGTGTTGAAGTCTCCCACTATTATTGTGTGAGGTACAATGTGTGCTTTGAGCTTTACTAAAGTTTCTTTAATGAATGTGGCTGCCCTTGCATTTGGAGCATAGATATTCAGAATTGAGAGTTCCTCTTGGAGGATTTTACCTTTGATGAGTATAAAGTGTCCCTCCTTGTCTTTTTTGATAACTTTGGGTTGGAAGTAGATTTTATCCGATATTAAAATGGCTACTTCAGCTTGTTTCTTCAGTCCATTTGCTTGGAAAATTGTTTTCCAGCCTTTCACTCTGAGGTAGTGTCTGTCTTTTTCCCTGAGATGGGTTTCCTGTAAGCAGCAGAATGTTGGGTCCTGTTTGTGTAGCCAGTCTGTTAGTCTATGTCTTTTTATTGGGGAATTGAGTCCATTGATATTAAGAGATATTAAGGAAAAGTAATTGTTGCTTCCTTTTATTTTTTGTTGTTAGAGTTGGCATTCTGTTCTTGTGGCTGTCTTCTTTTTGGTTTGTTGAGTGATTACTTTCTTGCGTGTTCTAGGGCGTGATTTCCGTCCTTGTATTGCTTCTTTTCTGTTATTATCCTTTGAAGGGCTGGATTCGTGGAGAGATAATGTGTGAATTTGGTTTTGTCGTGGAATACTTTGGTTTCTCCATCTATGGTAATTGAGAGTTTGGCCGGGTATAGTAGCCTGGGCTGGCATTTGTATTCTCTTAGTGTCTATATAACATCTGTCCAGGCTCTTCTGGCTTTCATAGTCTCTGGTGAAAAATCTGGTGTAATTCTGATAGGCTTGCCTTTATATGTTACTTGACCTTTTTCCCTTACTGCTTTTAGTATTCTATCTTTATTTAGTGCATTTGTTGTTCTGATTATTATGTGTCGAGAGGAATTTCTTTTCTGGTCCAGTCTATTTGGAGTTCTGTAGGCTTCTTGTATGATCATGGGCATCTCTTTCTTTATGTTTGGGAAGTTTTCTTCTATTATTTTGTTGAAGATATTAGCTGGCCCTTTAAGTTGAAAATCTTCATTCTCATCAATTCCTTTTATCTGTAGGTTTGGTCTTCTCATTGTGTCCTGGATTACCTGGATGTTTTGAGTTAGGATCCTTTTGCATTTTGTATTTTCTTTGAATGTTGTGTCGATGTTCTCTATGGAATCTTCTGCGCCTGAGATTCTCTCTTCCATTTCTTGTATTCTGTTGCTGATGCTCCCATCTATGGTTCCAGATCTCTTTCCTAGGGTTTCTATCTCCAGCGTTGCCTCGCTTTGGGTTTTCTTTATTGTTTCTACTTCCCCTTTTAGTTCTAGTATGGTTTTGTTCATTTCCATCACCTGTTTGGATGTGTTTTACTGTTTTTCTTTAAGGACTTCTACCTGTTTGGTTGTGTTTTCCTGCTTTTCTTTAAGGGCCTGGAACTCTTTGGCAGTGCTCTCCTGTAATTCTTTAAGTGACTTATGAAAGTCCTTCTTGATGTCCTCTATCATCATCATGAGAAATGTTTTTAAATCTGGGTCTAGATTTTCGGTTGTGTTGGGGTGCCCAGGACTAGGTGGGGTGGGAGTGCTGCATTCTAATGATGGTGAGTGGTCTTGATTTCTGTTAGTAGGATTCTTACGTTTGCCTTTTGCCATCTGTTAATCTCTGAAGCTAGCTGTTATAGTTGTCACTGTTAAGAGCTTGTTCTTCAGCTGACTCTGTTAGCCTCTATAAGCAGACCTGGAGGGTCGCACTCTCCTTAGTTTCAGTGGGCAGAGTATTCTCTGAAGGCAAACTCTCTTCTTGCAGGGAAGTTACCCAGATATCTGGTGTTCGAACCAGACTCCTGGCAGAAGTTGTGTTCCACTCACTAGAGGTCTTAGGATCCCCTGTGGAATCCTGTGTGGGCCCTTGAGGGTGTCAGGCGACTCCGCTGGCAAGGTAGCCCGGGGCTCGAGTGGAGCGTTATGGGCTTGTGCCCCAGATCAGGCCCGGGTAGCCTGCTTCCCTATGTACCGCAGTCTCAGGTTCCATGCAATTGGATTGGGGCAGGCACTGTGTTCCACTCACCAGAGGTCTTAGGATCCCGTGGGGAGTCCTGTGTGGGCCCTTGCGGGTGTTGGGCAAGACTCTGCTGGCAAGGTAGCCCGGGGCTCGAGTGGAGCAGAAGGGGCTTGTGCCCCCCAGTTGCTTCTTGGTCATGTTTTTGCAAGAATACAAACCCTAACTAAGACAAATTGGTACCAGCATAGTGGGGTATTCCTGTGACAACCTGACCATGTTTTGAGGACTGTGGAAGGACTTTATAACTTTGGGCTAGAAGATACATTTGGAGCTCTGTGAGACATTGTGTAGGAGCTTGGAAGATAATTTTGAGAACAGTGCAGAAAATGGAGGCCTGGCCTGTGAAATTTCAGAGGGAAAATTAAAGACTCTTTTCAGGGCCATTGCTATTTTGGATTGTGAAGATTCTGTGGTTCTGGTTAGCTGGGGCTGAAGAATCAGCTGTGATTAACAAGATACCAGAATTTCTATAGCAAAAACTTTGCTTTACTGGGACTATTGATGCTGGTTAGCTTGTGCTAAGAAATTAGCGGTGATTAAGAAGAGACCAGCATCATTGAGGTGACATCTTCTGGGAAGTGTTTTTTGAGAGCACAGAGGCTGTGTTCCAGAGATAACCGAGGTTGTACCTACTGCTACAGTGGGACTTGGTAATGTGTAAGAGTCACCCAGGTGGTACTGGTTTTAAAGGCATGAAGGGGTCATAAAAGAATTGCAGGGATGGAAATGGAGATGATCCTGGTGAAAAGAAGTTCTATCAACAGTCCCAAAGAGAGATCCAGCTCAAGGGAGGTTCCAAGGCCTGACAGCATTACTGAGGCTACTGAGCACTCACAAAAAGGGATCTATGAGGACCACACTTCAGAAGACCCAACAAGCAGTTGAAAAAGTAAGATGCAGATATTTGCACCAAGCCAATGGAGAGAACCAACTGACCCCTGTTGTTCAATTATGGGAGGCTGGAAGAAGCAGAGGAGAAGGGCAATCCTGTAGGAGGACCAGCAGTCTCAATTAATCTGGACCCCAGAGGTCTTGAAAACAGTGGACTACCAAACAAGCTGCATACTCCAGCTGTTATGAGGCCCCCAACACACATACAGTAGAGGACTGCTAGTTCTGTGTTTATTCAGAGATGATGCACCTAACCCCCAAGAATCTGGAGGCCCCGGGGAATTTCGAGGCAAGGTGGGGTATCGGGTGGGGACATCCACATGGAGACAGGGGCTTGTCAGGAAGTATGGGATGAGGACTACTCAGAGTGTGTATGGGTAGGGGGAAATAAAATATGGAGTGTATAATAATTAACTAATTAATTAGAAATAAAATTACTATTACTTAAAGGTACATTCTGAATTCTGCTTACAGTGTAGTTCAGTTTTATATAGGTATGCAGAATTTTAAAGCAAAATGAAAATATTCCCTGTGTATCTTTGACTCTTGTTATCCAAAACCTTATTTGGAAAAAAAAATATTTATTTTTTCTAGTTGTGCCAGAATCTAGAATTGTGAGTTACCATGGCAATAAAAATTTGAAAAAAGTTTTATCCTAAATAAAATTCACCTTAAACTACCATAACATTTAATAGGTATTAACATATTACACAGAAAATTTCATATTTAATTTTAGGAAAGGCTGCACTGTTCATTTAAAGAAATGTTTAGGACACTGATTCTAAGAAATCTCAACCCACTTAGAAAGAAGTACAGAGTGCATGTGTAATTTTAAGATGGTCTTAATGCAGGGCAGTGCAAACATAAACTCAGATTTGCTGGAGCTGTGCGCACAAGTCCTGAATGTGAACAAAATTAATCCATCCAAAATCAGAGTACAGATAGGAGAGGGGCTTGTGGCGTTCTACCCATAGCTGGTAAAAATATTACAACCAATAGTTTCTAAGAGAAAGTCAGTTTTCTTGAGTTGTGCGATCTTTGCTGGAATAGATGGACCTATACCAAAACATATGCAGGCATTAAGACTTGGTGGGTTTTAAAACAGAGTACTGAAATGAGACGGAATAGTGGGTAGGAGGGATAGCATATGAGTTGGGGAGAAGGAATGGAAAGTAGACTTGATCAAAACACATTACATGAATGTTAGACAGTTTGAAAGAAAATAAAATTCAATAAAGTAGTCTTGATGAATTTTAAAATTAAATACTCAAATGGGAACTTCAAATTATGTATGTGGTCGGTAAGGTCTCTTTAACTGAAGCACTGTGTATAATGATCAAATTCACAAGCCCATAGGGATACATTTTATTATCATATAGAGTCCTATAGTATTTGAAATCTGAAGTTAGACATTTACTACAAGGTTTATAAGGAAACTATGAATCTCAAGAGAATTTATTTCTTGAGAAAGGTGAATTTATTTTCAAGGGAATTAAAAAAATCAGTCGTCTGAATGCTTAATACACTCCATTACAAGCTTTTAATAAACTATTCACCTCACTTGTCTGTTGTCCCGAAGTCCACAATTTAAGACTTGTCTAAGCTCTAAACTACAGTCTTTTTATGGCCTTGACAAAAGTAAATAATTCACATGCAATCACTAGGAAAAAGTCAAAGAATAGCCCAAGCCACGCACCATTTTTTTTTTTTTTTTACATTATTGGCATCCCACAGTCAAAAATTCTCACCCAGAATTGTTCCTATATGAAAGAACTGCAGGGACAAAAATGGAGACTAGCCTGAGGAAAAGGAGGTCCAGTGACAGACCCAAATTGGGATCCAGCTCAGGGGCAGGCCCCAAGACCTGACATTATTGATGCTAAGGTGTGCTTACAAACAGGATCCTATCATGAAGGCCCTCTGAAACACCCAACAAGCAGCTAGAAGGGTCAGATTCAGTTATTTACACCCAATCACTGGTGACCCCTGTGGTTAAATTAGGTAAAAGCTGGAAGAAGCATAAAAGGACACCAATCAGAATGACTAAGATCAAAACTTCAGGTGACAATACATGTTGGAGAGGATGTGGAGAAAGAGAAACACTCCTTCATTGCTGGTGGGATTGCAAACTGGTGCAACTACTCTGGAAATCAATCTGGAGGTTCCTCAAAAAATTGGAAACATCTACCTAAAGACCCAGATATACCACTCTTGGGAATACACCCAAAAGATGCCCTACTATGCCACAGGACACATGTTCCACTATGTTCATAGTAGCCTTGTCTGTGACAATCAGAAGCTAGAAATAACATAGATGTCCCAAGACAGAAGAACAGACACAGAAAATGTGGTTCATTTACATAATGGAATACTACTCAGCTATCAAGAACGAGGACATCCTGAGTTTTGCAGGCAAATGGATGGAAGTAGAAAATATCCTGAGTGAAGTAACTCAGACCTAAAAGGACATGTATGGTATGTACTCACTAATATGTGATTATTAGCCAAAAACAAAAAGTACAGAATACCCAAGATAAAGTCCACAGAACTCAAAAGTTCAACAATTTGAACTGCCCAAGTGAGTATGCCTCAGTCTCACTTGGGAGAGAGAGAGAAGAAAACAATCATAAATGGGGAAGGAGGGAGGGACGGGGCGGGGGGAGGCAAGTGGACAAGGTGGGTGAGTAGGGAGAAGAGCTGAACCATATCTGGTATTAGGTGAGGGAAAAGGACTGAAGCCCTGATGCCCAGTCTTAAGAATGGAAACAGGCAACCGTAGGAAATAGGAGGTTGGGCAGGGGGACCCTCCAGAATGCACCAGAGCCCCTTAGATGAAATACCCAACTGTAGGGAGAGGGAACTTATTGAACCCACCTTCAATAGAAAGACAGGGCATCAAATGAAGGAGGGGGGCATCCCACAGTCAAAACTCTGATCCATAATTGTTCTTGACTGAAAGAATTACAGGGATGGAAATGGAGAGGAGCCTGACCAAAAGAAGTTCCATCGACAGTCCCAAAGAGGGATCTACCTCAAGGAGAGGTTCCAAGGCCTGACACTATCACTGAGGCTATGGAGTGCTCACAAAAAGGGACCTATCATGACAGTACTCCGGAAGACCCACCTACCAGCTGAAAGTGTCAGAAGCAGATAGTTGCACCCAACCAATGGAGAGAAGTAGCTTACCCCTGTTGTTGAATTAGGGAAAGACTGAAAGAAGCTGAGGATCAGGGCAACCCTGTAGGAGGACCAGCAGTCTCAATTAATCTGGACACTTGAGGTCTCTTAAACACTGAACCACCAAACAAGCAGCATACATCAGCTGATATGAGGCCCCAACACACATACAGCAGAGGACTGCCGGGTCTGTGTTCATTCAGAGATGATGCACCTAACCCTCAAGAGACTGGAGACCCCAGGTAGTTTAGAGGTCAGGTTGGGTGGGGGTGAGGACATCCAAGTAGAGACAGGGGGGTGGGGAGGAGGTATGGGATGTTGAGCAGTAGGAGGGTAGACAGGGTCGGGTGGAAGATAAAATACAGATTGTAAAATAAAGAAAGAAATAAAAAAATTACAAAAATACAAAATAAAAAAAACAGCAGAAAGAAGGAAATATAAATCTCTAATGAAAAGCCACAAAAAAGAAAAAACAAAAATGAAAAAATAAAAAAAGGAGGAACACCCTACAAGAAAAGGAGCACTCTCATCTATCGTGGACCTCTGGGATCTCTCAGATACTGTACTACCAACTAGGCATTATACACCAGCTGATATGAGGCCCAAAACACATATGAATCAGAGGACTGGTGGATCTGGCCTCAGTCAGAGAAGATTTACTTAACCCTTGCAAGACTTGGTGCCCCTAGGAGAGGGGAGCTCTGGTGGGGTTGGGGGGCATCTTCTTAGAAACAGGGTACAGAAGAGAATGTATGGGATGTGGACCTGTCAGAAGTTAGACTGGGAGTGGGATAAAGTCTGGACTGTAAAAATATATTAAAGAATATCCTAAAATCTAAAATAAAAAGCCCAAACAATGACTATGAGAGTTTATCACCACACTGAGAGATGATTGAAAGTAAATGGGTCCTATCAGGAGCTCTATGGTGGAATCTCATCACTATGTGAACACTGAGAAACATTTATTGCACTGATGAATGGCTTGGAAGGAAACAGATAATATTTGGGACTGCTTCTCTCAACTCCTAATCTGTATGTGTAGTTTTTATTATGGACAATTCAAAGTTGGTTCTTGTAGCAATGGAAGAATACAACAGAATATTTTTCTTTCTTAAATGACAGAAACATTCATCAGCAAAGGACCAGACTGTTGAGGTCAGAGGGATGCTGAGGGAGCAGAACAGTGTCTGTGACATGAGGGGACATGTTTTAGTGTAAAAGACATTCCCATTGGCCAAGCAATGGAAGTATAAGGAAATTATTCTAATGAATATGAGGCACACTGAGCATTATTTACTTCTCATCATAAAGTAACTTAATGAGATTCCATTTTACTACATGCAGTTTGGGGGCATATATTTTCCCTAAAAAATAACAAATGAGAAATCAAGTTAGATTCAGGCAAACTGTTGGATAACATAAGGTACAGGGGCCACCCAGGGAGTGAGATGGCTATTGAATTGTTGCTAGTGAATAAAGACAAATCTAAAAATGAAAGGAATAAGAACCACAGATTATGCCAAGTTTGTACTTCCTTATTTTTCTTTTCACACACACACAGACAAAAACACACACACACATGCAGACAGACACACAAACAGACTCACACACACAGTGTATCATAGAGAAAAAAATGGGAGCAGTACTCTTAGGAGCATAAGATAATGCCCACCCATTTCCTGTTTATATCTACCATCCATACCAGATCCACTCTTCTGCATCTCATGTTAGCCATAATGAGCTATCATGATAACTACTTAAATGCTTTCTCTAATGAGGCCCTATCCTGTGCACAGTGATGTCATCCTGAATGAGGTAACTCAGACCAAAAGGGCATACTCACTAATAAGTGGATATTAGCCAAAAGTTCAGAATATCCATAATACACCCCCACAGACCCCAAGAAGTTAACCAAAAAGGAAGGCCAAAGTGCTTGAATACCACTTAGAAGGGGGATCAAAGTGGGTCATGGGAGGCAGAGAGAAGGAGAGACCTGGTTGAGAGAGCAAAAGGAGAGGGGAATAGCAGGATAGGAACAGGCATGGGGAGAGTCAGGAGAGATTCCCAGAGGGCAAGGAACATGAATGAAATATGCAGCTGCCAGGGTGGGGACTGGGAGCATTCTCTAGGAAGTTCTAGAGACCCCAAATGAGGGAGGCTTCCCTGGATTCAGGGCAGGTGACCTTAGCAAAAATGTCAAACAGTGGGGATAAAGAGACCAGCTCCAATAGCCAGACAGGAACCCCAGTGGAGAAATAGGGACATCAACCCATCTACAAAACTTTTGACCCCCAATTTTTCCTGTCTAATAGAAATTCATGGACTAAAATGGAGCAGAGACTGAAGGAATGGCTAATCAGTAACTGGTCCCTTTTAAGACCAAACCTATGGGCAAACACCAATCCCTCAGTACTAACTGTTGTGCTTACAACAGTCCAGTACAGACTGGAGCCTAGAATAGCAGCCCTCTGAGAATCTCTTCCCAGCAGCTGACTGAGACAGATGCAGATACCCACAGACAAACAGTGAATGGAAGTCTGGAATGCCCATGAAAGAGTTAGGGGAACTCCCATGGAAGAGTTATGATTAAGAGTCTGGGATTGAAGGCTCTCAAGAAGACAACCCCACAGGATGACCAAGAGTGTCAATTAAACTGGATGCCTGGGAGCTCCCAGGGACTGAGCCACCAAGCAAAGAACATACAGGAGTTGGTATGAAGCCCCTGGAATATGTGTAGCAGAGGGCTGCCTTGTGTGACCTCAGTGGTAAAGAATGAGCCTAATCCTAGAGATTTGATGCAGCTATGGGGGCAAAGGAAGAGGGCATCGAAGGAGGCAGCTTTTGGGATATAAATACATAAATAAATAAATATTTCAGAGTCAACACTCAGTGTGAATTTCAAACTAAATGCTGTGGTTGAGTTCTCTGGATGCAGATGTTGTGAATGAATTTAGGTTTGGAAGAATTTTGGAGGGAGTGGGATTAATGGCTGTCATGAGTGAGAGGTGTTTTCAGGCAGAGGAAGTAATGGAACTCTTATGTACATCAGTGGGCATAAGGAGTCTCTCTGCACAGGTATGCATGTTGAAGCAGATGCTGAAAGTGCAACGAGGTCATAAATACTTTCTGGAAGAACTGGAAAGTCCATCTTTGTGTCAACACACTCGCTCATTTGTCTGTCTTTTTATAACAGTAAGTATCCAGCTAAGTGGCTCAGACTCATTTTCAAATCATGGTGATCCTCCTGCCTCAGCCTCCAAAGTGCAGAAATTATAAGAATGTCCCTGCATGCCTGGATATTACACTCAAGTTTTATTAAATGTTCTTGCCAAGTTTCTGGCCATGCTTACCCGTAATAGATGGGAACTTATTATGTGTAGAAGGAATCTCTTATGTCTCTTTGGATGCTTCACCTGTCAAATAAAGCTGATTGGCTTGTAGCAGAGGCAGAAAAATAAAATGTGGGAGTTCCAGTACGAAGCAAGGATTCTGGGACACAGCAAGGTGCAGGAGAGAATTCACCCTGGAACACAGAGGACACAAACGTGGGACAAGTTCACGTGGCAGAATGTTCTACATCCTTAATCATCAGGGAAATGCAAATCAAAACAACCCTAAGATTCCACTTCACTCCAGTCAGAATGGCTAAGATCAAAAATTCAGGTGACAGCAGATGCTGGCGAGGATGTGGAGAAAAAGGAACACTCCTCCATTGTTGGTGGAATTGCAAGCTTGTACAACCACTCTGGAAATCAGTCTGGCGGTTCCTCCGAAAATTGGACATAATACTACAGGAGGATCCCGCAATACCTCTCCTGGGCATATATCCAGAAGATGTCCCAACCGGTAAGAAGGACACATGCTCCACTATGTTCATAGCAGCCTTATTTATAATAGCCAGAAGCTGGAAAGAACCCAGATGCCCCTCAACAGAGGAATGGATATAGAAAATGTGGTACATTTACACAATGGAGTACTACTCAGATATTAAAAAGAATGAATTTATGAAATTCCTAGGCAAATGGATGGACCTGGAGGGCATCATCCTGAGTGAGGTAACCCAATCACAAAGGAACTCGCAAAATATGTACTCACTGATAAGTGGATATTAGCCCAGAAACTTAGGATACCCAAGATATAAGATACAATTTGCTAAAAGCATGAAATTCAAGAAGAACGAAGACCAAAGTGTGGACACTTTGCCCCTTCTTAGAAATGGGAACAAAACACCCAGGGAAGGAGTTGCAGAGACAAAATTTGGAGCTGTGACGAAAGGATGGACCATCTAGTGATTGCCATATGCAGGGATCCATCCCATAATCAGCTTCCAAACGCTGACACCATTGCATACACTAGCAAGATTTTGCTGAAAGGACTCAGATATAGCTGTCTCTTGTGAGACTATGCCGGGGCCTAGCAAACACAGAAGTGGATGATCACAGTCAGATATTGGATGGGTCACACGGCCCCCAATGGAGGAGCTAGAGAAATTACCCAAGAAGCTAAAGGGAACTTCAACCCTATAGGTGGAACAACAATATGAACTAACCAGTACCCCGGAGCTCTTGTCTCTAGCTGCATATGTATCAAAAGATGGCCTAGTCAGCCATCACTGCAAAGAGAGGCCCATTGGACTTGTGAACTTTATATGTCCCAGTACAAGGGAACTCCAGGGCCAAAAAGGGGGAGTAGGTGTGTAGAGGAGTGGGGGTGGGTGGGTATGGGGGACTTTTGGGATAGCATTGAAAATGCAAACGAGGAAAATACCTAATAATAAATTTAAAAAAAGAATTTAGAATAAAATAACAGGATTATGAATTTATGAGCTAGTTGGGAAACAGACGAAGCTTATGATCAAGGTCTTTGTAAATTTGGGTCTCAGAGTCATTATTCTGGCAGCTTGGGGATGTGAAGAAAACCCTCCCACTTTACAAATATGCCTTTGAATGCTAGTAGTTCATATTTCAGCAACACAAACTTAAGAGTATGAGCTGAATCTAGTCTACAGACCTAGGCAGAGTGCAGTCTTTACAGTGGAGTCACTAGCAGAACCACTTACATACTATTGCAGCACTAGTGAAGAATGCTGAGAGAACAAAATAAAAGGAACGGGAGTGTGTGTGTGTGTGTGTGTGTGTGTGTGTGTAACGGGAGTGTGTGTGTGTGTGTGTGTGTGTGTGTGTGTGTGTTATAGTATTGTGTTAAAAACCTCAAGAGTGTTTGACAAGATTTACAAAATTTCAGTGCTATTTTTCTGTTTTCTGACTATAGCATAGAGAGTCTACAAAGTTTTGTCTACCACCAGAACACAGCTTAGCTATAGTTAGTATGAGACCAAGTGTTTGGCACAAGAGCTTCCTTGGAGGCAAATGACACTTAAGCATCTGTGGTGAGAGCAGGTATATTTTCTATTCAAAAATGGAGAACCAGATTTTTTGTGAGACATACTGACAGCAGTCCTACTGAGTTCTAGAAAGTCATTGACACAGAAGCATGGCCCATTTTCCAGTTCAAAAATGAGAAGAGCAGAAATGATAAATGACCAGGGACTCCTTCATTTCTCAATTCTCACTTCCTCATAACCTCTGCTAAAATAGAAGGCCATGGTTAAAAACACAGAAACAAAAATAAAGCATAAGCACAATCATCCATGACTAATAAGACAGGCTGATGACCAGTGACAAAGAATGAAGCCACATCACAGTGGATGCATGTATTTCCATGGTACAAAAGGGCTACACAAACATATTTCATACTCCCTAGGAAGACCTCTAGTATCTGACACTATCATGAAATCATAGAAAGAGGGTCTATCACAGGAAGATTAGAACATACTTATAAGCATATAATGAATTTAGACTTCAAGATAAAAAGACAACAGAATATCCTGGCACCACATTGTTTTCAGTAGGTCAAGAATGGTATTGGATGATTTGGAAAGGTAACCACTTGGACCATGCCTAATCAAATAAGCTAGAACTAAGTTGGAATGAAACTAAAATTAAACCAGATCATGATTAATAAAAACATTTTATTCATCATGGGATGTCACGTGGACACAACCATAAGAAAGCAGTGCAATAGAAGTTATTAAAAGAAATTTCATCTTCAATATTTGAATTATAATATGCATCTTCACATTTCATCAACTCTTTCAATCCTATTTTGAGCTAGAAGTAGATATGTATTTGAGCAAAAGATTTTAGTAAGCCAGCTAGATCCTACTACATGGAAAAAAATACTCAGGGGATGAAAGTTGGTGAAAGAAACTTTTTTAAAAAAAATAATTTTTCAACTATCGCATATTGGAAAAAAATCTAGGTTAGTCTTCATTGTTTTTTTTTTCTAATAAGTTCTCTGAGTTTGTCACCTTCTGCTGTGTGAGAAAACATCTGAGGGGAAAAAACTTCCTCAAACGCTTGTTTCTATTTGAAAACTTATTATGGTAAAATTGTATGCATCTCTAGGATTTCTGTGAGAGAGTTTATGATTATGATGTGAGTTTTCAACCTGCAGAGATGTGTTCTTTACTTTTGCTTATTTTGCTTGTATCTATGAATTGGTGGTTATTGTATTTGGGTAGAATATTGAATTTCTCAACTGGTTCTCAGAGGTCTGTATTCACTGGTTTTTACCATTTTGCAATGCCCTTTCCTCATAGATTGGAAAACTCTTCCCCCGAAAAGAGGATGTATCAATCACACGATCTTATTTTCTGAGATTAGAATGTGAAACATTTGGTCCCTGTCTTTAGCAGTCTTTAGATGTTGTATCATTCAGTTATACAAAGAGCATTTTAGTTGCCTCTATTGAAGCAACTGATTGATTATAAAGCTTAAAAATCGCATTTTTGAAGAATTCCAGCATTAGTATGGAGGATCTTTTGTGAGGAGCCGCCCTCACATTTGCCATTATAAGATGGCGCTGACAGCTGTGTTCTAAGTGGTAAACATAATCTGCACACGTGCAGGGGCAGTTTTCCCGCCATGTGTTCTGCCTTTCTTGTGATGACAACTGGGCCAATGGGCTGCAGCCAATCAGGGAGTAATACGTCCTAGGCGGAGGATAATTCTCCTTAAAAGGGACGGGAGAATTATCTCTCTCTTGTTCTTGCTTTTTCTCTCTCTTGCTCTTGCTTTCTTGTTCTCTCTCTCTTGCTTTCTTGTTCTTGTTCTTTTTCTTGCTCTCTTGCTCTTGCTCTCTTGCTCTCTGGCTCCTGAAGATGTAAGCAATAAAGCTTTGCCGCAGAAGATTCCGGTTTGTTGTGTTCTTCCTGGCTGGTCGCGAGAACACGTGTAAGAGTTGGTGCCGAAATCTGAGACGAGAAGACCTGGACGAGAAATCCCGGGACGAGAAAACCTGGGACGGTTACCATCACCGGCGCAAGGAAGATCCCTCATTCCGGAACCAGAACTGCGGTTCATGGTAATGAAGTGTTCCCGTAAAACAGACTGTTGAGAAGGATTCAACTGCGTGAATTCAGAACTCTTCAGCTGGGGAACGGTGGTAATGAAGTGTTCCCGTAAAACAGACTGTTGAGAAGGATTCAACTGCGTGAATTCAGAACTCTTCAGCTGGGGAATGGTGGTAATGAAGTGTTTCCGTAAAACAGACTGTTGAGAAGGATTCAACTGCGTGAATTCAGAACTCTTCAGCTGGGGAACAGGGTACCCGTAAGTATAGCTTTACAAGGTAAGTCTGGTCTTGAACTTTCTAACGAAATTCAAGACAGTCTATCAGAAGTAAAGTGGGAAATAGCTTTACAAGGTATGTTTGGCCTTGAACTTTCTCTAGTATTAGGAGCCTTTTTGTTCCTTTTCACATGTTATCAAGTGGTTAAGGCAGGGCTGAAAATTCTGGATGAAATTCAGGGCAATCTATCAGAAGTAAAGCGGGGAGAGAGAGTAGGAGCAAAGAGGAAATATGGTACACAAAATAAGTATACAGGCCTTTCCACGGGTCTTGAACCTGAGGAAAAGTTTAGGTCAGGTAAGAATACCTGGGGAGAGATTGGAAGGAAGGAGAAGGAAAAAGAAAAGAAAAAAGATCAATCAGCGGAGGTCTCTATGAGAAGGAGCCTATACTCATCACTAGATGAGCTCAAGGAGCCAGTTCTTAATAGTTCTGAATCAGATGAAAAGGCTATTAGGGCCTGGAAGGCGCTTTCCCAAGCAGGTGAAGCCACTGGACAACTAACAAAGATCGTCCAGAGACCTCAGGAGTCATTCTCAGATTTTGTGGCCAGAATGACAGAGGCAGCAGAGCGTATTTTTGGAGATTCAGAGCAAGCCGCACCTCTGGTAGAACAACTCATTTATGAGCAAGCCACACAGGAGTGCTGAGCGGCCATAGCCCCAAGAAAGAACAAAGGCTTACAAGACTGGCTCAGGGTTTATCGGGAGCTTGGGGGACCTCTCACCAATGCAGGCTTAGCGGCCACCATCCTCCAATCCCAAAAATGCTCCATGGGCAGAAATTAATCAACTCATAGATCTTGTCCAGAAACAACTAGATGTATTATGGCAAATAACTCAGCTGGGATGTGAATAAAAGTTTCCGGGATTATACGTTACTTCCATTCAGTATGAGAAATTTACTAGGGCAGCTAATTTGTTAAAAAGTCTTTCTCAGTATATGTTACAGAATTGGATGGCTGAATTTGAACAGACCCTTCGGGAATTGAGACTTCAGGTCAACTCCACGCGCTTGAACCTGTCCCTGACCAAAGGATTACCCAATTGGATCTCCTCAGCATTTTCCTTCTTTAAAGAATGGGTATGGGTGGGATTATTTGGAGATATACTTTGCTGTGGATTAGTGTTGCTTCTCTGGTTGGTCTGTAAGCTTAAGGCCCAAACTAGGAGAGACAAGGTGGTTATTGCCCAGGCACTTGCAGCTCTAGAACATGGTGCTTCCCCTGATATATGGTTATCTATGCTTAAGCAATAGGTCGCTGGCCATTCAGCTCTTGCACCCCACGAGGCTAGTCTCATTGCACGGGATAGAGTGAGTGCGCTTCAGCAGCCCGAGAGAGTTGCACGGCTAAGCACTGCAGTAGAAGGGCTCTGTGGCATATATGAGCCTATTCTAGGGAGACATGTCATCTTTCAAGAAGGTTGAGTGTCCAAGTGTCCTTCTCCCCAGGTAAAACGACATGGGAGCAGGTCAGGGTTGCTCTGGGTAAAAGCCTGTGAGCCTAAGAGCTAATCCTGTACATGGCTCCTTTACCTGCACACTGGGGATTTGACCTCTATCTCCACTCTCATTAATATGGGTGGCCTATTGCTCTTATTAAAAGAAAAGGGGGATCTGTGAGGAGCCGCCCTCACATTTGCCATTATAAGATGGCACTGACAGCTGTGTTCTAAGTGGTAAACATAATCTGCACACGTGCAGGGGCAGTTTTCCCGCCATGTGTTCTGCCTTTCTTGTGATGACAACTGGGCCAATGGGCTGCAGCCAATCAGGGAGTAATACGTCCTAGGCGGAGGATAATTCTCCTTAAAAGGGACGGGGTTTTGCCATTCTTTTTCTCTCTCTTGTTCTTGCTTTTTCTCTCTCTTGCTCTTGCTTTCTTGTTCTCTCTCTCTTGCTTTCTTGTTCTTGTTCTTTTTCTTGCTCTCTTGCTCTTGCTCTCTTGCTCTCTGGCTCCTGAAGATGTAAGCAATAAAGCTTTGCCGCAGAAGATTCCGGTTTGTTGTGTTCTTCCTGGCTGGTCGCGAGAACACGTGTAAGAATCTTTGAAGAAATTTTTTAAGTCTGGTAATAGTAAAAAAATTTAGCTTCGTTGTTCCTTCTTCCAAAATCAGGGCTTGAGTGGATGGCACTCCATCATTATGCCTAACATGCATCCTGACAGAATTTGCCCTAAAACGCTGTTTCCAGATTTCTGTTCCACAGGATATAGTGATTGAATAGATGTTGACAGCTTCCAGCCATTAATTACACTATAAATCAAATAAAGATAGATGGTTAGCATGGTAAAGAGCAATTATTAAAAGTAAATTTTACACATCACAGACCTCTATAATTTTTCTGATTTCATGTTTTGAGGAAGCTTCCAATAATCTGTGATTGGACCTCTATTTTTCTCCTGGCTTATTTTAATGGAAACGATATTAACTTATGCAATTTCTATAAGTTAAGTTACTTCCTATTTTTGGTTTTATTTGAACTATATCTGGATTTATGTGTTTGCATTTGTGAGTCATTGTCACACTGTCTTAATTATGGCCACCAGCATATAAAATTCATCATTAAATTTGTAGGATTTTCAGACATTGAGTTTTAACTCTTATGGGTCCTTTGCATTTCTTTATATGATATAGGATCAGTCTATAAATGAACACAGAATTATGCATGTGAATATTTACTCTGAAACTCAAGACTGGCTAGAACATTGAGTTTTATTATAATAAATCAGTGTGTCACTCTGGAGAAAATGTGAATTGTAACACTATTATGTCTTCTAATATAATATATATCTGTATCTGTATTATCTATCTATCTATCTATCTATCTATCTATCTATCTATCTATATCTATCTATATATATATACACACCCACACACACACATACACATATACGTATATGTGTGTATGTGTTTTCCATTTATATTTACATAAAATTTCTCCCATTATTTTTATATTTAGAGTATATTCTACACATTTTATTAGAGTCCCTACTATATATTTTATGCTCTTAATCTCATTTAACAATATTTTCTTAAATTTTATTTTGGTATGGTTAATATAGAGGAAAATGTCATTTTTGAACAAAGGACTAGTGTCAAATCTCTATGTAAGTATTATATATATATATATATATATATATATATATAACTTTTACCACATTTATTTTTAAATTTTTATTGTTTATTGATTTTTCCTTAATATCATTTCATATGTTTATAACTATTTTGGTTAAAACAAAATGAAACAAACCAAAAAACCCCAATCATTGAATAACAATAATACTTTTCCTTTCTCCTATGAGGAAGAAAACTTTTAATGTTTCATTTTTATTTATTATATTCTGTCAGCATCCCCAGACATTATTCCATTGCCTTCTGGCTTCCTTAATGCTATGCAAAAGTCTATTGTTGGTGCCTTGTGATTATTTTGTAAATATCCTATAGGAAATCTTGTTTCCCTTAGTGATATTCACTTTCAGTAGAATATATTTAAGTGTGGAGCTTTAAAATACATTTGTTTTAAATCTATGTTTATAATTGAACTTTATGTTTCTTGACATTCAGAAAACCAAAGTAATACTACTTTGGTACTACATTTGGTCAATCCTTCCCAAACATAATGTTTTCATACGTGTATTACCTAATTACATATATATATATATATATATATATATATTTATAATAATGTGCTGTATCTGAATGTAATTTGTCAAATCGAGCATCAAACTTTTTATACAGAAGAAAATAGGGAAGTTAGGTGACACATCGGCAAGGTACAACAAGGTTACCAGATGCTTAATGACTCTTACACAAAACAGAGGAATGTAAACACAAAGACTGGCAGGAACTGGGCAATGAAACAACTGAGACAAAGTCCGCTCTATCTACGGTCAGCTATATTCTTAGAAGCCAGATGTGAGGTCTTTACAATTACAGGACAAGGGCTTTCACGCCCAAATCATGGTTCTAATTAGGGAGTTCTGTTTTAGCTAACCTTCTCATGAATAATGCAATACTCTAAAACCACAGTCCAAGCTACTTCCTAAACCATTGTAAATTCCTGTATATGGTAGCGACTTGGCTTTTACTCTAAGTGATAGTGTGGGGGAACTTTCTACTAATAATGAAGTCTGCCATACATAACTATAATAATAATTCTAAACTTACTTTGCTAAGCTTGCCCTGAGATTTCTAACTCTATGTAGTAGATAGTAATGCCTGATTTCTTTCACTATCTATCTTACAATACTAGAGGCACTTCTGAATGTCACTGAATAGGCAACACTGTTACTGAATTCCAAGCCCAGGGTCTGCTCAAGGACTACCCAGGGCATTGGTGAAGGCCAGGAAGCAAAGTTTGATTTTGCTTAGGTATTTGGCAAGTGATTGCTTGGAGGCACCTATAATAAAACAATACTAAAAGAAAGCCCAGAGATCCATTGGCAAGGACAATTTTGGAGCATTCATTGTACAGGATGCCACGGTTCCAGGAGACTAAGTTTCCATGAACTTTTCACCTCACGTCTGTGTCCAGGTTTCTATTCCTGTCATGTGTGTCACTACTGGAGTGGATGTAGTGTTTTGTTTTGTTTTTGTTGTTGTTGATTGTTTGTTTGTTTTAATTTATTTTTTTAATTAGGTATTATCCTCCTTTGCTTTTCGAATGCTATCCCAAAGTCCCCCATAACCTCCCCCCTCCCACTTCTTGGCCCTTGCGTTCCCCTGTACTGAGGCATATAAAGTTTGCACAACCAATGGACCTCTCTTTCCACTGATGGCCAACTAGGCCATCTTCTGATACATATGCAGCTAGAAACACGAGCTCCAGGGGGTACTGGTTAGTTCATATTGTTGTTCCACCTATAGGGGTGCAGATCCCTTTAGTTACCTGGGTACTTTCTTTAGCTCCTCCATTGCGGGCCCTGTGATCCATCCAATAGCTGACTGTGAGCATCCACTTCTGTGTTTGCTAGGTCCTGGCATAGTCTCAAAAGAGACAGCTCTATCAGGGTCCTTTCAGCAAAATCTTGCTTGTGTATGCAATGGTGTCAGCGTTTGGAGGCTGAATATGGGATGGATCCTCGGGTATAGCAGTCTCTAGATGGTCCATCCTTTTGCCTCAGCTCCAAACTTTGTCTCTACAACTTCTTTCACATATAAAGCTGTTATAGATATAACAAATGTCCCTGTAGTGTGCTTGGAGTCTTTGGGATATATGCCCAGGAGTGGTATAGCTGTGTCTTGAGGTTAAAATATTGGTAATAGTTGTGAATTACCTGAGAAACGGTCAAATTTACAATGTGGTTGTACAAGTTTGCATTCCAACCAGCAATGAAGTAGTGTTCCCCTTGCTCCACATCCTGTCCTGCATGTGCTGTTGCTTGAGTTTTAGACCTTAGCCATTATACCCCATCCGAAGGGTATAAGATGGAATTTCACAATCATTTTGAGTTGCATTTCCTTGATGATTAAGGAGGTTGAACATTTAAGTGCTTTTGGACCATTAAAGGTTCTTCTGTCCAGAATTCTCTGTTTATTTCTGCACACCATTTTTAAATTAGGTTATTTGGTTTTTGGATGTCTAGTTTTTTCAGTTCTTTATATATTTTGTATATCATACCTCTGTTGGATGTAGAGCTGATGAGATCTATTTCCATTCACAAGATGCTATTCTTTCCTTTTGATGGTATTCTGTGGAGAGCCATGCCGTGAGCAATCGCCACTGGCCTCCACTGTGCCTAACTAGTAAACAAGACTTGTACGCAGGTGAGAGAGTGAACTCACTCCTAGTCACTCCCATTCTCGGAGTGTAGTAATGGGGTGATGGGCGAGCAACGAATCAGGAACTGTCACGCCATATCAGGTGCTGAAACGTCACGCTGTGGGCTATAAAAGCGGCACTATTTTCCGGGTTCGGGGGTCTTCCTGAAGAAGTAAGCAATAAAGCTTTTGCCGCAGAAGATTCCGGTTTGTTGCGTCTTTCTTGCCGGTCGAGTGGGACGCAATAGTATTCTTTGCTGTACAGGATATTTTAAGTTTCATGAAAACCCATTTATTAATTGTTTATCTTAGTGTCTGACCTGTTGGTGTTTTGTTCAGGAAGTTGTCTCTTGTGTTAATGCATTCAGTGTTATAACCTGCTTTTTCTTCTATCAGGCTTAGTGTATCTTGTGTTATGTTCAGGTCTTTGATCCAATGGGGCTTGAATATTGTGCAGGATGATAGACATGGATCTATCTGCATTCTTCTACATACAGACATCCAGTTAGTCCATCTCCATTTGTTGAAAATGTTTTCTCTTCCCCAATGTATAGTTTTGACTTCCTTGTCAAAAATCAGTGTCCATAGGTTCATGGCTTTTCTTCCATTTCTTTGATATGATTCTGTTGGTCAACATTTCTGTTTTTATGTCAATACCATGCAGTTTTTATTACTATTGCTCTGTAGTACAGCTTGAACTCAGGGATGGTGATACCCACAGAAGTTCTTTTGTTTGTTTTACGGGATTGTTTTAGTCATCTTGAGATTTATTTTTATTGTTGTTGTTCATTTGTTTGTTTGTTTGCTTTCATTATTCTCTCTGAAACTGGGTAATTTTCTTATAAGTTCTATAAAGAATTTTGTTAGGAAATTCAATGGAAATCACTGAATCTGTAGTTGCTTTTGGTAGGATGAGCATTTTTACTATGCTAATCTTATCAATGCATGTGGCTGAGATATATTTCCATCTTACTTGGTTAGAGTTATACCAAAATATTTTATTATTTGTGACTATTATAAAGAGTCTTGTTCCTTAATTTCTTTCTCAGACTATTTACCATTTGTATAAAAGAGGGCTACTGATTTTTTTTTTTTTTAGTTAATTTTGTGTCCTGAAACTTTGCTGAGGATATTCTTCTGCGGTAGGTGTTCTATGGTAGAAATTTCTGAGTCATTTATGTATACAATCATATAATTTGCAAGTAGCAATAATTTGGTCTCTTCCTTTCCAATTTGTATCCCCTTGATCTCCTTTAGTTTCTTATTGCTCTAGCTAAAACTTCAAGTACTATTTTGAATAGATATGGAGAGAATACGGATCATTATCTTTCCCTGATTTTATTGGAAGGACTTTAAGTTTCTATTTGCATTGATGTTGGGCATTGGTTTGCTGTTTATTTCCTTTATTGTGTTTAGGTATGTGTCTATGAATCCTTGCCCTCTCCACAAATTTTATTAGAAACTCTGTTGGGTTTTGTCAAAGTCTTTCTTTTTCAGCATCATCTAATGAGGTGATAATTTTTTATTTTTTATACTTTCAGTTTGTTTATATGGTAGATTATATTGATAGATTTTGCATGTCAAACCATACCTGCATTTCAGATATTAAGCTTATTTAATTCTAATGGACGATCTTTGTATGTGTTCCTGATTTCAGTGTATCAGTATTTTATTGAGGATTTTTGCATCAACGTTTATGAGAGAAAATGGTCTGTAATTCTCTTTCTTTGTTGAATCTTTCTGTGGGTTGGGTATCACGGTGACTGTGGTCTCATAATTGTTCACTTTTAAGGATAATTTTTCTCTCTATGGACCTCAGGTGAATTTCTAACTTCTGATTTCTCTCTTCATTCTTTTTTTTTCATAGTATTGGTGTATTGGAATTACCAATATGTGCAACTATAAATAATTTAATTATCAGTTTCTTTCACTCTCAATATTCTTCTTTCCCCAGCCATTGGATTTGCACAGTTTGACAGGTTTGCACATATGGAACACTCGTGTTTATCATCATGTTAAGCAAGTGTTTAAGAAAGTGTCAGGTCTATAAAGGAATGATTCAAGTTGAATTTCACTCACCAACTCTAATGACATTTGAGTATCCAGAAACAATGGAAATAATAGTTTATTTAAAAATACACATTTCAAGGAAGATCAATCAGAGTAAACAGCATAGAACTGTGTAAAGACCTTAGTATAATCTTAAGCTCTGTTGTAAAAATATTATAGAAGAGGAAACAATGAAATGAAGGGAAGGTAAAACAGGCAAGTCAGGCAAGCACTGACTCTTGTTAGGATAGAAGTAAAGGAAATGCAGAAGCATAAAAGAGATATTTCTTTAATATTAATATGCATGTTGTAGCACGAATTAGAGATGGATGCTAAAAGGTTGAGGTTGAATAAGCTTATATAGTTTCAATTTAATTTAGCAAAATTAATTACAAGTAATTGGTTGGAAATGTTAATTTTAGTACAACAAACACTAAACTTCAACTTTATTAAACAATAAATTTATTATCCTCACCATGAACCAAACTAACTGCATATAGTTTTTTTTTTTAATTAGGTATTTAGCTCATTTACATTTCCAATGCTATACCAAAAGTCCCCCTTACCGACCCACCCCCACTCCCCTACCCTCCCACTCCCCCCCTTTGGCCCTGGCGTTCCCCTGTACCGGGGCACACAAAGTCTGCGTGTCCAATGGGCCTCTCTTTCCAGTGATGGCCGACTAGGCCATCTTTTGATACATATGCAGCTAGAGTCAAGAGCTCAGGGGTACTGGTTAGTTCATAATGTTGTTCCACCTATAGGGTTGAAGATCCCTTTAGCTCCTTGGGTACTTTCTCTAGCTCCTCCATTGGGAGCCCTGTGATCCATCCATTAGCTGACTGTGAGCATCCACTTCTGTGTTTGCTAGGCCCCGGCATAGTCTCACAAGAGACAGCTACATCTGGGTCCTTTCAGTAAAATCTTGCTAGTGTATGCAATGGTGTCAGCATTTGGAAGCTGATTATGGGGTGGATCCCTGGATATGGCAGTCTCTACATGGTCCATCCTTTCATCTCAGCTCCATACTTTGTTTCTGTAACTCCTTCCATGGGTGTTTTGTTCCCACTTCTAAGGAGGGGCATAGTGTCCACACTTCAGTCTTCATTTTTCTTGAGTTTCATGTGTTTAGGAAATTGTATCTTATATCGTGGGTATCCTAGGTTTTGGGCTAGTATCCACTTATCAGTGAGTACATATTGTGTGAGTTCCTTTGTGATTGTGTTACCTCACTCAGGATGATGCTCTCCAGGTCCATCCATTTGGCTAGGAATTTCATAAATTCATTCTTTTTAATAGCTGAGTAGTACTCCATTGTGTAGATGTACCACATTTTCTGTATCCATTCCTCTGTTGAGGGGCATCTGGGTTCTTTCCAGTTTCTGGCTATTATAAATAAGGCTGCTATGAACATAGTGGAGCATGTGTCCTTCTTACCAGTTGGGGCTTCTTCTGGATATATGCCCAGGAGAGGTATTGCTGGATCCTCCGGTAGTACTATGTCCAATTTTCTGAGGAACCGCCAGACTGATTTCCAGAGTGGTTGTACAAGCCTGCAATCCCACCAACAATGGAGGAGTGTTCCTCTTTCTCCACATCCTCGCCAGCATCTGCTGTCACCTGAATTTTTGATCTTAGCCATTCTCACTGGTGTGAGGTGGAATCTCAGGGTTGTTTTGATTTGCATTTCCCTGATGATTAAGGATGTTGAACATTTTTTCAGGTGCTTCTCTGCCATTCGGTATTCCTCAGGTGAGAATTCTTTGTTCAGTTCTGAGCCCCATTTTTTAAGGGGGTTATTTGATTTTCTGAGGTCCACCTTCTTGAGTTCTTTATATATGTTGGATATTAGTCCCCTATCTGATTTAGGATAGGTAAAGATCCTTTCCCAGTCTGTTGGTGGTCTTTTTGTCTTATAGACAGTGTCTTTTGCCGTGCAGAAACTTTGGAGTTTCATTAGGTCCCATTTGTCAATTCTCGATCTTACAGCACAAGCCATTGCTGTTCTGTTCAGGAATTTTTCCCCTGTGCCCATATCTTCAAGGCTTTTCCCCACTTTCTCCTCTATAAGTTTCAGTGTCTCTGGTTTTATGTGAAGTTCCTTGATCCACTTAGATTTGACCTTAGTACAAGGAGATAAGTATGGATCGATTCGCATTCTTCTACATGATAACAACCAGTTGTGCCAGCACCAATTGTTGAAAATGCTGTCTTTCTTCCACTGGATGGTTTTGGCTCCCTTGTCGAAGATCAAGTGACCATAGGTGTGTGGGTTCATTTCTGGGTCTTCAATTCTATTCCATTGGTCCACTTGTCTGTCTCTATACCAGTACCATGCAGTTTTTATCACAATTGCTCTGTAGTAAAGCTTTAGGTCAGTGTAGTGGCTATTCCTGGTTGTCAACTTGACAATATTTGGAATGAACTACAATCCGGAATTGGAAGGCTCACCAGTGACCCTTATCTGGAGGCTTGGAGATCCTTATCTGGATCTTGGTTTGAAGATCTTGAGCCATATTGGCTATGGATTCCAGAAGATTGAATCTCCGAGTTTAAGGAACACACCTTTAATCTGGGCTACGCCTTTCATCTGGGATTAAAGGTGTGGTGGAACACACCTTTAATCTGGGCTACACCTTCTGCTGGAGACAATATAAGGACATTGGAAGAAGGGAGTCTAGCTCTTGCTCCTGCTCCTTCGCCTGCTTGCTGCGTGAGACTGAGTAACTGCTAGATCCTTGGACTTCCATTCACAGCTGTGACTGAACGATTGTTGGGAATTGAGCTGCCGACTGTAAGTCATCAATAAATTCCTTTATTATCTAGAGACTATCCATAAGTTCTGTGACTCTAGAGAACCCTGACTAATACAGAAGTTGGTACCAGGAGTGGTTCTAGAGTAACAGAAGTACAAGGATGAATCTTTTAAAATTCTGGAATTGGCTTGTTGATCCACCAGCACTTTCAACTATTGAAACCTCTCCAGATTCTCTCCCTCCTGGGAGCTCAGAGAATTTTGAAGACCCATGGTTGAAACTATATTCCGAACTTAAAGAAGCTAATGCCCTTGATTTTCTTAATGAATTAGGTGATTCAGTGCACAAAGCTTTCTACAAGATGGGGAAAAAATCGAAAAATGATTTTACTGGCTGGCTGCTCTTAGTATCTGTGGAAAAAATGATGAATGAAAGGAAGGAGTTGTGTGATAAAATCGAAAGGCTCCAGACACAAGTAAACGATCTAAAAGTTGCTAAGTGTGTCCTTGAGGAGAATCTTCTCTCTTGTAGCAATAGAGCTCAAGTTGCAGAAAATCAAACAGAAACTCTCATTGTAAGGTTGGCTGAACTACAGCGAAAATTCAAGTCTCAGCCTCAGAGTGTGTCGACAGTTAAAGTAAGGGCTCTAATTGGCAAAGAATGGGATCCTACAACATGGGATGGGGATGTGTGGGAAGACCATGTTGAAGCTGAGAATTTTGAATCCTCAGATTCTCAAGGGTTTGCCCCACCTGAGGAAGTAGTACCCTCAGCCCCACCTCTTGAAATAATGCCTTCCCCACATGAGGAAATTAATTTTGCAGAGTCTGCTCACGGCCCACCAATAGTTTCTTCTAGACCTGTAACCAGACTCAAAGCAAAACAGGCTCCTAGAGGGGAGGTAGAAAGTGTAGTCCATGAGGAAATTCGCTACACTACTAAGGAGCTTAATGAGTTTGCTAATTCATTCAAGCAGAAACCTGGTGAATATGTGTGGGAATGGATTTTAAGGGTGTGGGATAAGGGTGGAAGGAACATAAAACTAGAGCAGGCTGAGTTTATTGACATGGGTCCTCTGAGTAGAGATTCTAGGTTTAATACGGAAGCTCGCATAGTTAAAAAAGGTGTCAAAAGTTTGTTTGAATGGTTGGCTGAGGTGTTTATCAAAAGATGGCCTACTGGAAATGACTTGGAGATGCCTGATATTCCATGGCTTAGTGTTGATGAAGGGATTTTAAGACTTAGGGAAATTGCAATGCTAGAGTGGATATATTGTGTAAAGCATAATTGTCCACAATGGGAAGGTCCAGAAGATATGCCTTTCACCAGCTCTATAAGACGCAAATTGGTGAGAGGGGCACCAGCACATTTGAAGGGTTTTGTTCTTTCCCTTTTCCTTGTGCCAGATCTTAGCATTGGAGATGCTTCTGCTCAATTAGATGAATTAAATTCACTGGGTTTAGTTGGATTCCGAGGTAACAAGGGCCAGGTGGCAGCATTGAATCGCAAGAGACAAGGTGATTCTAGTTATTATAATGGACAGCGTAGACAAAAGAATGTTTATAATAACATACCCAGTAATGGTCAGCACAGGAGAGGTGAAATTTATAATGGCATGACTCGGTTGGACCTTTGGTACTGGCTAACCAATCATGGTGTTTCCAGGAATGAAATACATAGGAAGCCTACTGCATATTTGTTTGATCTGTATAAGCAGAAAAATTCTCAAACAAATGAAAGAAAGGCTACATTAGATCGTGGTAAACAGCCAAATGAAAGAAAGGCTACATTAGATCGTGGTAAACAGCAATCTCGGCCAGTGAATCAATTTCCAGACTTGAGACAGTTTGCAGATCCAGAACCCCTTGAATGAAGGGGTGGCCAGGTTCCGCTGAGGAAGGATCTTGATAAGACACTCAAAGGTTTTGCTGTTACCCTTTCTCCAGTTCTTCCCCAGAGGGACCTACGGCCTTTTACAAGGGTAACTGTACACTGGGGAAAAGGAAATAATCAGACTTTTCGGGGTCTGCTGGATACTGGTTCTGAGTTGACACTGATCCCAGGGGATCCCAAGAAACATTGTGGCCCTCCAGTTAAAGTAGGGGCTTATGGAGGGCAGGTGATTAATGGAGTTTTGACTGATGTCCGACTCACAGTAGGTCCAGTAGGTCCCCGGACACATCCTGTGGTGATTTCCCCAGTTCCAGAATGTATAATTGGGATAGATATACTCAGAAATTGGCAGAATTCTCATATTGGTTCCCTGAACTGTAGAGTGAGGGCTATTATGGTTGGAAAGGCCAAATGGAAGCCTTTAGAGTTGCCTTTGCCAAAGAAAATAGTGAATCAAAAACAGTATCGTATTCCTGGAGGCATTGCAGAAATTACTGCCACTATCAAGGACTTGAAAGACGCAGGGGTGGTGGTTCCCACCACATCTCCGTTTAACTCTCCTATCTGGCCAGTGCAGAAAACAGATGGATCATGGAGAATGACAGTTGATTATCGAAAACTAAATCAGGTAGTAACTCCAATTGCAGCTGCTGTACCAGATGTAGTTTCGTTACTTGAGCAAATTAACACATCTCCTGGCACCTGGTATGCGGCTATTGATCTGGCAAATGCCTTCTTCTCAGTACCTGTCCATAAGGACCACCAGAAGCAATTTGCTTTCAGTTGGCAAGGCCAACAGTATACCTTCACAGTTTTGCCTCAAGGATATATTAACTCTCCTGCCCTGTGTCATAATTTAGTTAGAAGGGATCTTGATCGTTTGGATCTTCCACAAAATATCACATTGGTGCACTATATTGATGACATTATGCTGATTGGACCAAGTGAGCAGGAAGTAGCAACCACTTTGGACTCATTGGTAACACATATGCGTATCAGAGGATGGGAAATAAATCCAACCAAAATTCAAGGACCATCTACCTCAGTGAAATTCTTAGGAGTCCAGTGGTGTGGGGCGTGCAGAGATATTCCTTCTAAGGTGAAAGATAAGTTATTGCACCTGGCCCCTCCTACAACCAAGAAAGAAGCACAACGTTTAGTGGGCCTATTTGGATTCTGGAGACAACACATCCCTCACTTGGGTGTGTTACTTAGGCCTATTTACCAAGTGACTCGGAAAGCTGCTAGCTTTGTGTGGGGCCTGGAACAGGAGAAGGCCCTTCAACAGGTCCAGGCTGCTGTGCAGGCTGCTCTACCACTTGGACCATATGACCCAGCAGACCCGATGGTACTTGAGGTATCTGTGGCTGATAGAGATGCTGTTTGGAGCCTCTGGCAGGCCCCTGTAGGTGAATCACAGAAAAGACCTTTGGGATTTTGGAGCAAAGCTCTACCATCATCTGCAGACAACTATTCTCCCTTTGAAAAACAGCTCTTGGCCTGCTATTGGGCCTTAGTGGAAACTGAACGTTTGACAATAGGACACCAAGTTACTATGCGACCTGAACTACCCATCATGAGCTGGGTACTATCAGACCCTGCAAGTCATAAAGTGGGACGCGCACAGCAGCAGTCTATTATCAAATGGAAGTGGTATATACGTGATCGGGCCAGAGCAGGTCCTGAAGGCACAAGCAAGTTACATGAAGAAGTTGCTCAAATGCCTATGGTTTCTACTCCTGTTACAATGCCATCTGCTGCCAAGCATGCACCTATAGCCTCATGGGGTGTTCCCTATGATCAACTGAACGAAGAGGAGAAGACTAGAGCCTGGTTTACTGATGGCTCTGCACGTTATGCAGGTACCACCCAGAAGTGGACAGCTGCAGCATTACAACCCCTTTCTGGGACAACCTTGAAAGACACAGGTGAAGGGAAATCTTCACAGTGGGCAGAACTTCGGGCAGTACACATGGTATTACAGTTTGTTTGTAAGAAGAAGTGGCCAGATGTACGATTATTCACTGACTCATGGGCTGTAGCCAATGGATTGGCTGGATGGTCAGGGACTTGGAAAGATCACAATTGGAAAATTGGTGAGAAAGACATCTGGGGAAGAAGTATGTGGATAGATCTCTCCAAATGGGCAAAGGATGTGAAGATATTTGTGTCCCATGTAAATGCTCACCAAAAGGTGACTTCAGCCGAGGAGGAGTTCAATAATCAAGTGGATAAGATGACCCGTTCTGTGGACAGTCAGCCTCTCTCCCCAGCCATCCCTGTCATTGCTCAATGGGCACATGAACAAAGTGGTCATGGTGGTCGAGATGGAGGTTATGCTTGGGCTCAGCAACACGGGCTTCCACTCACCAAAGCTGACCTGGCTACTGCTGCTGCTGATTGCCAGATCTGCCAACAGCAGAAACCAACACTGA
Source organism: Mus musculus (assembly GCF_000001635.26). Taxonomy (NCBI): domain Eukaryota; kingdom Metazoa; phylum Chordata; class Mammalia; order Rodentia; family Muridae; genus Mus; species Mus musculus. The sequence continues at coordinate 47,157,531 of NC_000071.6, forward strand.
GCCCCAGATATGGCACCATTCCTCGAGGTGACCAGCCAGCAACCTGGTGGCAGGTTGACTACATTGGACCACTTCCTTCGTGGAAAGGACAGCGTTTTGTTCTTACTGGAGTAGATACTTATTCTGGTTATGGATTTGCCTTTCCTGCACGTAATGCCTCTGCTAAAACCACCATTCACGGATTGACAGAATGCCTCATCTATCGTCATGGTATTCCACACAGTATTGCTTCTGACCAAGGAACTCATTTCACAGCCAGAGAAGTTCGACAGTGGGCCCACGATCATGGAATACACTGGTCTTACCACATTCCCCATCATCCTGAAGCAGCTGGGCTGATAGAAAGATGGAATGGCCTTTTGAAGACGCAGTTACAGCGCCAATTAGGTGGTAACAGCTTGGAAGGCTGGGGCAGAGTTCTTCAGAAGGCAGTATATGCTTTGAATCAGCGCTCGATATATGGTACAGTTTCACCCATAGCCAGGATTCATGGGTCCAGGAATCAAGGGGTGGAAAAAGGAATAGTTCCACTTACTATCACTCCTAGTGACCCTCTAGGAAAATTTTTGCTTCCTGTCCCCATAACTCTAGGTTCTGCTGGCCTAGAAGTTTTGGCTCCAGAGAGGGGAGTCCTCCTACCAGGAGCTACAACAAACATTCCATTGAACTGGAAGCTCAGACTTCCCCCTGGTCATTTTGGGCTTCTAATGCCCTTAAACCAACAGGCTAAAAAAGGAATAACAGTGTTAGGAGGGGTGATAGATCCAGATTACCATGGAGAAATTGGATTACCTCTTCACAATGGTGGTAAGCAAGATTATGTCTGGAGTGTAGGAGATCCCTTAGGGCGCCTCTTAGTACTACCATGTCCTGTGATTAAAGTCAATGGGAAACTACAACAGCCTAATCCAAGCAGGATGACAAAGAACGCAGATCCATCAGGAATGAAGGTATGGGTCAATCCTCCAGGAAAAGAGCCAAGACCTGCTGAGGTGCTGGCTGAAGGAGAAGGAAATACAGAATGGGTAGTAGAGGAAGGTAGTTATAAATACCAATTAAGGCCACGTAACCAGTTGCAGAAACGAGGATTATAAAGTAATATGAATGCCCATTGTAAATTTACTAATGCGTTTGCGATTGTACGAGGGATAGTTATATCATGTTAGGCGTATTTACAACCTTGTTATTGTTTCATGTGAACATGAGATATTATTTGTGTCAAGTTGACAAGGGGTGGATTGTAGTGGCTATTCCTGGTTGTCAACTTGACAATATTTGGAATGAACTACAATCCGGAATTGGAAGGCTCACCAGTGACCCTTATCTGGAGGCTTGGAGATCCTTATCTGGATCTTGGTTTGAAGATCTTGAGCCATATTGGCTATGGATTCCAGAAGATTGAATCTCCGAGTTTAAGGAACACACCTTTAATCTGGGCTACGCCTTTCATCTGGGATTAAAGGTGTGGTGGAACACACCTTTAATCTGGGCTACACCTTCTGCTGGAGACAATATAAGGACATTGGAAGAAGGGAGTCTAGCTCTTGCTCCTGCTCCTTCGCCTGCTTGCTGCGTGAGACTGAGTAACTGCTAGATCCTTGGACTTCCATTCACAGCTGTGACTGAACGATTGTTGGGAATTGAGCTGCCGACTGTAAGTCATCAATAAATTCCTTTATTATCTAGAGACTATCCATAAGTTCTGTGACTCTAGAGAACCCTGACTAATACAGTCAGGCATGGTGATTCCACCAGAGGTTCTTTTATCCTTGAGAAGAGTTTTTGCTATCCTCGGTTTTTTGTTATTCCAGATGAATTTGCAAATTGCTCCTTCTAATTCGTTGAAGAATTGAGTTGGAATTTTAATGGGGATTGCATTGAATCTGTAGATTGCTTTTGGCAAGATAGCCATTTTTACAATGTTGGTCCTGCCAATCCATGAGCATGGGAGATCTTTCCATCTTCTGAGATCTTCTTTAATTTCTTTCTTCAGGGACTTGAAGTTTTTATCATACAGATCTTTCACTTCCTTCGTTAGAGTCACGCCGAGATATTTTATATTATTTGTGGCTATTGAGAAGGGTGTTGTTTCCCTAATTTCTTTCTCAGCCTGTTTATTCTTTGTGTAGAGAAAGGCCATTGACTTGTTTGAGTTAATTTTATATCCAGCTACTTCACCGAAGCTGTTTATCAGGTTTAGGAGTTCTCTGTTGGAATTTTTAGGGTCACTTATATATACTATCATATCATCTGCAAAAAGTGATATTTTGACTTCCTCTTTTCCAATTTGTATCCCCTTGATCTCCTTTTGTTGTCGAATTGCTCTGGCTAATACTTCAAGTACTATGTTGAAAAGGTAGGGAGAAAGTGGGCAGCCTTGTCTAGTCCCTGATTTTAGTGGGATTGCTTCCAGCTTCTCTCCATTTACTTTGATGTTGGCTACTGGTTTGCTGTAGATTGCTTTTATCATGTTTAGGTATTGGCCTTGAATTCCTGATCTTTCCAGAACTTTTATCATGAATGGGTGTTGGATCTTGTCAAATGCTTTTTCTGCATCTAACGAGATGATCATGTGGTTTTTGTCTTTGAGTTTGTTTATATAATGGATTACATTGATGGATTTTCGTATATTAAACCATCCCTGCATCCCTGGAATAAAACCTACTTGGTCAGGATGGATGATTGCTTTAATGTGTTCTTGGATTCGGTTAGCGAGAATTTTATTAAGGATTTTTGCATCGATGTTCATAAGAGAAATTGGTCTGAAGTTCTCTATCTTTGTTGGATCTTTCTGTGGTTTAGGTATCAGAGTAATAGTGGCTTCATAAAATGAGTTGGGTAGAATACCTTCTACTTCTATCTTGTGAAAAAGTTTGTGCAGAACTGGAGTTAGATCTTCTTTGAAGGTCTGATAGAACTCTGCACTAAACCCGTCTGGTCCTGGGCTTTTTTTGGCTGGGAGACTATTAATAACTGCTTCTATTTCTTTAGGGGATATGGGACTGTTTAGAAGGTCAACTTGATCCTGATTCAACTTTGGTACCTGGTATCTGTCCAGAAATTTGTCCATTTCGTCCAGGTTTTCCAGTTTTGTTGAGTATAGCCTTTTGTAGAAGGATCTGATGGTGTTTTGGATTTCTTCAGGATCTGTTGTTATGTCTCCCTTTTCATTTCTGATTTTGTTAATTAGGATTTTGTCCCTGTGCCCTTTAGTGAGTCTAGCTAAGGGTTTATCTATCTTGTTGATTTTCTCAAAGAACCAACTCCTCGTTTGGTTAATTCTTTGAATAGTTCTTCTTGTTTCCACTTGGTTGATTTCACCCCTGAGTTTGATTATTTCCTGCCGTCTACTCCTCTTGGGTGAATTTGCTTCCTTTTTTTCTAGAGCTTTTAGATGTGTTGTCAAGCTGCTAGTATGTGCTCTCTCCCGTTTTTTCTTGAAGGCACTCATAGCTATGAGTTTCCCTCTTAGAAATGCTTTCATTGTGTCCCAAAGGTTTGGGTACGTTGTGGCTTCATTTTCATTAAACTCTAAAAAGTCTTTTATTTCTTTCTTTATTCCTTCCTTGACCAAGGTATCATTGAGAAGAGTGTTGTTCAGTTTCCATGTGAATGTTGGCTTTCTGTTATTTATTTTGTTATTGAAGATCAGCCTTAGTGCATGGTGATCTGATAGGATACATGGGACAATTTCAATATTTTTGAATCTGTTGAGGCCTGATTTGTGACCTATTATGTGGTCAATTTTGGAGAAGGTACCATGAGGTGCTGAGAAGAAGGTATATCCTTTTGTTTTAGGATAAAATGTTCTGTAGATATCTGTCAGATCCATTTGTTTCATCACTTCTGTTAGTTTCAGTGTGTCCCTGTTTAGTTTCTGTTTCCATGATCTGTCCATTGGTGAAAGTGGTGTGTTGAAGTCTCCCACTATTATTGTGTGAGGCGCAATGTGTGCTTTGAGCTTTACTAAAGTTTCTTTAGTGAATGTTGCTGCTCTTGTATTTGGAGCATAGATATTCAGAATTGAGAGTTCCTCTTGGAGGATTTTACCTTTGATGAGAATGAAGTGTCCCTCCTTGTCTTTTTTGATGACTTTGGGTTGGAAGTCAATCTTATCAGATATTAGGATGGCTACTCCTGCTTGTTTCTTCATACCATTTGCTTGGAAAATTGTTTTCCAGCCTTTCATTCTGAGGTAGTGTCTATCTTTTTCTCTGAGATGAGTTTCCTGTAAGCAGCAAAATGTTGGGTCTTGTTTGTGTAGCCAGTTTGTTAGTCTATGTCTTTTTATTGGCGAGTTGAGACCATTGATGTTAAGAGATATTAAGGAAAAGTAATTGTTGCTTCCTGTTATTTTAGTTGTTAAAGGTGGCATTCTGTTCTTGTGGCTGTCTTCTTTTAGGTTTGTTGAGGGATTACCTTCTTGTTTTTTCTAGGGCGTTGTTCCCGTTCTTGTATTGGTTTTTTTCTGTTATTATCCTTTGAAGGGCTGGATTCGTGGAGAGATAATGCGTGAATTTGGTTTTGTCGTGGAATACTTTGGTTTCTCCCTCTATGATAATTGAGAGTTTGGCTGGGTATAGTAGCCTGGGCTGCAGTTTGTGTTCTCTTAGTGTCTGTATAACATCTGTCCAGGCTCTTCTGGCTTTCATAGTCTCTGGTGAAAAATCTGGTGTAATTCTGATAGGCTTGCCTTTATATGTTACTTGACCTTTTTCCCTTACTGCTTTTAGTATTCTATCTTTATTTAGTGCATTTGATGTTCTGATTATTATGTGTCGGGAGGAATTTCTTTTCTGGTCCAGTCTATTTGGAGTTCTGTAGGCTTCTTGTATGTTCATATGCATCTCATTCTTTAGATTTGGGAAGTTTTCTTCAATAATTTTGTTGAAGATGTTTGCTGGACCTTTGAGTTGAAAATCTTCATTCTCATCCACTCCTATTATCCGTACGTTTGGTCTTCTTATTGTGTCCTGGATTTCCTGGATATTTTGAGTTAGGATCTTTTTGCATTTTCCATTTTCTTTGATTGTTGTGCCGATGTTCTCTATGGAATCTTCTGCACCTGAGATTCTCTCTTCCATCTCTTGTATTCTGTTGCTGATGCTCAAATCTATGGTTCCAGATTTCTTTCCTAGGGTTTCTATCTCTAGTGTTGCCTCGCTTTGAGTTTTCTTTATTGTGTCTACTTCCCTTTTTAGGTCTAGTATGGTTTTGTTCATTTCCATCACCTGTTTGTATGTTTTTTCCTCTTTTTCTGTAAGGACTTCTACCTGTTTGATTGTGTTTTCCTGTTTTTCTTTAAGGACTTGTAACTCTTTAGCAGTGTTCTCCTGTATTTCTTTAAGTGATTTATTAAAGTCCTTCTTGATGTCCTCTACCATCATCATGAGATATGCTTTTAAATCTAGGTCTAGGTTCTCAGGTGTGTTGGGGTTCCCTGGACTGGGCGAAGTGGGTGTGCTGGGTTCTGGTGATGGTGAGTGGTCTTGGTTCCTGTTAGTAAGATTCCTCCGTTTACCTTTCGCCATCTGGTAATCTCTGGAGTTAGTAGTTATAGTTGACTCTGTTTAGAGATTGTTCTTCTGGTGATTCTGTTACCGTCTATCAGCAGACCTGGGAGACAGATTCTCTCCTCTGAGTTTCAGTGCTCAGAGCACTCTCTGCTGGCAAGCTCTCTTACAGGGAAGGTGCGCAGATATCTTGTATTTGGACCTCCTCCTGGCCGAAGAAGAAGGCCCAAAACAGGACCTTTCTCAGACAGTGTGTTGCTTTGGCAGTTCCCAGGTGGTACAGACTCTCACCTAAGCAGACTAAATTCCTAAGTTCCTTGGAGTCCCGGGACCAAGATGGTGACCGCTGCTGCTGTGGCTTAGGCCGCCTCCCCAGCCGGGTGGGCACCTGTCCTCCGGTCCGGAAGGTGGCCGGCTGTCCCCGGCCCACACAGGGTGCTGCCTCAGCGCCTCTGTGCTTCCGCCTGTTCCAGAAGCTGTCAGGTTCTCTGGCGCACCCTCTCACCTGTTCAGACTAATTTCCTAAGTTCGGCGGGTCCCGGACCAAGATGGCGACCGCTGCTGCTGTGGCTTAGGTCGCCTCCCCAGCCGGGCGGGCACCTGTCCTCCGGTCCGGACGGTGGCCGGCTGTCCCCGGCCCACACAGGGTGCTGCCTCAGCCCCTCTGTGCTTCTGCCTGTTCCAGAGGCTGTCAGGTTCTCTGGCGCACCCTCTCACCTGTTCAGACTAATTTCCTAAGTTCGGCGGGTCCCGGACCAAGATGGCGACCGCTGCTGCTGTGGCTTAGGCCGCCTCCCCAGCCGGGCGGGCACCTGTCCTCCGGTCCGGACGGTGGCTGGCTGTCCCCGGCCCACAAAGGGTGCTGCCTCAGCGCCTCTGTGCTTCTGCCTGTTCCAGAAGCTGTCAGGTTCTCTGGCGCACCCTCTCACCTGTTCAGACTAATTTCCTAAGTTCGGCGGGTCTCGGACCAAGATGGCGACCGCTGCCTGCATATAGTTTTTACATGGTGTTTTATTTAGCATAATGTACAAATCTGAAAAATGTTGCCAGTATATGTATTCTAAACAATTTTTATTAAAAAATACAATAGAAAGTCCAATTAAAGAGCAAAATCCATGAAAACTGTGGTCTAAAGATGGATGAATGCCTTGTCTATTATGAATCTATAATAAAGCATTTTCTCAGGATGATGATTTAAATTTTATTCTGTATTATACAATATGACATATCAAAAATAGTCATATAGTTTTCTGAATTTAACCTTTCTTTTCGGCATATAAAAATAGTCCAACTTTTACAACAGCCACACTGTATTATTTAGTGAATAAATGCTAATTAGTCACATTTATAGAGAAGCTTGAAATATCCCATATATGTCTGATTTTGATTTTTAAAAGTAAATATCTTGTTTTTTTATTCCTCAAAATTTGCCCTTCTTGAATGAATTATTCCTTTTATCACTTCTTAACTCTTTCTAGATAATTTCAGGACCTCAATGAACATGCACATTCTGAAAAGATATATGCTTCCATCATGAAACGATTCAAACACCACAGAAGAAAAATCAAATAATATCTACATATTGTAGCCAAACATGTGGCAGCCACCTGAAAAAAAAAAAAAAAGGTCAAAAAAATAATCAAAAGTTTCACTGCTACAAGAACTTTAAAACTACTATACAGTTACCTTCTGGCCTGTAAAAATAATAAAGGTTGAGAAAATAGTTCAGTAAATATTTTGATGGCTTCTCATACAACTTTATAACCTTCCTCTGTTCATAACATCAAAGAAATGGGGATTTGGACGTGTGCTCTTTATAAAATTTTATCAGTTGCAAATGAAATTCAGCTTTTCTATTGAAACCCCTAAGAAGCTAGAATAGAGATTTGTAAGTGGTATCCATTGACTGCAGTGAATTTAGACAAAGCAAAATTTAGTGTTGAATATAGAGTAGAAAACATTGGTGGTTAGCAAATGTACTCATTAAGTATCACAATAGTATTATGAATTAATTATGGAAAATATGTTATAAGGTTTAAACATTAGATGCTTGTCTGAACTCATGATTCTTTATTGTATTAAGCATATTGTATAAGGCATGGCTTAATATATTTTAACAAAATGTTAACTGCAATATCTGATATGCCATTAACTATCTGTGAGTTTTTGAAGCTTCTCACACTTTTATTTTCAAGCAATTCCTGGCACAACACTTCCAGTTAAACAAAGAGCAGGGACTCTATGAGGGCTCAGACTAAAGACCATCTTCCTTGGGAATTAGGTGCCTTTCTAAGTGATTCATCAGGGACAAAGACAGTATTGTATACTTTGGATCAAAATGGATTCCTCTATTCTCATCCTTTGAAAGTATCCTCATTTTCTATGATAAAATATTCATAAATTTAAGGAAACTAGGCAAATCAGAAAATACCTAGAGTGTAGCATTCTTTGCTTTTATTAAACATTAAGAGTACAGATGTGAAACCTCCATCTTGTCAGTTAAATTTATCATGTAAGTTTTCAAACCTTTCAGGTTTGGGAGAACATAAAACATGGTTCACAGTGGACTTCAAGTCCTTAATTTTAAACCCAGATTTTTTTTTAAAGGAAATTCAATCCTTATGCTTCCCATTCCTTTCTACTCAACTCATCAAAAAGTTGTTCATCCTTAGGTATTTGACATTCAGCATAAATCTTCTTTTCTTTTTTTATTGAACATAGGAAGTTGTCTTTGCCAACAGTAAACAAATCAAAATATTCTATTTCAGGGGTTGGGAGTGTAACAGGCAGAACATATAAGGTGCTGGGGTGCATCCCCATCACCCTATCCTCTTCCACTAATTTATTTTTTGACAAATTCATCAAGTAATTTATGTTTATGTATCTACTTGCAGATGTTACTTAAGAAAACATATTCCCCTCTATTCTAAAAGCCTATTGATGTGATAAGTCAAATGAAGTATTCAGGAGTATGCACACATTGGACATGAAGAAAAATAAACACACATTAAAGAAGTCAAGAGAAAAATCTGCTGTCAATACACAAATGTACCCACTTGTATTTTCTCTATTGTTTCAGTTTCATTAATTAATATTTAAAAGTTATTTTTTAAATTGTTCTCATGTGGGACCTGTGTGATGTGTGTGTGTGTGTGTGTGTGTGTGTGTGTTAGACTGTGTGTGACCAAGTTACTTGAAAATTTCATGGAGTCTGTTCTCACCTTCCATTTCACATGAGTACTAGGGATGGAACTCAGGTCACCAGACTTTAGGCAACTAACATCTTTACTCATTGAGTTTATCACCAGACAAAATATATTTTACAATTTTTTCCTAGTAAAGTAATGCCTAAAATTACTGGGAAGATACTACTTTTGTAAATATTGCCTGTTTTTAAATGTTTTCATTATATTGGTATTTAATTACTATTTATATGATAAAAATGTGAAATTTAGGTCAGTGGAAGACAAATGTTTTGTCATTTGCAATACTATGATTAAATGCCAGGAGGACTGATATTCAAATTTCCTATATTATAATCAAATGCATTTATAATTTTTCTTTTGATTATGGACTTCTATTATATTCCAATTCATTGAAAAGTAATAGACTAATTTGACCAATAGATGAAAATGAATTGAATTTTAATTAACTCCCTGTACTGGCTAGTTTTGTGTCAACGTGACACAGGCTGGAGTTATCACAGAGAAGGGAGCTTCAGTTGACAAAATGCCTCCACGAGACCCAGCTGCAAGGCATTTTCTCAATTAGTGATCAAGGGGGAAAGGCCCCTTGTGGGTGATGCCATCTCTGGGCTGGTAGTCTTGGTTCTATAAGAGAGCAGGCTGAGCAAGCCAGGGGAAGCAAGTCAGTAAAGAACATCCCTCCATGGCCTCTGCATCAGCTCCTACTTCCTGACCTGCTTGAGTTCCAGTCCTAACATCTGTTGTTGATCAACAGCAATGTGGAAAGTGTCAGCTGAATAAACCCTTTCCTCCCCAATTTGCTTCTTGGTCACGATGTTTGTGCAGGAATAGAAACCCTGACTAAGACATCCCCCCCCCAAAAAATAAAACTGTGTGTTCTTCTAGTATTAGAAGCCTGTGTTTCCTTCAGTCTTGGCTTTAGTATTTCAGCACTACTTCCCCCCCCCAAAAAAAAAACGCAACATCCTGACTTTCTAGATGTCTGTTATTCCATTTATAAACAATATATTCAGAAAAATAAATCCCAAGCAGGCATTACTGTTAGGTATATGGTGGAGCTGACCTAGTCACCTTATACCTTTTGCCTTTTATGTAGAAGCTTCCATTAGTATGAAATCAAAGGCATTTCCTATAAAATACTAATTGAAATATTGTCCTATAATGAGAAGTAGAAGCTGCTGTGCTACTAACACTCCAGACTTAGAAGGTACTTCTGATTGTTATTGCTGAGTTAGTCAATGTTCTATTGCTGTGAAGAGACCAAGGCAGTGCTGCTTAATAAAAGCATTTAATTGGGGCTTGCTTAAAAATTCAGATACTTAGTCCATTATTTTCATGATAGGGAGCAAGACAGCAGGGAGCATGGTGGCCCTCAGATATGCTACTGAAGAAGTATCTAAGTGGCTCATCTTGACCTATAGGCCCAAGAGGGAGAGTCTGTGTTTGGCATAGGCTTTTAAAATCTCAAAGCCTATCCCCAGTGATAAGTGACATGTTTCTTCCTACAAGGCCACACCCACCGTTTAATCCTTTTAATCCTTTATGAATTTGTTATGACTTTGTCAAAGAACATCTTTTTCCACAAATGAAACATCATTCACATTATTATCTCAGAAAATATGATAGTAATTTTAAAGTAGAAACTAATCAGGTATTTTACCAGTGAGGATGGCATCATTGAATGTGTCTGAATATTTTTCACGCATATGTCAGAATTTATAACTTGAACCTAACACACACATACACACCCCCCACACACACACACTACTATTATATTAAGTTTTCACCACCTAGCCCTTCAAGTGGCCCTTAAGTTTGTCTGTCCAACCCCTTATCCCCTCCCTCCCTTAACCTCCCTTTCCCTTCCTATTTGATCCTCCCATTCCAGTTCCCCATCGCTGTCCTGTTTCCCATACCAAAGGAGACTGCCCCCACTCAGTTCCTTACTCTGTATCGAATCTCTGTGGTAATATGGATTACAGCCTGTTTATTGAAAATATAACAGCTAAACACTCACATATAAATGAATATATACCTTATTCATCTTCTGTGGATCCAGGTTACCTGACAAGGAATTTTTTTTCCTAACCATATTCACTTACTTGCAAATTTCATGATTTCATTTTTTAAACAGTTGAGAAACATTCCATTGTGTAAATGTAACACCTTTTCTTTAGCCATTCATACATTGACGGACATCTATGCTGTTTTCAATTCTTGGCTACTGTGAATACAGCAGTGATAAATGTGTTTGAGCAAGTGTCTGAGTAATAGGATGACCTTTGGATTTATGTTTGAGTGGTATAGCTGGATCTTGAGGTATATTAATTCATTTTGTTGAGAATGTCATATATGCTTATAGTATGTTTTGATCAAATCTACTTTTTACTAATTTTCTTCCATATTTTCCACAATCCGCCCCTGCAACTTTTCTTTCCAATTCCATGTGCTCTGTGTATGTTAAAAAGCCATTGAGTTCATTTGGAAGTGCTTGTATGTGCTTGGCTGTAGGAGCTTCTACAGGAGCATAGTTTTTCTTCAGGGGTTGCATCACAGAAGACAACTGATTTTCTCTCCCCAGAAGCTATCAGTTGCCAGTAGCAACTCATTCACTAGGGATGGAGCTTAATGAGACCCTTCCTAGTCCATGGTGGGACTTTGGCTGGCTTGAGCTGTTATGCACACAGTTATAGCAGGTGTGAGTTCACATGTGTAATATCTAGCTCTGTCATGTATGGGAGATAGGTTTTGTCATAGATGTCAACAAATTCTAGCTCTTGCAATCTTCCTACTCACTTTTCCTGATAAACCCAGAGCCATGGGGGAAACGAGAGTTATATAGACATCTCATTTAAAGCAGTACATGCTAGTCTTATTTTTTGTACCTTGTCCAGTTATGTATTTTTATGTATTTATATCCATCTACTGCAAAAAAGCTTCATTTTTAGACATGAAAGATATATTAATCTATTGGTATAAAGCTAGGAACATAGGAAGCAGTTTTATATTATTTCCACTTAACAGAATGAGTATATTACATTTTCCCTTAGGGCCTATAGCCAGCCAGTCACAGTTCTTTGGACTATTTAGCAATCATAAGCATGAGTTATTTTTATAAGAACTACCTGGTTCATCCAAAAGGGCTCCGATCTCAGAACATGGTCAACTTCGCAACCTTTGCATCCAGATTCTATAACACCAGGGACCACATTTCAGCATACAAGTCTGGGAGAAAAGCACAAAATTTATTTAGTCTATGTCTCACAGTATGTCAGAAAATAGATCAGATATGAAAAATATGCATCATTTAAACAGGAAAGGAGACGCAATTCAACCTCTTTAATCCTAACTGTTCAGAGAAAAAAAGCCTACAGGGCTTATAATATTGATTTAAAAGCAAGCACAGTATACTGTCAAATTATATACAACATAAATTCAACAACAACATATACTTTGTGTGATATATATGTACTTTTAGCGAATAATGGGAAGAGCACAACCTATTGTTGGTTTTAGGCAGGTATTTCTGAGTTCTACAAGAAAGTAGCATGAGTAAGCCATGACTAGCAAGCCAGTAGGCATCATTCCTCCTTAACCTCTGCATCAGCTTCTTGGCCACTTAAGTGCTGCAGGCCAGCCATAGCATCACTTCTCTAAGGAAGGGAGGAGTGGGGCTGGCCTTGGAGGTTGCAAGGACAAAACTTAGTTTAGTGGGAGAAAAAGTTCCTTATTTGTGGTATTATTTTCCTTTTTAAACTCTTCTCTATTCTGTGGCCAAAAAACTTTGACTTCTGGAAATTAATATCTGCTGTTTAGCAGCATGGGATTAAGGAAAGGAATTAGCTTACTTGCAGTGATCAATGTATGTTAACTCTTTATGAATCAGAGAGGAAAAAAAAAGAAGAGGGGGAAAAAGAAAATCATTTACACAGACAACATACACAGAAACATACAGACTCATACATAGACATATTCTGGCTGGGTCTGACTGACTGTCTCATCAACTCCACAGGTATTTATGCATACTTATATGGATATACCTAACACATGCACACATATATACATGCGTGTGTGTATACATATATATGTACAGACAAACAGACATATACCTATAAACATTTTTTTGTATTGTGCTGAGACTCAAATGCCACATACACACATTTGGAAGGATGGGGTCGACCCCCCCAAGCCATCACTTTATTTCTTCTCTCTGACCTTTTTATATATGCTTAGGCAAAAGTTCCTTAGAAAATTACTTCATAGATAAAATTTTATACAAAAGGCGAGTAACAGAAAGATGCCAATAGTAAGTTTAAATTAATGTTTTACTCTATGCGCTCATTATAAGTTCAAAGCAATGGTTTCACGTGGCCTTGCTTTTTCATAGTGCTTTATCTTTGGATCTGACAAAGAGTGAATGTTTTTCCTTGAACTCAAATTTGTCCAAGTCTATTTTTCTTCTTAATGTAATTGTGAAAGCTCATCATATTTCTTATTATGTAGCCTTTACTTATGATTCTATGAGAAGGGGAATAATGCTATTTTTGATTTTAAATTAATTACAACTTTTTGGCAAAATTACTAAAAATATCTCGTTAAATTTTCTTTTTTTTTCAAATTCTTTATTAGGTATTTTCTTCATTTACATTTCAAATGCTATCCCAAAAATCCCCTATAACGCCCCCCTGCTCCCCTACCCACCCATTCACACTTCTTGACCCTGGTGTTCCCCTGTACTGGGACATATAAAGTTTGCAAGACCAAGGGGCCTCTCTTCCCAATGATGGTTGACTAGGCCATCTTCTGCTACATATGCAGCTAGAGGAATTCTATAATGTCATTAATTTATCTTAACAGCGTTGATTCATGAAAGTTTGTCTGCATGTGGATCTCTAGGAAATTTGCCCAATAGGCTGGGTTGATGCTTTGGAATCATTAGGCTATGTAATAGTGACAGAAAAGGCATATCAGCAGCAAGAAGCGATCCTAGGTTGAAGTCGCTAAGGGTTATGCGTTCTTAGAGCTCACCAATTGCATACCATGCAAAGTGGTGGGCCATCTCCAGCAAATTCACTTGCAGGCATTTAGAGATTACTAGAAGGCTTCTGACACTTGAGTTCTTTATACTGGCTTTCTTCAATGATGTATGACAATGTGGAAGGGAAGTAAAAAAATCCTTTTCCTCACCAATTGCTTTTTATTCATGGTATTTCATCTGCACAGTAGAAACCCTAAGACACTATTCTCTCCATCTTAATTTGACAATAAGATGTTGGTATATTTCACCCTAATGATCTTATGGCACTAACATTCCCAAGAGAATAATGTATACATAAGATTCACCTAATATTCTGGTAGTTTAATTTTTATTACAAATAAATTTTCAAATCTACTACTTTCTGTCAAAATGAAAATTGTGCTTGAACATGTTCTGATATCTATATGAAAATTCCTGCTAATGATCTTTATAAGGCCTCAAAATTAAAAGTGTATTTTGGTTCAATTTAATTATATATATATATATATATACATTAATGTTAATATATAAATTAATTATATATATATATGTATATATATATATATATGACATTTGTTTCACTTGAGTTATGTTTCTCTCTTTGATGTCTAGTTATTCTAGTAAAACTTTAAACCTCAGTCCTACTATCAGTGTGTTTGATAATGGCACATATGATATTTCTATCTATTACTAGTTTTTAGTGGTTTAATTATAACTTAATATGTGTGGTGTGGTGTGGTGTGGTGTGTGTGTGTATGTGTGTGTGTTTATTTTGCTTGAGATGAACTAAGCTTCTTGGATATCTAATACTATAATTGTTTTGGGCATTTATGCACTCATTATTTCTTCACATAGTTATTCTGGACTCTGTACCTCCTATCTAATTCACTGTGGAAGATATGTATCACATGTTAATTTGCTTGATATATTTTTAAGTCATTTTGATAAGTTCTTTGTGCTCTCTTCCCCTTTTCCCCTTCTTTTTCTTTGTCCTCCCTGTCTCTTCTTTCTCTCTTGCCCCCTCCCATTATTTTTCATGGCCCATTCCTCTCTCACTATCTCACTCTATAATTTCTAATTATTTGTAATAATTACCATTATCATATTGGTAGCATTTTATTTAGTTTTATGCTCACGCTATATAATTTTGAACATTGAGGATGTTTATGTTTATGTTTAGAAGTTATTATTGCTGACATTTTCTAGTTACAATATCTCTTCTTGTTATACACTTTGCACATTTTTTATATTTTCAAATATTTAACATATATATAACATAGATATACTTTTTAGACCATTTCTAGTTCCATCTTTATAACTGATTTTTCATCTCAATATGATTTAGTTCACAAGTTCTCGGTTAATTTTTGTTTTCACAGTTGGAAAATGCTAGACACTATTCTTGTTTATGAGTATTATATTGTTTCTAAAGCATGTTAAATATCTTTTATAGTCAAAATTACTTGTAAATCAACATACTTTTGGGGACGTTTTATTATATACTATATTAAAAGATTTTTAGGATAAATTTTTTATTTTCTATTTGTTATTGAACTTTAATTAAACAAATGACTACTGTTGCTAAAAGAACTTATTTATAAATTAAATTATTTTTCCATTTATTTATTTACTTACTCACTTACCTCCACTGTAGGGAATCTTAGCCAGGGTCACCCCCATAAATTCCTGGGAGCTTACCAAGTCCCAAGTCTCCAGATTGTCCCTAAGGTGTTTCAGTGATGATTTTCATTCTCTTGCCCAGCCCTCTCCAATCTCTTCTTTCCCCAATCATATGATCCCAACCCTTGTCCCTCACCCCACCTATTTTCCCACCCAGTTCCCTCCTCCATCCACCTCCAATGTATTTCCCCTTCTGAGTGACAATCAAGTACCCCTCTTTCTTAGACTTTGTGTCTGTGGATTTTAGCATGGTTATCTTGTACTTTGTGGCTAATAACAAATTATGAGTGACTATGTGCCATGGATGTCTTTGGATATGGGTTACCTCAGTCAAAATC